>NC_136273.1:22550975-22958475 GCF_964187855.1 Myxine glutinosa
TATTTAAATAAAATTTATTCAAAATTTATTGAAATAAAGTTTTCCACTCGACTCTACTCTACTCTACAGTTAATTTAAATATAATTTTAATATATGCAAGTTACATTGAAGAAAAATCAATTTGCCCGTCCTTTCTTTGACAAGAGAGTCTACTAGTCAACAGACTAGCAGTCTGTTGACTAGTCCTCGTCTTCCTCCTCCACCTCGTGGGCCTTCTTGAGGATTTGGAGGTTGCCCTTCATGAAGACGAGGGCCTCGAAGTTCGGTGCAGCCAGGGCCGACCTCTTAGGCCTGAGGACCGACCCCGTAGCTGAACACGCGCTCGACCGAGGCAGAGCTCGGGAGCGACCGGGTTGTGGATGTCGCTGTGCTGGGACTGCTGGTTTGCGTCGCTCGTGTGCCTGTCCCTGGCACTGCCGCTGGGCTGGAGAGTCAGAAATCTCTCCATCTTGACGTTATTGCCGCTCTAGCTTCCAATAAAATATTCAGTTTTCACTTATTATTCACTTAAATAAATATTCACAATTCTAGAGTAACGGCTCAGGCTAACAGCTGATTTGGCGAATCGCGATGCGCTTTAATTTTTCGGTAGTCCGCGTACGCTTATCCGCTTCGGTTTCCGGGGGTTGTTCCGATTCGCTTATCCGCTTCGAAAACGTTAGTCCGCTGCAGCGGATAAGCGGATAAGCGGACTTTCGAAGCGGACCGCCCACCTTTGGTAAATGTCAGCATAAGGCTTTGTTTCCACTACTTCATTGCGTTGCATCAATTAAAGAAGCATAGGCCCATTCTCCCTTCGAAAGGGTGCGGGTGGTTGTTGGCATTATCCCTCCACAAGACGCCATTGTTCCATGCGGTCGACCCGGGGAAGAAGGGCGGGGCTCGGCCATCGTCACCGGGAGGCGGAGCCCGGAGGAGCCCGTGCCCACCAATCGGCACTGCAAAGAGCGACCCGGTAGGCGTGCCCTCTTAACCCGCGGCTTGATCTGAAAGCGCGATATAAAAGCGCGGGCGGAAGCCTTTGACAGACAGATGAGATGATATAGATGATGGAGATGGTTCGTGCGCCCTGCTCGTTGCGGTACCTTGGCTGCGCTTGAGCCCGCTCACTGCCTCGCTGTGCTGCCTTGCTCTTGAACTTACTCTTGAGCCTTCTCTGGGAATCGGCGCGGGGAAACCACAGAGCCATTGGCCCCGGACCTTCCTGCCGCGATCTCTTTGGGCCGTGCCCCACCCTGCCAGGATTCGAATCTGCCATCCCTTTTCATCCCCCCAGTCGTGCGAGTCTGCTCGTTGTCCGTCCTCTGTGTTGTCTTGGGGTCTTAAGTTAAGCCTGTATAGTATAAGCTAATAATTGCACCGTGTCTTCTGCTCCTTCCATTTCTCTGTATATTACTTTGATTGTTCTCTTTTCTTTGGGTTGTGTAAATAATTAACAAATATCTGTTCTTCTGTACCTTTGCCTTCCTTCTTTCTCATTCGGTTGCTTTAGCGATTTCCAAATTGAGTGTACGTGGCGCGATTCGGCCAACGCATATGAATCGGGGTTAGCCCCTTCGATAAACGGCTCACGCCGCAGTTCGCTTCGCTCGGCGCAACCAATCCATTACGCTGCGGCCGTGAGCGGGAGTATTTCCTTGCGGACCGAGAGGCGCTGGTATTTAGGTCATAGGACGGGTGGGCCTAATACCCTACCCAGCACTGACCGGGCGTGACGTCATACCCCCAGGACCACGTCGGTCAGTCATAGACGAGGGGATTAATCCCCCCTCGATAAGGGGGAAAGAGGCCGACGTTGGGTTCCGTAACAATATATATATATATATATATATATATATATATATATATATATATATATATATATATATATACATATATATATATATTGTTACAGACGCGGTTTTGGATGTTAGTTTACCGAGCGGTTTGGTATGACCGCGTCTGCACAGTTTACCCGATTATACTCGAACGTTGGCCAAATCGCGCTATGCTAAATCAATTAAGGAAAGGACACAACGGCTGGGCTAAATGACACGACACCAGGGGTACAGTTCTCAAGACCTCCGGAGGAGGTTATAATATTGGTTTGCAGAACGTTTAGATTACAAGGACAAGAGGTACAGCATAGAAAGGTGGGCACTTAAATACGGTCTTATCTTAGCCCCGACAGACCACAGATAAACGGGACAAGACTGACTCACACAGGGATTGATGGCAGGGGAGGGCAGGCAGTCGATGGCTCAAGGTGCACCTTGGCTCAGGGGCAGGATCCACACGGTCCGGTCCAGATATGCGGGGAGGTATCGTCGCGCTGGAGGTGGCGTCTGTTTCTCCTCAAGCTGGGGGCGCATCTCACGTCACCTCCGGTAAGTGGCTGCGTATATCCAGCGGGGAGTGACACGCCCTCGGCTCGTTAGCTCCGCCCCAGATGGAATCGGCCCGCCGCTTCTTATTGGGTGCGGGGGGTTACCGGGCTCCGCCCTTGACGAGGAGCTGACAGTCAGCCCCTGTGTGGTAACCCCGTCGGAGCACATGGGCAATGGCGGCTAACCAAGCCGGAGTGAGGACGCACACTCCCCGCGCCGCGCCGCACCACCCCCCTCTGTTGTTGTAGTTGTTGTTGTTGTTGTAGTTCCATGAGGAAGAGATGCGGGGAGGTATTGGGAGGTCCTAAACTCACTACTGGTGCCATACAATCACATTCTGGTGCAACAAAGAGTCAGAATTAATGGAAACGAGTCCTTAACTGACATAGCCTAAGAATAACTAGCAAGATGTCCTATAGTTGTCTACGTGAGATGCGGTGAACCTGGGCACGACATTTAATGGGGGAAAAGGGGAAGGTCGGTTCTACAGAGTGTTGTTTACAGACAATGGGACTAGGGAATGGGGGATTGGGGATAGTTGGGGAGTATTGGGGAAATAGGGGAATATTTACAAGCGGATATGGATGGAGGCCAAATCCCATATCCGCAACAATATATATAAGTAGTGTAATAATGTTGCTTCTGGGACACCTCCGTTTAACATGGGAAATCCCTATCTAATGTCATTTACCCCCTTGTCTTTTTCAAAAATCATAAACACCTCTATTTCTCCCACCCTCATCTTTATGAACCTTTTGTCTGTAGTACCTATCCTTAATGTTGTTCATTAGACCACTCAAACACTACAAATATTTGTTTTCTCTTATAGACCTATCATCCTTCTTCTACATATCATTTGGCAGATTAATCTTTGACCCATTCACTTCCATATTAATTCTTTCCCTCCCTCATTGCCCCTAAACACCTATATTTCTCTCACCCTGTTCTTTACGAACCTTCTAACCTTTTGACATGTTATCCTTATTCATTAGACCACTTAAACACCTGTGATCCTTCTGACCTCATGGACCTTTTAACCTTTTACTCTTAATATCATCTGGTGAATATAACCCACTCAAACAACGACCCTACAAATATTTGTTTATGCGTGGGAAATAATTTAATTCTCCTACAACTCTCTTCACCATCTAATATATTAACAAAAAATATGTTTGAGTTTGGTTCTTTATTAAGATATTTTAACTGAGCTAAGATAAAATGGTAAACCTCCCTCAATGTTCTTGCTTGAGCGCCTCCAGTGCCACATACCATTTTTAAATTAAAGTATATATTTTCCTGACAACCATCAAAGTTTTCCGTCCACTCAAAAATATTTCCATCTTTTTTACCCAATTCACCGGTATTTAAATTAATTCTCTTATTTGTTTTGTGAACTTTTTTACCAGTTGCCTTTTCAATTATACCTATTTGATATTTTTCACATTCATTATGTTTTCCATTTATATACCAAGGTTGATTACACCTCCACTCTTTAGTCTGGTTGATACTTGGTTCTATCATTTATATAATAGTAAAAAAGGCGGCGGTAGCCCGTTAAAATCCCCAACCCCCCCCCCCCTTTTTAACTTATCACTTATATATATCTTATCACTTATATATATCTTATCACTTATATATATATCTTATCACTTATATACTTATATAACCATAAGGGAGACTATCAATTCCATTTTCTAAAATAAACCTCTTATCATCAAAAGCCCCCAATGCTTTCTTATTTATCTCTTCTGAATATAATTGATGTTTATAACTTCTTATTCCATTAATCTTTCTAAACTCTTCTTTCTTTGTTGTTAAACAGTTATAATAATCCTTAAAGTTTATTGTTTCTTTAATAACATTTTTCTTTACACCTTTTAACTTCTTATCAGTCTTTTCAACGTTATTCACAATGTATTTATAAGCATAAGCCTTTGACCTCAATCCCACAAATTCACTCATAACATTTCCTCCTAATTCATCCTTGAACTTTCCAATCACCTTTTTATTTTTAGAAGAGAACAACTCACTCTCTGGACTGTAATTACTCGTGTCATAGATATTAATGTCTCTTTTCATGTCTGAATAAACATCGTTGGTATTAATTTTCAAAATAAAACTATCTGTATCCATATAAAGTAGATTAACATCATTTTGATATTTCTTCCTCAAGTTATTATAAAAGTAATCATACATTAATGACTTTGATAAATCAAGAATTGTTGTTCCAATATAAATAGGTTTGTTCATTTCAATACTCTCTTTAATCAAATGGATCGCACAAAAGTTCTCAGTAAAGACCTCAGCTCGAGTAAAACTCGGTCTATTAATTAATTTTGATGCTTGTTCCCAAGATGTTGATAGTCTGATATTTTGTCTTTTCCTCACATTCTCCATAGTCTTACCAAAGACCGCATTATTCATCAATTTATAAAAGTCTTTCTCAAAATCTGTTTTTGACTCTGTTCTTCTTTGTGTATTAAAATCAATGTACCCCTTTAACCAATGACTTTGATTGAACTTTAGAACCCTATGGATCTTCTCTACTCTTAGACCTTTTGATAAATATTGTCGCAAATTTCTTTGGTGTAGAACATAATTTTTCTTGTTATATAATGTAGTAAGTAATTTTTCTGTTGATTCACCTATATCAAACGATCGTTGATAATCACTCAACCATTCTTTCTTTGGACTTGCTTTCTCACAAGCAAATGGGAGATCTTTGTGTAGGTTATGGAGTTCCTCTGGATATTTTAAATCAATTTCAAAATAATAACCAACTTTTTCTTCATCCAATTCTTTTTGTGTAGAGATACATACATCTTGTAAAACGTTTTTGTAGTCTTTTTCCTTTACCCATCTAAGTTTTCCATAAGGAAGAGCCTGAGACATTGCCCAGCCATACAGGTTGTTCGCGTCATAGTACATCAAGTAAGAACTCTCTTTCGTTGGATCATAATTTGGAAGATATTTGTTATTTGCTTTTGCGTATCTACTCGAGCAGACTTGTGAAATTCCACCTCTTTTTGCCTTTTCAATCATCAAAAGCATATCAACATCGGTTATCAAATCCAAATCTTGTTTTGTCATTTTCAACATCGCACTCCAGGCCAATCCAGGTGCTGTGTAGTAGTGAGCAGGATCCAATCCATATCCAGTGCGACAAACAGATCTAAAGGCTTCAAATACATCGGCCAATAAAAGCACATCAGTTTTGAGATACAAATCGTGATACTCGCCAAGATTCTTGATGTTATATTTTTCCCAAACATTTTGTGCGTGTACATAATCTTTATCAGATATATGACTATTATTTAATTTGTTATAGAAATTTTCTTTTGAAGGAAGTTGTGTTTCATTGAATCTCTCAAATGAGTCCATATAGTCATAGGGGTAAATTCCCTTTTGTGTTAGAAAATCTTTATCTAAAAAATACTCTGAAAGACATGGAAACTCTTTTAGATTTTGAACCAAGTTAACCAATGGACTTGCCATGAATTTAAATGTATCAAGAAATCTGATATGAGTAATAGGAGATGTGTGAATTGTTTTTGTGAATGAAATGTATTTCTGATCCGTGTTTGGAATTGCTGAGATACTTCCAGAAGTCTTTGAGAGTTCCTTGATAAATAGATGTGTATCATAATGAGCGTTGTTATGAAGAAAGACAGGAATGAAAGAGGGGAGTTGATAATTAATATTACAACTTTGATGAGCCGGACCTCTATATTTACCAGTGAGATGACAATGGTCTCTAACCTTTAGACCTTTACCAATTTTCTCCTCACAAATATGACAGACATTGTTTTTTATAAATTCCCTTTTTTCTTTACTTGTTAAGGACATTGGTTTATTGGTTTCTCTCATTATCTTGGTTAATCGAACACAGTCTTTTTCTAGTCGTTTCACAAACTCCTCTGGGGTATTTGAGCCTCTATACATCTCTAACTTGTTATATTTATCACCAACGGATGATTTGATATAATAACAAAAACCACAAGGAGTATGTTTTTGATATTTATTTGTGTATGATTCTTTTGGATCTTGAGAAGCAGTATCAATTTTTTCTAAAATACTTTCAAAATCAGCATATATAACAAATGGATGTTTGATCTTTTTATTTTCATCTTTGAATGTGATCTTTGAGCCTTCTTTAGGCATATTGATTACCGTTGATTTATGTTCGCCACAATAATTTGAATGTTTATCTAATCTTTCTTGTGAATTGAAGAAGTTAAGACAACGCAAACAAATATATATTTTATTTGTTCTCTTACAGACTTGTGGTTTTATTAATTTAGCAATATCTTTGATGTATGTATAATGTGAATTTTCGTCTGAATTAAAATATAGAAGATTAATATGAGTTTGTTTACAATTGTCAGAAAGCTTTAAAACCTGAATGTTGTTTGTTTCTGTTAGACCATAAACATTAACTGATAAATTATTCATCTTTTCAAATTTAGGAATATCATTTAAAGTCATCGGAAACTTTAGATCTTTCGTATTTAATGTATTCTCATATTTTTTATAATGAGATACTCTTTCATCATGAAAATGTGGAGGATGTAAGTGTGCTAAAATAGACCAGAGAAAACATTTATTGTCTTTATTTTTGATATTGATAACTGCTTTTCTATTTTTGATAACACTGGGTAAATCAATGTAAGAAGAAGCTTTTAGAGGATCTGATTTAAGAATATGAATGTCTATGTAAATAATTTTTCCTATATTGAATCCACTTCCTACGATTGAATTATCCACATCTTGCTCTTGTTTAATAAGTTCATCATAGACTCCTGATGTTTTAAAATCTTGATATGAAGATATAAAGTGTGGCTCAGTTCTCATGTATGGTGCATCTATAACTCCTTCATCCTTTGTCATTTCTAATTTTACTCCCATATAAAATTTAAGTGGTTTCATTTCCTTTAGTGTTTTTTCAATCAACGTTTGAACAGCAGGTTTAACTATTTCTACAGCATCAACTATAGACTCTGGTTCAGGAGGTTTGAAGTTAAAGACTCTTATTTTAATATGTCCTTTGAATGCTCCATCAGAGTTTTTAGTTGTGATAAAATTTGATAAATGTAGATTTGTTTTAAGATGTATTTTGAAGCCTTTCTTGAGGATATTTTTATTACATGTAGAACAGTGTTTTGTTTCAGGTGGAAGAGGGGAAAGTTTGTTTAAAATGTTGTATGTATGTTTTGCGGTGAGAATATGTTGTTTATAATATTTTACTTCCTTCTCGCAAGTATCACAATAAACCATATTTATAGCGTGAGAAAACGTGGTGTTTTATATATATCACTGTGCTTAAAATAAAACACTTTTGAGCTTTACAGCTCCGTTTTATATATATCGCTGTGCTTAAACTAAAACACTTTTTCACTCAGAATCATCTAAGTCATAACTATCACATGAATACTCAGAATCATACTCAGAGTCATCAATAAAGCTACTCTCATAACTATCATTTGAGCACAAACTATTAGTATCATAACTATCATCTGTGTTCAATGAAATACTATCATCACCATCGTCCAAGTTCAATGAAATACTATCATCACTATCGTCTGAGTTCAATGAAATAGTAAAATCTTCACTGCTGTATTGACTCATATTTAATTAGCAAGAAAAATATTCCCATCAATATCTATATACTTTCTTTCATTAACAGATTCAATCTCTACAATTTTTATATCAAAAGTTATCTTTAAATAATCTCTAACTATCATAGAACGAAATGACATTTCACCAGAAATATTAACATCATTCATTTTACTTAGATCTACACCCTTTGGATTATTAAAGAAAATACAAATGTCTCCTCTAGAATTATTAATGGTCTTATCATTCTTTTTCAAAGTATCGTGGTCAATCACTTTTTCAAGCTTTGAATAAATTGCCAGGAGTAGAGGAGAAACTTTTGTTAGATTTACTTTAATGGATGTCTTTCCAGGTATAGTTAGAGCTCTTCCTTTAAATGAAATAGAGGGGCTCATGTTATTTTCCATAACTGGTTTTACCCAAAAATTTCCATATTTATCTTTGTTCAATTTAACATCTTTGACATATTTTTCTATATCTTCCACCGAAGTAGAGATTGATTGAAATTTGTCTTTTGTGCTTTGAAACATTGTATTTATTAATGAATAAACTTGCGTTTAGTTTAAGTAAAAATTTACCACATAAATATGATAAGTTCTGAAGGATATTTAGAATTTCCAGACTCTCCATATGATAAATTAGAGAATTGTCCGGCTTGTGATAGAGTGGGGCTTAATGATGAGGATTCATATAAACAATGTATTTTCTGTGATTTAATTTTAATTAATGATAATAAGAAATATAAAAAAATATATAACTCTTTTAAATTAGAACCAAAAATGAATTACTTTACAAGATTAATAAGAGAGATGAATGTTAAGTATTGTGATGATAATACACCATTTCTTTCAAGGGAAGAGACTAATTGTATTGAGGAAATGTATAAGGGTTTAATGATATTTATTATTCAAAATAATTTTAATGGAAATGTTAATACAAGATACTATATAAATAAAATAATGGATTATTTTGAAATTAAACCCGAACTCAGGATAAAATATAGAGTTTCTCAAATAGCTCAAAAAAAGTTGGATAACTTGTTTTCCAAATATATAAATGAATGATTTTTTACCCGTTTGGGAAAATAAGATAAAATTTAATAACCATAAAAACATTCCAAATTCATTGAGATGTCTAATAGTTGGTTCAAGCGGATGTGGAAAAACCTGTTTACTTTTAAAGATGCTCCTTGGTTCTAATTTTTTAGATTATGATAATTTAATAATTTTTACAAAGTCAAGTTTTCAACCCGAGTATCAACTACTCTCACAGGGTTTTAATGCGGGTCTTAAAAAGGAAGACATTATCGGTTTATTTAAACTTCAAAACAAACTAAATGATTATAATATTGATGATATAATACAATTATTTTGTGATACACAGAAATCAAAATCGAAACCCATAACTTGTATTCTCAGTGATAATACGGATGATATACCTTCACCTCAAGATTTAGATAAATCAAAAAAGAACCTTGTCATCTTTGATGATTGTGTTAATGAGAGAAACCAAACAGTAATGGATAGC
Organism: Myxine glutinosa; assembly: GCF_964187855.1. NCBI lineage: Eukaryota > Metazoa > Chordata > Myxini > Myxiniformes > Myxinidae > Myxine > Myxine glutinosa. Next base: position 22,560,482 of record NC_136273.1, read on the forward strand.
TACTATACAAGAGGGAGACATTCTTCTTGTAATTGTATATATCTTAGTCAATCATATTTTCAACTCCCTCGACGCTCAATAAGAAACAATGCCAATACTTTTATTTTATTTAAGTTAAATTCAATAGATGTAAATAATTTTTGGAGAGATAATTGCTCTACGTTATGTAGTAAAAAAGAATTTGAAAATTATATGAAACACACGATTGGAAAATATAAATATATTGTTGTGAAACAAGATGAGATACTAAATGATATTTTTCAATAAATAAATACAGAAAATGAATACTGAAGAAAGAGAAAGAAAGTTTAAGGAACATCAACAATTAGTTTCAAAAGTTGTTAAACAACAGGAAGAGATAAAGAAGAAACGGAGACAGAAACTAACTGGTGAAGAAGCCTTTGAAAGAAAACAAGAGAAATTCTTTAAACCACTTTTGAAAACTCAACACCCTACAGTTCCCACGGTAGAATTTACTCCGAAAAAACTTCAAATGCTCAAAGATTTTAGTCAGATAACAAAACAAGAACTTGGTGAATTAGAATATGATGACGAGGGATTATTTCGGAAACTTGAGGAGGTAAATCAACCCCCTAATTATGTTGTGGAAGCTCTTCAAAACAATGAATATTCGGCGGGTTCAAAAACCAGAGCAGGTCTCATTCCAACAGAAGAACCAGCAGTGTTTCATCTTGTGGAAGAAAAGGTATTGATATTTAATGATGAATTGATGTTCTTGAGTTCTACTCAACCAAATGTTAAATTAACTCCAAGATTAATGTTTCTTCTAACAAACCCCGGATTCAGCGGTTCAAAATATTTTGAGGAACCACTTGATATGGAAAGAGAGGAAGATAGGGTATATATTGAGTTGCTAAATGCACTTGATTATGGAGTTTCTGTTGCTGGTAAAAGTAAGAAGAATGAGAAGGAGAAACATATTATTGATGCTTTAAGTAAGCTTGGTTCGGGTGTTAGTTTTCTTCCAAATGACCCATCACAATTAGTTAATAGGCTATTATTGTTGTTAGGTAGTAAGAAGGCTGGAAACAACAATTGTTTTAATGAATCCTCAGCCATTTTAGATCAGTTGATGAACATGAAAATAATTAATAAATGTCAATACAAAGATATTTTATTAGATATTAAATAAGATGAGAAGCACAATTCTTAGTTTTAATTTCACAACGAGCGATTACACAGCTTCATTCCCTTACCCACTACAACTTGACCCCCTTACCTCATATGAGGCATCTTTGTTGTCAATGGAAACTTACAATACCCTTTTTAATATCACAGAGAAAAACAACAAGTTTAGTTATAATCCAGGAAGTGGATATAAAACTATAACCGTTTCACCTGGAGCTTACGAGATTTCTCAAATATCTTCAGAAGTCTCTCGCCTTATGAAAGAAAAAGGTGATGAACCAAAAAATATTGTAATAGATATTCAAAAACACACTTCAAAATCAACTATTAAACTTAAAAATAATTATAAAGTTGATTTCACGATTGAAAATTCGTTTAGAGAGCTATTGGGTTTCTCTTCAAAAAAGATTGAAAATAACGGGACGTTTTACAGTGATAATGTTATCCAAATATCCTCCGGTATAAATTCAGTATTAATTCATTGTGATTTGATTGATGGTGCTTATAACGATGGAATAAGAACAAATACAATATTTTCATTCAGTGCATACTCAACCCCGATTGGTTATAAATTTAATATGGAACCAAAAAATCTTGTCTATTTACCTGTGTCAGGAAAAACCATATACAGAGTAAATTTTAGGATAACCGACCAAGATAATCGTATGATATCCTTTAATGATGAAATTATATCCATCAGAATTCACCTACGTGAAGTTTTTCAATAAATAAATAATGGTTATTGTGAGAAAACACGAGTTGGGAAAATATAAAATAATTACAGGGGAGGGCATGTTCCTTTCACCAGACTATACAAGGTATGTGGGTAGAGGATACTATAAACCTAAGAGACAACGAGGTGTAGGTCATCAATTTCGAAATAAAGGAGATGGGATAATTGATACTCTAATGGGTATTGGTTCAACCATCCTTAAACATAAAGACCTAATTGGTTCAACTGCTTCTGCCGTGGGCTCCGTTGCGGGTGCTATAAAGAGTATAAAAGATGCTCAAAAGGAGTCTCATAAATTACAAGCAATCAAAGAAATAAAAAAAGGTAAAACTCAACTATCTTCACAAGAACGACAAAAAATCATTAAAATACTTGGGTCAGGGTTTCAACAATTTTAATGCTATATAAATACAAGTATGGAAGCGATTGATAGTATCTATGATTTGGATGATACGATTATCATTTCAAACTCCACTAAAAAGGAAGACTATTTTAAGGTAAATGCTATAACAGGAACAGACTGGAATTCAAACGGAACAAAAAGTTTTGAAATAAATAATCAACAAACTTACTTGAATATAGCTGATAGTTTCTTGCTGTGTAAATTTAAATTCACTAAGGCTGCGAATAATACTAATGCTACACTCGTAAATGATTTCTTCTGGAAAATGTTTGACAGTGTCCGCCTGTATATTGGAACACAAGAGGTTGAAGCGGTTGATTATGTCTCTGCTACATCTGAAATGATGAAATTTACACTATATTCGTTTAGTGATAGAATGGGTAAGGGAGCTGTTGAGGGTTTTATTCCTGATATGTCAACGGGTACAAACGCAGACCCTGGTTATAGTCAAAGGAAGTCAATGTATAATGATGACGCAAAAGCTGAGAATAGTTTTACCGTAGCAGTACCTCTGAAAGGTATATTTGGATTTTGTGATTATGATAAAGTTTTGTATGGTCTTAAAATTAGATTTCAACTACAAAGGAATGATAATGTAAATAGGTTGCTTTTTGGGGATGAAAATGCTTTTGGAGACAACAATAAATTTGTTATTAATGATTTGTGTTGGTATATCAGTGAATATACTCCTAATCTTAAAACGGAAGAGATGTTAAATAGAAGACTTAACTCAAAGAAACCGCTAAATGTATCATACCTTAAAAGAAGATGTCAACACGTTAAACTGGAACACACTACCTACACTTGGAATTTGGGTGTTCTTCAAGGAAAGCCACGATACCTCTGGCTCATTTTTAAAAAACCAGATGGAGAGGACGGTACTAATAAGAATAATGCGCTGAGTGATAATGCTAAGGTGAAACAACTTCGGGTTTCTCTTGATGGCACATTTTATCCACGAGATAGATTGGAAATTGATTGGGAAAAAAATGATTATGCGGAAGCCTACAAGTCCTACCAAAAGGTGTGTGAAAGTAATGGTAATAATGATCCTATTTTGGATATGGTTGCGTTTCAAAAACTTTATACAATCTACGCAATTGACCTGAGTTCTCAAAAGGAAACTATAAAGTCTAATCGAGTGGATACTTCTCTATACATTGAAAGAGGGGAGAGTGAAGAGGTTAATGCATATTGTTTGCTTTTGGAGGAAACAGAATTACAGATTAATACAGATAATGGTGTTATGATTAATATCACATAGGTTTTTTCTCATAAATAAATGGTTGGGGTATATGTTAATCAAATCAATCTTAATAAATTAACATCTTGTATTCAAAATCAAAAGCCTTGTATTATTAATGTTAATACAATTCAAAGAAAAGGAGCTGTAAGAATTGATGTTTTACTCACACACACACAAGTAAAAACACTAAATGATGTTGGATCACTTAAAATTAAAATGACGAAACCTATGTTAAAGAAATATTCAATAGATGAGTCAAGAGGAGGATTTCTCCCGTTTCTAATTCCTTTATTTGCTGGTTTAAGTGCGGCGGGAGCATTGACTGGTGGTATTTCAGCAGCGGTAAAAACTGCTAACGAAAGGAAGGCACAACTAAAAGCTCAAAAAGAATTGGAAAGACATAACAAGGAGTTGGAGAAACAAATTAGTGGAAGTGGTGTAATTGTAGATTTTGCTCAAAAACTTGAAAGTCTACCTGATAAAGCTAGATTGTTGGTTGGAGATATGCTTTCCTCTATCGCTCAAGCGGGTGTTAAACTAACTAAACGGGGTAATGGATTGTATCTTTCTCATAAATAAATGGATAAATGGTTTAAACAATTTGGAAAGAATACAACGTCAAATATAGAACTAGCTAAGTATTGTAAAACACTAAAAATTGATAATGTGGTTATTTGTATGAGAGATGAATTAATACATATAAATAAGAATACAAAGAATATTATTATGAATTTAGACACACAGAATGGTTCTCATTGGGTTTGTATTCATAATAGTCAGGATAAATATTATTTTGATAGTTATGGTATGCCACCACCTGTTGAAGTAATACAATTCTTACAGAATGGTGTTTATCAAACATTCCAAGTTCAAGAAATTAATTCTAAATGTTGTGGCCAATTATGTTTATATGTATTATTTCAACTCAACAATAATGAAAATTTTTATGATATCATTTTTTATCTAATATAAATGACCTATGTTGGAAAAGATGGTTCTATCTTTGGAAAATCCTCTCAGGATATTGATTTATCAAATTATTATACAAAGGCACAGGCTGAACGACAAAAATATAGTGTAAGTAAAAATATTAATATGAAGAATACTTATAAATTAATCAATTATCCAAACCCTACAGATGCGAATGACTTGATTAGATTCAGTGATTTATCACAATATATATCTTTAAAGAAAACAGCACGTTTTGTGAAACAAGTAAAATTTACAACCACAACACCTGGTTATACTGACCATACACCTTTCCTCATTGAATTTAACTACCTGCTTACAATTAAATTTTATAAAGAAGGACATTTAGTTAATATGCGAATTAATAAATGGGGGTATGATATGCCTGATTTAGGGTATAATTGGTCTTTTTCAATAAACATAGAAGACCTACATGATTTAAATCAGTCTCGTAAAGAAGAATATTATCCACTTGGTGAAGATAAGGATTTATGTGGAAGTACAATTAGTAAACAACAAATACGTGATTTTAAGAAAATAAAAATATATGATAGTATAGCGATGGTTCGCATGACAAAGAAGGAAGGTAATGAGATAAGGATAGAAAGCCGAGGAATACAAACCGATTTGGTAGTGGGAAGATGGGGTGGTATTACCTGTCATAATATTAATCTCACATATATTTCTGATACATAAATGGCAGGAAGAAGACTACAAGAGAATTATAATTTTTGTATTCAAGGATACCTACAAGAAAAGGGTGCTCGGTATTACATACCTTATGATTTGGAGCATATACATGGGAATTTTGTCATAAAAAACTGGCCTTATACTGATATTGTTAAACCCACAAATAGAGACTTGTTTAAAATATTAAATAAAAATGAACTTCTCAAAGTTATGAAATATAAAACTCTTTTAGAAATCGTCAACAAATCTTATTGGTATCCTATTATGAGAAAAATAATTATAGATACAAGAATATCTCAAAATCCAGATGAGTATATGTATAATATTATTTGGGGGTCAAACTCAAGGGTAGCAAGGGATGAGGAAGGAGTTGAAGAAGAGAAGGAGGAAAGAGAGAAAAAGGAGAAGGAGGAAAGGGAGAGGGAGGAGAAGGAGGAGAGGGAGAAAAAGGAGGAGAAGGAGGAGAGGGAGAAAAAGGAGAAGGAGGAAAGGGAGAAAAAGGAGAAGGAGGAAAGGGAGAAAAGGGAGAAGGAGGAAAGGGAGAAAAGGGAGAAAAAGGAGAAGGAGGAGAGGGAGAAAATGGAGGAGGAGGAGAGGGAGCAAAGAGAGAGGGAGGAAAAATATAAAAAGATGGAAATCACTGAGATTCATAAAAGATTGAGTGTATTAAAGCAAATAAATCAATCTCAACGCACCGAAGAGGAAATTAAAGAATTAACAACTCTTATGAAGATAATGGTTTCAAAAATAAGAACGTCAATGTCTTCAATTTCAGAGATTTAAACGAGAAAGTGGTGAAGAAGAAGAAGAAGAAGAAGGAAAAGATTATGTGATTGATGATGTTGGTGTCATTGACTTTAGTTAGTTTTTATTTGTAAATAAATGGAGGAGAGAGTGAAGGCATTCCTTAGGATTCTTTATGTTTTAAAAATAAAGATTGAAATGTATATGTTGAAAACCAAAAAGGTTTTGATACTCTGTCGGAATTTTTCTGATAAATAAATATGAGTTATTGTCTCAAATGTAAAAAGAAAACTAAATCTAAAAATATCTCTTATGTTAAAGCTAAAAATAATAGAGTTTATCAAAAAGGAATATGTCAAGTATGTGGCTCTAAAAAGTGCCAATTCATCTCTCCTAAAAGAGGAGGAGACATACAAAAGTTTCTGTCAGGAAGTAAATTTACAACAACTGGAATTCCAGGGGAATTACACCTTCCAGGGTATTCTTTCTGTGGTCCAGGAACAAACTTGGATAAAAGATTAGATGAGGCTGACAATCCTAAACCTTGGTCTAAACCTACAAATAGGGTTGACGAAGTGTGTATGAAGCATGATATTGCTTATGGGAAAACCACTACGTTGACTGAAAAACATAAAGCCGACAGCGAAATGTTGTATAATTTGTCTTTGATACAAAATCCAACGTTGAGAGAGAAAGTTGATAGGTTTATTGTGAGAAATTTGATAAATGCTAAATTGAAACTTGGTCTTGGTTATTCCTCAAAAAACTATTAGGCTCTAATGATGCCATCAAGACTGAGGAGCTTTTGGCTGAAGAATTACACAAACCTATAATCACAAAGTTTAAAAGAAGGAAGGTTTATTCTAAATACACTGACCACATATGGTCCGCTGATTTAATTGAATTGAATAATGACAGGGGATACAGGTATGCTTTAACCGTTATTGATTTGAGGAGTAGATTTGCCTGGGTTGTCCCTTTAAAAAATAAAAGGGGTGATACTTTAATGTTAGCCTTTAAGCTAATATTTGATCGGGATAAAAGGAAACCAAAGAAGTTATGGACTGATGAGGGAACAGAGTTCTATAACAAAATATTCATGAAATTTCTTAAGGGGAAGGGTATTAAATTATACAGCACCTTTAATGAAGGAAAGGCAGTTGTTATTGAGCGTTTTAATCGTACTTTAAAAGAGAAATTATATAAAAAATTCACACAACTCGGTTCTCAAAAATGGGTGTATTTAATTCAGGATATTGTAGATAATTACAATAATACAGTTCATTCATCAACACAATCAAAACCATCAGAAACATTTACAAAATTAGAATATGAAAAGGAGATTAATTTGAGAAAGCCCAAGTTTAAAGTTGGTGATATTGTAAGAATATACAAATGGAAAAGTCATTTTGAGAAAGGTTATACACAAAAATGGACTCGTGAATTATTTAAAATCATTGATGTAATGGATACAGTCCCTTGGACCTACAAATTATATGATTTAAATGGAGAAGAAATCTTGGGTTCATTTTACTCACAAGAATTACAAAAAACACAAGTAAGCAGATAATACCCTTGAAAATAATAAATAAATAAATAAAATGTAATGGGGATACGTTTTTAAATCTGTGAACCCCAAACACAGAATCCCACAACTTTTTAGTTGGGGCTTAACTTTTGTGTGTGTATAATGGGGATACGTTTTTAAATCTGTGAACCCCAAACACAGAATCCCACAACTTTTTAGTTGGGGCTTAACTTTTGTGTGTGTATAATGGGGATACGTTTTTAAATCTGTGAACCCCAAACACAGAATCCCACAACTTTTTAGTTGGGGCTTAACTTTTGTGTGTGTATAATGGGGATACGTTTTTAAATCTGTGAACCCCAAACACAGAATCCCATAACTTTTTAGTTGGGGCTTAACTTTTGTGTGTGTATAATGGGGATACGTTTTTAAATCTGTGAACCCCAAACACAGAATCCCACAACTTTTTAGTTGGGGCTTAACTTTTGTGTGTGTATAATGGGGATACGTTTTTAAATCTGTGAACCCCAAACACAGAATCCCACAACTTTTTAGTTGGGGCTTAACTTTTGTGTGTGTGTATGTGCGAGTGAGTCATAATAATATACAAACCCTAACCCAACCCAAGCCCTAACCCAACCCCATCCCTAACCCAAACCCATCCCTAACCCAACCCATCCCTAACCCAACCCCATCCCTAACCCAACCCCATCCCTAACCCAACCCCATCCCTAACCCAACCCCATCCCTAACCCAACCCCAACCCTAACCCAACCCCATCCCTAACCCAACCCCATCCCTAACCCAACCCATCCCTAACCCTCACATTCAAAATCCCAACCCTAACCCAATCCCATCCCTAACCCAACCCCATCCCTAACCCAACCCCATCCCTAACCCAACCCCAACCCTAACCCTCACATTCAAAATCCCAACCCGAACCCAACCCATCCCTAACCCAACCCCATCCCTAACCCAACCCCATCCCTAACCCAACCCCAACCCTAACCCTCACATTCAAAATCCCAACCCTAACCCAACCCCATCCCTAACCCTCACATTCAAAATCCCACCCAAACCCTAACATAATCTTTCTTTTCTTCTTTTTTAAATACGTATTTCTTTTTTTTTTTTTCCTCTTCCTCCAATTCTGTCTTTCAAGGCTTTTAAGTTTGAAGAAGTAGAAATGGGAAGAAAGAATTTTCCAGCATTTTCTTCCTCGAACTTTCTTGATATTGCTTAAATCAAGCGTCATTAAATAAAGAACATTGTTCATTGCTTTAGAATCCAAAGAGTCTCCAAGAGGAACCCCACAGGTAGAGTCTCCAAAATAAAACCAACTTTCCAAGTTCCCAAGGTATAACCACATTCCTGTTGAGCCTCCAAGATAGGTATCACATTCCGAGTCATCAAAACAAAACCCCCATTCCGAGTCTCCAAAAATATAATCATCTTTCCAAGTCCCCAAGGTAAAACCACAATTTTCAGAAATATTGGGGGTTTCCGTGATAAGTCTCACATAGTATAACTGCGGACCATCAGGGAAAACTTCCCTTTCCCAATTTTTTAGGGTTTCTATGATGTGTCTCACATAGTATAACTGCGGACCATCAGGGAGAATTCCCATTTCACAATTTTTTAGGGTTTCTATGATGTGTCTCACATAGTATAACTGCGGACCATCAGGGAGAACTCTCCTTGCCCAATTTTTTAGGGTTTCTATGATGTGTCTCACATAGTATAACTGCGGACCATCAGGGAGAACTCTCCTTGCCCAATTTTTTAGGGTTTCTATGATGTGTCTCACATAGTATAACTGCGGACCATCAGGGAGAACTCTCCTTGCCCAATTTTTTAGGGTTTCTATGATGTGTCTCACATAGTATAACTGCGGACCATCAGGGAGAACTCTCCTTTCCCAATTTTCAGAAATTTGTGGGTCTCCAATGTATGACTTGTATTCTGGCTCATCAAGGTAGAACTTGTTCAGTGGGTTTTGTTTTGATAACTCACAACAAGTATCATCATGGTAAAACTCTTTTTCAGGATTTTGTGGATCTCCAAGGTATAACTCTTTGGCTGGGTCATCAAGGTAGAACTCGTTCTGGGGGTCTTGGTTGTTCAAAATGTCTTCAAACAAAAAAATAACTTCATCCCAAGTTGTGTTAAAAGCAGAATTTTCATTTCGTATCTCAGATACAATTTCCTGTGAAAGAAAATAACAATGTATTAATTTAATACAATATTTTTTATTTGTATAAATCAAGCTCTATGAATATTAAAATAAACTTTGTTAACTCTTACACGAGTCTCATCTTAAAAAAAAAATTAAATAAATAAATAAACAAACTTACCTCCATTGATAAGAGGTTCGAGTCCAGTTCATCAATCTGAAGGTTGAGTTCTACACAGGTAGTAGGACTCCATGGAATAGCAAAGTTATCCCATTCCATTTCGGCATAGTAGTCCATTCTCAAGTGAAGCAGAAAGCGTGTTTGAAAAAGCCTGTGTGGTCGGTGCCTTTTATAAGGACTGGGTGTGTCTTCCTGTGGAAATTCCCTGGGCGTGTCTTAACTGGAAATGATGTGATGGAAATTCCCTGAAAATGATGTAATGTATTACCTGGAAATGATACAATGCTGAAGAGTTTATAAAGTGGGTGGGACTTAGCAAAAGTGGGAGGAGCTTAGCAAAAGTGGGCGGAGCTTAGTAAAAAGTGGGCGTGGCTTAACAAAAAGTGGGCGGGCTTAGTAAAAAATGGGCGTGGTTTACCAAAAAGTGGGCGGAGCTTACCAAAAAATGGTATGTGGCACTGGAGGCGCTCAAACAAGAACATTGAGGGAGGTTTACCATTTTATCTTAGCTCAGTTAAAATATCTTAATAAAGAACCAAACTCAAACATATTTTTTGTTAATATATTAGATGGTGAAGAGAGTTGTAGGAGAATTAAATTATTTCCCACGCATAAACAAATATTTGTAGGGTCGTTGTTTGAGTGGGTTATATTCACCAGATGATATTAAGAGTAAAAGGTTAAAAGGTCCATGAGGTCAGAAGGATCACAGGTGTTTAAGTGGTCTAATGAATAAGGATAACATGTCAAAAGGTTAGAAGGTTCGTAAAGAACAGGGTGAGAGAAATATAGGTGTTTAGGGGCAATGAGGGAGGGAAAGAATTAATATGGAAGTGAATGGGTCAAAGATTAATCTGCCAAATGATATGTAGAAGAAGGATGATAGGTCTATAAGAGAAAACAAATATTTGTAGTGTTTGAGTGGTCTAATGAACAACATTAAGGATAGGTACTACAGACAAAAGGTTCATAAAGATGAGGGTGGGAGAAATAGAGGTGTTTATGATTTTTGAAAAAGACAAGGGGGTAAATGACATTAGATAGGGATTTCCCATGTTAAACGGAGGTGTCCCAGAAGCAACATTATTACACTACTTATATATATATATATATATATATATATATATATATATATATATATATATATATATATATATATATATATTTATATATATATATATTCCAACTTTGTGTGAATAGTGGTTTTGGAAGACATGTAAAAAAAGATAAAGACAGACACCGACATCGTTGTACAAGGATTGCAAGTTGGTTTGTAATCAAATAAATGTTCTAATTTGAGCAAGACTAGCCAAGGTCTTGCCAAAGAGGTGGTGGTGAATGAAAGAGTGGGTAGGGTGAGGGTGGGGTGAAAAATCAAGTTTAGATTCAATATGGCACAAAAGGAATTTGATACCACCAAGAACCAAGATGTATGAAGGTAGAATTCAACAAACTACACAACATACTTATGTATTTATCAATTTGCATCAACAAATACAGCACGACTTACTAACTGCTTGGAAGTAAGTCGCAGAGCCTTTGTGTAAGACACTTGCGCGTTTGGAAGCTCGCTCACAGCCTGGATGGGCCAGGGTCCACCCGGTAGAGCACCAGTAAGTGGCTCGATCGTTTGAACAGATTCCCTGCAAGGAAGTAGAGACGGTGAATGGAAATCTACACGAGCAGTATCGGCAGATCATCAGGTACTCATTCGGACACACCAAGGGTGATGCTGCTGATCATAAACAAGCATTCTGCATCTCCTCATGCTAGGAATAAGCAGGTAGCATGGAGGTCAAATTAATTACATCAAAATCTCACACAGTCAACAGACAGTCAACTTTTTACGGATTGCCTCATTATCTCTGACATGGTGAACTTGGTTATCAAATCCCTCAATTTGCATGCTTTGGCACTTTGTCAGTTAAAATCGTGTCGTTTGTACCATTGGGTGTTTCCTCCAAGGGTGATCCAAGGGTGATCCAAACAATACATGCATCCAAGTGACCAAGTACAGGAATGTACAGTACTAAGGTTAAGGCTCTCCTTCTGGAAAAATGAAACAGTTGATTTATAATACACAGAACATCACGAAAGCAACACATGCTACAAACTTGTAGCTGGTTACTGACTTCAATAAACCCTGTGCAGCTGCAGATTTTTTGCGAATAATTATTTTGCAAATTGGAGAATGACAGCTTAAACCCCATGTCAATATAATATATTCAAATACAAGCCAAAGCCATTTAAAAACATACAGAAGTAAAATATGAAGCGTTCCAGGCAGTACATTTGAGCGAGCCACGTACTTGCACTCATTGGTTTTCTGCGATTCCAGCTCGCTCATGTCACTCTGAATCTGCCCCCCTTCAGACTTGCTGTCCTGCGGGTCAAACACGCAAGGCAAACTCAGCCACGTCCATCGAAAGCAAATGAAACTCAGTCGTTACCGATGCCAGTGCCCATCTGTAATACCTTCAGGATGTCTCGCCGACGCCAGTTGAACCACCAACTACCCTTCTTTTTAACCATCTTCTCCTTCACCAGACGATCAACGGTTGCCTATACGGATACAAAAGGAGTGCACACAATCCTAAAATTTTTTTTTACTGCCATCACTCTGGACTAAAATGCCTTTGACTAAATGTACATGAATATAATTTTGTAGGTCTATTCTATTAACACAACTTAATAATATACAGGTGACTATGTACTAATTGTACTATAAATAGCACGAGGGTCATTCCAAATCACCTAGTACGTTTTTTTCCTGGTGTTTGAGGTCCATAGTGGAGCTTGTGTGTGTACATTGCATGTAAGCAAAGGATATGAGACATCAGTGAACCTTGTAAAATTAATTACAAGGTCATGAGCAATGGACAAATTCACACAGTGTATGGGATATTACTTGGCGTTTTAGCATCACGAGTTAGGCAAATGGGAACGCCAAAAATACCTCACCAACTCGACCAATGAGGACACCTGAGCTCAAGATTAATGTGCGAGTTTGCGCAGGAACGCAAAACAAATCCAAAAGGAAATCTCTACGTTTAACAGCCATGGCACATTACCTATTCCGTGATAAAACTTGCATTGAAGAGTGGGAGGAAATGCGGACGCATCAGATAAAAATGATTAATTTTGTAGTTTTAGAGGTGACCATGGTTGGCCTCACCAAAATGATAAAGTACGATGCTGGTTAAAGACGGAGACAAACCTTGGTTTGTAAAAGGAGAGTAAATAATAAAGCACGGAGATTACCAATTGAAGAGCAGAGATAAATAATACCCATAAGCCACGCGTTCCCTGCCTTATTACTGCACACGTGCTGAAAATAAAGATGGCAGCAAGTGAGATAACAGACGATGGAATCGGTAGATAATTTGGAAATTTATTGTCAATGAAAACATCAAGACAGTTGGTTCCACAACATGGTGGTGATGGTCTGGTCAAGGACATTCACATTAATGCGTGCCCTCTGTGGGGACGAGCTATTTGCGATGAGCATCATACACTGCTCATGTACATACCCTAAAATAATTCAACATTCAAGGAATAGGAAAGCTTCTATTCCAATGAGACAACTGCGTTCTCAAAGCAGGAGAATAGCTTGAATTATAATCAAAGTATCAGTGGAATGTATAAAATCCAGACCAAATTTGAAGGACTCGTACGTTGCTATATCTTAAGTCGCAAAATAATATTATATACTCACATTTTAAGCTGAATATCTGTGGTCCGTCCGACAGGATGGCGCAAAGGTAGCACACTTACATTTGATCTGTGTAGTCGAGTTGGATTACCAACCCGACTGTAAACTTTCGGAATGGTCCTTAACAGGCAGTGCGAGGCATCACAAAGCACCCCATCCTTCCGAACGGCGTTACGCCGGATTTCTTGTCTGCTGGCATTAATAACTGGACGTTAAGGATGTCACGGTGTCTTTTGTGAAGAGTAGGCGAGTTATCATTGGCACCCTAAACAAATTCCAAATTCAGTCGAACCTAAGATATGGCTAGCCGTTTCGTGAAAGAATGGGCCAAAAATGTTCCCCAGCCAACTCAACAAGGCAGAAATAGCTGCGTCGTCGTCGTCGTAGTAGTAGTAGTAGTAGTAGTAGTAGTAGAAGTACATTTCGATACAATAGTCTTATAGGAACAAACAAATGTACCATTCTGCACATTAAGGTGAGCATGGAGACGATGTTAAAGAATGCGACAATATCAATGTTTTCAGACATTTTGGTTTTGTGAGGGGGTGAAAGTCATTCAGAAAAACAACAATAACGTCAACAATCTATTACCAAAAGGGTGTGTGTGTGTGTGTGTGTGTGTGTGTGTGTGTGTGTGTGTGTGTGTGTGTGTGTGTGTGTGTCAGTGTGTGTCATTGGTTGTTAACTCAATATGCAAATTTCAGAGGGTGGAACGGAACCCTCCCAGGTTTCAAAGTGTGTGTGTGTGTGTGTGTGTCACTCAAATAAGAAACAGTAGGACAGAGCTTTACCATTACCAAAATAAAATAAATAACCCCGAGTGGGCCGACGGTCATTTTTTGAGGTTGTCGTTCAGACCTCTGTTGATTTTGGGGTACCGCCCTGGAAATCCCCGATACAAAATCAAAAAAATTGCAGACCGAGCGATCCTGTGGACCATCGAGTATAAGGGCTGTATTGGGTTTCAGCACTATAGGTTGGTAAATAAGGGATGAGTAGAGATCCAAACTTTCAGGGGGTAACCCCCACCACCCCACACCTCCCCTCCCCCCTTCCTCCGCGGGAGGCCCTCATGATCCAAAATCAACAAATCGAAGCCTGAGCGATTGTGCGGGCTACTGTCTTGTATTCATGCGTCAAGTTTCAGAATAATCGGCCAGGTGGCAATGGAGGAGCAGCAAAAATAGCAAAAAGTTAACGGAAGGACTGACGGACGGACAGATATCCGGACATTAGGACCTATTTTATAAGTTAATCTCTTCGAGAATTGAGATAAGATGACCTAAAAATGGTACCGTTGGAAAGGTAATAATAGATTTACTTGGTACAAATTATGTCCATTTAATCTTCAGGTTGCCTGTTTTAAAAGCTCGATTTCCGCCAGAAGAATAAGAAGCGGGAACTGTTGATGGCTTGATGTTGTGGTCAAACGGTAACGTTTATTATCCTAAGACAGCAGAAACCCTTTAGGATTATAAAGACATGAAAGGAGCACACAAAATTATATACAAGTGATATTTCACGAAGCAATAGAGAAATATTTAAAAGTACTGTACGCTACACGGAAGGAGCACACAAACAACGACAGCAGCAACAACTAATACAAGTTATGGGGGAAAAAATCCTTCTTTCATGTCTTTTCATTTTACATCCTCATGGAGAGTCACAGATGGACATGTAATTTATTTGTGAAATACAACATGCTGTCTTTTAATTAAACCCGCCGGTGAAGTGAAGGCAGGGTAATTAAAACAGAATTACAATAAAACAAACGAATAGAAGAGTTACTTTTGGAAGATTCTTCTGAAAGACATGCATTGACAAGATGATAGGAGATGCCACAGCCCAGTTGAAGTACCTGCAAGAGGTAAAAAAAAAAAACAATAATAGAAAAAGTGAAGAGAAAATAAAAATAAATAAATAATAAAATAAATAATAAAATAAATCCCATTAATCAGTCCCACCATTCAATTCAATACCAGTACTGTATACATAAATCAATCAATCCCATCATTTGATCAAACACCAGTAATGCACATACAGTACAAACTAGAAAAAGCAATCAGATTGCAGACCCTCGCCAGGACGTGTTTTTAGTGATTGTGCATTAAAACAAATATGGCGGCCGAACCACGTGACCGATGACGTCATCCTCATTTTTTTTTTCTCCCCCAATTTATCAATTGATGACGCTCAAGAAATTTCATCTTGATGGGATGAAGTTTTGAACTTGTCGAATTATGACGTCATAATGGAGGCACCTATGACATCATCATTAACATATGTTATTCCCCATGGAGAGTTCTTTAAAATGAGCCATGTCTCAATTTTTTTTATGCAGCACTTTTGGAGATAGAGGTGCAAAGTTTTTTGGTTTTTCCAAGATGGCGACTGTACCACGTGACCTATGACATAATTATCATTAAAAAATTATACAGAAGTTGCACCTATGGTAAAAGATTTCCTGTCAATCGAACCAGCGGTTGCAGAGAAAATCATGTTTATTTTCTGTGGACAGACAGACAAACACAGACAGACAGACAAATTAAAAATCACTCATAGAGTGACAATTGGAAAAAGAGACCAAAGTAGCATGGCACTCAGTAGAGCATTCTTTTGACCTCAAAAATAATTGGTGGTTGATTTCAGTGACCTGATATGCAAATAGTCTTCAAATTTTAAGTTGATCGGCTGAAAAGACAATTTTAGAAATTTGGAAAAAAGTGGTTGACCTTTCGTCTATGTTGACCTTTTGACCTCAACATATATAGGATTTTGTCAGACCACAAACTCTACCATTTGGTAAAGTTTCGTGAAGATCAGTTTAAAGTTGTGACCTGTAGGCAAGTATACGTGAGTGGACAGACAAACAAACACAAACAAATGAAAAATCACTCGTAGAGCGACAATTGGCAAAAGAGAACAAAGTTGAATGGCACTCAGCAGAACATCCTTTTGACCTCAAAAATAATTGGTGGATGAATTCAGTGACCCAATATGCAAATAGTCTTCAAATTATAAGTTGATCGGATGAAAATGGACAATTTTAGAAATTTGCATATGTTGACCTTTTGGCCTCTGTTGACCTCAAAAATAGTTAGTGGCTGATATGAAAATTGTATTCAAATTTCAAGTCAATCGGATGAAAATTGAGGACTTTAGAAATTTGAGAAGGTTTTTAACCTTTTGGCCTATGTTTACCTTTTGGCCATGTTGATCTCAAAAATAGGTGGTGGTTGAATTCAGTTAGCTGATATGTTAATCCGATTCAAATTTCAAGTCAATCAGATGAAAATAAACACCAAAACATCCTCATTGATCGAGACAAACACAAAGGCTCCTTAAACACAGGCACCAAACCAAGTGTTGCTTGATAAGCAATACTCACTTGTTGCGAATCCTCACAACCAGGTTGGGATCGTCAACGATGCTGGGGTTTTCACTGAGATGGGAAAACTGCACCAGCTGTTCTTCAAATTTTTCTACAAAATTAAAACAAAAACATGAAAGCATTTTCAGAACGACAATAACATTGCATTAATCAAAACTAGAACGGCTCTCCGCAGAGCAGATACCTCCGCCAGACTGAACACTTTTTACATTTTATATCCCCCATTAATGGGCCGGATCTTGATCTGAACCTGAACCAAAATCGAATCCGCTTGTTCCTTTCACCGACACAAAACATCCACCAAGTTTCGTCCAAATCCATCCGCAACTTTGAGATATTGCGCTATGTAATAGTTTTCAGCCCAATCACACAATGGTGGAGAATCGTTAAAAAAAATTCTCAGATCCGGATTTTCACCAAAATGGAATCAATTCTTCCTGGTCACACACCCAACCTGTACACCAAGTTTCGTCCGAATCCGTCCATAACTTTTTGAGCTATCCTGTTCAGTCAGACAGGGGTGAAAACATAACATCCGCCACCCACCTTCAGCAGCGGAGCGGCGTAATGAGAAACAACTCTGTACTTGATGCACGCCACATGGAAGCAGCAGGTAATGCATGCCATAAATATCCACCATGTATGCCAGAAAGTATACCGTTTGCTTACATTACAAGAATTTGATTATCAATTAATCACAAACTGAGCTAACAAATTATTACAGACCCTCAGGGCACAATTCCCAAATTCATAATTTAAAGAGGAAAAGGAAAGGTAAACCACCTGCTTCTTAATAGAGTTTGAGCTTCTCAATTGACAGCATTAGCAAACGGTTAGCATGTTCACCAAGATGAGATAAACATCACATTGACATACCTTTAGAGATTTCCTCGTTTTCACAGAGGCCGCCACACAGAGATAGGCTGACCGCAGGAAGATCTCCATCACTATCAAACTGGCAGTCGGTGCCGCTGTCGGCCGAACAGCGGGGGAACTGTGTGTCTGGCTGGCTGTCCCCAGACAGCTGCCGCACACGTTCGCCACCCTCACTGCCAGGAGCACAGCACAGGAAAGGAAACGAGTTGAAGTCAGAGCTGAGCAGTTGTGCACGGATGCATCGAATAGTTAAAAATAAATGCATAAACAATAACAATCGAGACATGGAAAAGGAGGAAGGAGGAAGGAAAGGAGGAAAGGAGGAAGGAAAGCACATCTTCTTTTGGCGACTCGAGTCACCTTTTTGGGAAATAGCGAGCAGCGACCTCGGGTTCAAGTTCCGTCAGTTCATCCAGGTAGATGTCTGATGGGCCCTGATGACGGCTTCGTTTCTGTCCCTCTACAAGGTAGGATAAATTAGAGGCAGGTTAGAAGTCAAAACAATATACACAAAACTAGAATGATTTTTTGAATGCATGCAAATTAGAAACAGATAGTCTCTCTCAAAATTATCACAATCATACTAAAATAAGCAATTTGGTGTGTCTGTCTGTCTGTGTGATGCATTCAGTCGTTACTTAGCCAATCTCAAGCAACCTTTCCAGGTGGACTAGGGATCATATGATGAAGGGTGTGGCGACTTCAATTGCCCCCCTCCCTCAGGGGTTTTTCCACTTTGGACAGATGCCGTGTGAAGGTGTGAATGAATGAATAGGAATGATCGTTTTAAGGCCATTTTCCCCCGCTAGAGTGGGAGTTAGCCTTGCGGGCCCCATGACAGTCATGGTTCCCTGTTTGAGGCAATGTTTTTTTTATGGCCGGATGCCCTTCCTGCCGCCAACCCTTAGTCGCCTCTTATGCTGCGCAGGGATACGGTGTACCTATTCTAAATCGGGGTACACACCGGGATCATTCATCCCAGCAAGCTGGTACTCAATTTGTCGACCTCGGAAGGATGACAGGCTGAGTCAACCCCCCTGGCGTTAATTCAGCGATCGACCGGGATTCGAACTCAGGATCCTAGGATCCCAAGCCTGCGCCCTAACCACTAAGCCAACACCAGACTGTGAAGGTGTATAAATACCTCATCATGCATGAGGCACACCTAACAGATAAACATTATAACAACAGACTATACAGTCAATTCCATCCAACGTATGATTACCTTTTTAAACAGTTGCTACTGTTGTTTAACACTTGACTGAAAGAAATTTGGAGGAAGCCCAACATTCTTGAGGCATTCGATGGTGATCACATCCCCCACAGACTAAAGGAGTGGAGCCACCTCAACTAGCTCGGCCACTAGATATATCACAATGATCTTTAGCTAATGAGTCATTACGCATAAATGATGTATCTCATTGCCTGTCCGATTTTACTACCCATCAAATTATATGTGAACTTTATATAATTTGTATCTTGGAGCCTCAGATGCGAGTTCTCCCAGGGATGGCTTCAAGTGTGATGTGTGATATTGCCCCCGACACCCCTACACCCCAATTGTGACCTTTACTTGATGCATAAGCCAATTCTTAATGGTCACTAGCATTGTTTAATACCCCCCTGGGCGAAATTAGGACAAAATTGGACGTCTACACGTTATCTACACATGGGCGGTGTATAGACAAAGAGTCGCTGGTCCACTCACTTACCAGAAGTAAAAAAAAAAAAATTATAACCATAAATTAATCAATTGTGTGCAATCATAAAGGCATAATGATGATGGCATAAAAATTATATTTTTTAATAGTATAATAGCCGGCGAAGCCGGTGTTGTCAATAAACGAGTACGTATTATGTTGAAAACCTGATTATGCCTTGGCTCGAGTATCCGAAGCGCCGTGGGCGCAGCCATCTTGTGTGAGCGGAAGTATGCATAACAAATTTAAAACGTTCATTAGGAGTTTCTTTCACCCGTCGTCGTTTGATTCACAATCTTATGCACCTCCAATGTATTAATAAAATAATTTAAGACCAATATCGGCCCGCACGGGCCTGGTTATCTTCAACAAAACGCGTCACCAAACACCGGACCCAATGAGAGTCGAGCATTTGCAAAAATATTTCTAAAATGAAAGCACTCAATGATGGGCGCCATCGACCGGATGCGGAAGTTTGCATAAAACAATTGCGAAAAAGTTCAATAGGACTTTGTTTCACCCGTCGTTGTTTGATTCATAATCTAATGAAACCTGTCATTAGTAATTAAAATACGTTAAGACCAACCTCGTTATCTTCAACGAAAATCGTCATCAAAGACCAGAACCAATGAGATTCGAGCAGTTGAAAAAATATTATTACGCATTTCGGACGGTGAAAACGGCGTCAAATATTCTAAAATTGACGAAGAATTATTTTTTAGAAATCTCGCGGCCATACGGGATAGTTTTTCACGGCCAGAAATATGGTATAAGCGGTTTACATATTTAGTTTAGAAATACGGATAGTTTTTCACGGCCGGAAATATCCGAAGTTGAGATGGAATTCACCGAATTAATCACTGCAAGCTAACGTCTTCTGGTGGACGAAGCTGCCGTGCCCGGAGAGTCAGAAAACCAGCCCTGGCGCCTGACAGCGACTGAAGTTAGAAGACTACACACTTACTGTGAAAACGTATGTTAAGCCCAGTTAAAAATAGGCCTTAAGCTGGCACATCGTATAGTTACTTCCTTAAGCTTCTTGTGACATTTATTGTATTGTATGCAGGTATTGCCATTGGGGAGGACTGTCTGCTGTTCTCTTTTACCAAGTCTTACCAGGTATGGTACCTACTACACCTACCTACTACCAACTACCTACCTACTACCAACTACCTAACCTACTGATGCCATGGTGATGGGTAAAATAGTGGCAAGAGGTATGCAGGTATTGGGGAGGACTGTCTGCTCTTCTCTTTTACCAAGTCTTACCATGTACGGTACCTACTACAACTACCTACTAGTACTACCAACTACCTAACCTACTGATGCCATAGTGATGGGTAAAATAGTGGCAAGAGGTATGCAGGTATTGGGGAGGACTGTCTGCTGTTCTCTTTTACCAAGTCTTACCAGGTACGGTACCTACTACACCTACCTACTACCAACTACCTACCTACCTACTACCAACTACCTACCTACCTAACCTACTGATGCCATGGTGATGGGTAAAATAGTGGCAAGAGGTTTTGGCTTCGCCGGCTCATTGCGGCTTTGCAGTCGGTACTAGTAAAAATTATACTATTAACAGTAGTAATAATAATAATCATCATCATCACCACCACCACCACCACCACCACCACCACCACCACAAAAAAATATATGAATGATCGTTTTAAGGCCATTTTCCCCCCCTAGAGCAGGGGTTGGCCTTGCGGCAGGGGTTGGTATAATAAAATGGCTGAGTCTTTTATTGCCAATCTGATCGAGACATGGTAATTTTCCTTGCTCCGTTTCCTCGAAGCTTAGAAGCAAGATACACAAGACTTCAAGAACTTTCTCCACTTAGGTACTAAAAATTTACATAACTGCGCAATCAGTGCCTGAATTATCAAACCCTTCCGCATTTCCGACTTGAGGTCCATTCAAATAATGTCCAAGCAAACACCCTTACCTTTCTTTTTCGATGGAGAGTCCTGCTTTCCGGATGCCTTGGTGGTTGGAGAAGCCAGGGCAGGAGCAGTGGTAATAACAGACAGGGCAGGAGCAGTGGTAATAACAGAGGTGGCATCAGCAGTGGCAGAGGTAGAACCGGGTGTATCCAATGCAGCAGAAGCGGTAGTTTCCAAGTGCAGCTGCAATTGTTGCTGCACAGCTGTGATGGCCAAGTTGTCAAGTTGTTCTAGTGGCTTTGGCTGCATTTCAGGTTCTGAATGTCGTGCTTCAATGTCAGCAACTTGATGCTCAGAGTTGATACTCGGGGGAGTTATAGACAGCATGACAACAGGTGAATCGGGCTGCAAATCGGTAATCAGCTCCGATACAGAATAGTCATTGTTATCATTATCGTCATCGTCATCTTCATCCTCATGCTCATCTCCATCATCGTCCTCGTCCTCATCCTCATCCTCATCATCTCTCTGAGGCAAAGACAACGGGGAAAGCGGTGGCGATACTAATGCAGAGGGAACCTCAATGCTCTCCGAGATGGTGACAATGTCTCCGGGATCGGAAGGAACAGGTGAGTAGATTACTCGAAAGTGAGTTTCCTCGGATGGTTCAATATGCAGCCGATTTACTGGGCTTGTTCGCACCGTCTTCTCCAACTGTGAAAGAAGAACGTCGGTTAAATAATCACATTGCAATCATAACATCTGCTTCCGTGCCCACTCATTCACTGCAGAAACAATCGGGATCCACAAGTACCTTTGTAGCTTCAGGAAACTCGCCCCAAGGCCACAGCATGGGCACTTCACAGTTGACAGATTTGGTCAAAAGCTCTGTGTCACTTTTAGGCGATAATGATCGGCTCTCATGGCTGTGGGCCCAAGAAAAAGGGTTAGATAGGTGCACCTTTACAGCACCCAATATAAAAATACAATAGCACATTGGAGCGAAATGATTTTCTCCATCATAAACCATAAAGGATGGAAGAAGAAGAGGGCCAATGGAGGGAGGTTGTGAAACAAAAGGAAAATGGAGAACATGTAGATTTTACCCATTTATGTGTGAAGATACATGTTTGGGATGCAATGATACAAAAGTAACCGGAGTCGTACCTGTCACGAGGACACCATTCACCATCCGAGTGGTGGTGCAACACCTCACCGAAGAAGGCTGTTGTGTTGATTGCCGGCTCAAGGCAGATCGACGTAGGCCTGGAATGCAAAGGACAGCCCTCGTCAGCATGTCAGCAACTTGCGCCTACAGATGGCAGTCAACAGCAGCAAGATTTACAGCAAAGAGGTAATTAAACAAGACGTACAAATTTGATTCCGTTATGAGGAATAGCAAGGTACAGGGTGTTCCTGCTTAGCGTCGTCCCGGTTAATGTTGTCTTCGTATAACGTCATTACTAATAAAAACAAAACCACTAAAAAACAGTTGAAATGTCAAAAAAAACGTTTTTAAGTCTCACCGCACAGCTGCCTGGCTCCTCGCCTTTTCGTCCTGCCCACCAATCTCGAGGTCAAACAGTTCTTCTTCCGATGAGTGCTCACCAATATTCTTGTGCCCTTCCACCTCAGACCTTTTCCTGCGTTTCCGTCGCCGCCGGACCGACGTATTCCCAGATCCCACCCCGTCTGGACCAGAGCCTCCTCCAGATGGTGGCTCCGGACTTGTCTCCCGACCACCTTCAGCATCGCTCACATTCTGTAAATTCACAGCCATAAGCTGGGCGCCCTCCACGGAGATTGGTGACGTTGCTAGATAATGTGGAACAGGATCCTGGTAAAAAAAATAAATATATAAATATAAATAAAACAGAACCATGCAGGTTGGTGAGTCAAACCTTATAGACAGAATGCTAACTAGGTCATACAAATTCAAAGCAAAGGTCTGTCGTTGGCTCTTCCATGAAGCTTGAACTTTGTGTTCAAGTATAATACAATGCAATTGCTCAGACTTGGGCTGCAAGTGCACCTCAGGGTTTTCAGCCTCGTTCACAAAGAACGCTTCCCCGTTGTCGCCGAGCTTCATGTGGAGATCCACCGATTCCCCATTAATCTCGATGTCCACCTGGCAAAGTAACGCACAGCAGCATAAAGGAGACAATATATGATTACTTCAAGCCAAGAGTCACAAGAGGGTCATACCAAACATGGTCACCACGCTTGTAAATTTGTAAGCAAGAGGTGTAGGCGAGAGCAAGATTGTTATCTCGTTATTGACTGGCATGTCGGGTAAACATCAAGTTTCTCAAATTTCGTTTCAGGAAATCAAAATCATGGCATCAAGTGCCATAGATGTAGGTGTGACAAAAATAGGACATCCTAACTCTTGTTATAATTCAGTGATTCTAAACAAAAAATACACATTAAATCAAACAACAAATTTAATGGAAAACAAGGAGCTTATATTCTTGGGCCCTCACCTTTTGGGTGGTAAGAGGAATGGATCTGTGTAATATCAAAGCTAAATCTTGAACGTTTTTTGAAATATCGTGTACACAAAACAAGTTTACAAGATAGTTGCCATGGCAACATCATTCAGCCAATCACAGCCGTCATTTAATCAGGTTGAGATGATGTCATGAGGAATAGACATCTGCAATATGAAAGCTAAATGTTCAATGGTTTTTGAAATATCTTGTCCATAAAAGTACATAGACAGATGATCGGTCAGGTTTGACGGAGATCACTTTAATGTCCACTGTCTCCGACTTTGTTGGAAGGGCGGGGAACAAAGAAGAATCCACCGGTCCAAGGGGAAGACGTTTTGCATCCTTCAGAGGTTAACCCAAGGATGCTTCAGAAGGGAGGTCTCTGTCCTGGGATCCAAAGGTCGTTCGATGCCGGACGGAGTGCATTGAAGAGAAAGGAGTTGATGCAGATCAATGCGAATAACATGTCCATCGTACCAGGTTTTTCAGGGAGGTGAGGGTAACGGAACTTTAGTGAAGACACTCGTAGATACATTAATCGCAGGAAACATCATAATCGGTATAAAAACCCTCCATGGGAGAAACATTTCAAATTTGCTCAACCTCGGTACAAGTTCATGTCTTCACATTCGCAATGTACAATATATTCCATGCTCTGCATTCCATTCCACCTCATTCAACCAGATAATAAGAACAAAAAATACGGTCATACAAATCCTATGTTAGGCTAACAATATTGAATGAGAGAAAAAAAAGTAATGGCAAGTCAGGACAAGCAAGCAGAGCATCTGCAATGTCGGAGAAACTTTTCAACCTTTCTTGCTGTGCTCCAGTATTAACAGCTCGTCATACTGTTTGTTAATTATAGCCTGGTGTTGGCTTAGCGGTTAGGGTGCCGGCTTGGGATCCTAGGATCCTGAGTTCGAATCCCGGTCGATCGCTAAATTAACACCAGGGGGGTTGACTCAGCCTGTCACCCTTCCGAGGTCGGCAAATTGAGTACCAGCTTGCTGGGATGAATGATCCCGGTGTGTACCCCGGTTTAGAATAGGTACACCGTATCCCTGCGCATCGTAAGAGCGTGACCAAGGGTTGGCGTCAGGAAGGGCATCCGGCCATAAAAACATTGCCTCAAACAGGGAACCATGATTGTCATGGGGCCCGCAAGGCTAACCCCGCTCTAGCGGGGAAAATGGCCTTAAACGATCATTCATTCATTCATTCATATACTGTTTGTTAATCCATCCCATGTGGGTGATGGATCACCACGTAACAGGTAACAGGTATCAGGACAAGAACGCAACTCTCCTCATATGCGACAGGGAGCACGGACTACCTGGGCATGGATGCACGTCACGTGCTCTGCACACGAGGCAATTTAGAGGGGTTTTTTTGTTAAAGTGAAGCAGTTAATGATTGCAGGTTGAAATTGAAAGAAAAGTCTAATTTCAAAAACCACAATTATGCTTTATTAATTCTTTCACTCAGTGATTACAGCAAATACAACCTCAGTGAATTTGCCAGTTGTTTCTGTGTAAGTCGCCGTGTGTTGCTAATGAAAGGAGGAAACAAACATGGAGGAAACAAATAGGATATCCAATGTGTTTCAAAGGCAACCGAGGAGGAAACAGGTGTGGGTTTTGCTTCCACAAAAATGACGGGGAAAGCCTTTAAAGGTGGATTTTTTATTACTACTTCCAAATACGATGATGTGAAGGAAAACAGCATTCCTGGGTTAGAAACGTGACTTAACTATAAACATCCATCCTGGTGTTTCCATGGATGGACGTTAAACTGATCGTCCCATCTCCTAGTATTGGTTGGTGGACCGTAAAGATCCCGCGGAGTCCTACGGGAGAGGTAGGTGAGCTGTCACTGGCACCCTGAACAAATTACATATTACTGCACCGACTGACCAATGGGAAGGCAATGACAAAAACCTAGCATAACCCATGCCAAGACACTGCTTTGGCAGCACAGACGTAAAATAGTATGGTACAATGATGGCAATGGCGAAAAACCTGCAAAATTGTTTGAAATGCAACGAGTTTGCGACTTATCACAAGTTGCCACACATCCAATTCAGGTATTTTGTTTTGCAGGAAAGTTGGGAGTAAAAATATGCGTGATAATGTGGCTTCGAGGGCAGTTATGGTGCGAAAGCCAACCACACATTAACGGTCACCCTCACAATTACCCAAGCCAGGTTCCAAGTGGCCCGAGGACCTGTGTCAACAAGCCCGTTTGTTAACCCCTCTCAAATAGAGACTGTGATGGATCACGTTAGCGATAAATGCATGTCTCTTGTGGTCTCGGTCTCATCTGTTGGAAGATGACTCATGGCAGTGCAAGATCAGAAGCAAAGTACGATTTACCTGGTGTTGGAGCATTGGTGTCGGCTCGGAATGGAAGAATAGCATAATGAAAGAACTTGCACTCAATATATTATATGGAAGGCATGTGGCAAACATAATTTACTTGGATCTGAAAAAAATACAATCTTAATTAATTATCTTAATGAACTTTGCAGTTTTTATGACAAAGGAAGCATATCATGGATGTGGTTGAGACCTGAACTCTGGATTCAAGGCAAAGCAACAGTGACTGCAGAGTCTCCTTGTTTACCTAGCTTGTCGACATCGTTAACTGACCTCGTGAGAACTGCATCACCTAGAAGAACGTAGATTTCGCTTAGAACTTCTCGTGAAACGGCGTATTACAACGATCTGGGATGCAATATCATCGCACAAGGCAGTTGAAATAGTTTTCATTATTACTCTGTTTGTGAGCAGGATATCTAAAATGTTATGGACGGATTCGGATGAAACATGGTGGACAGTTTGGGTGTGTGACAAGACCGAATCGATTCGAATTTGGTGATGATCCGGATACGATAATTCTTTGAGACAAAGGCCAAAAACGATATGCAACAAAATATCTCCAAGAACTATTGATAGGTTATAACAAAGTTAGGTGAGTGAGTTGGGTAGGGGACAAGAACAAGCAGATTCGATTTTGGTTCAGGTCCAGATCCAGATCCAGTCTGTAAGTGGATACAAAACCTAGACTGTTCAGCCTGGGGGAGATATGTGCTCCACTGAGTGCTGCTCAAGTAATATATAATACTAATCTGTTCTAATGACAAACTCTTCAGAAATTTTGACAGAATTGTTTCTCATAGAATGCCAGAATGCTGTTCTAAATGCATTACCACATAATGTTGGCTATTCCAATGTGTCACAACATCTCATACGAGCTTTAAAGTTGGACCACTTCCTGTTTTGACATCACCATGGTAGAAGCAGATGAACTCCAATGCGTTTTAAAAAGCATGTCAGCTTTACCCAAACAGCAGTGACTGATGAACTTTCACTTTCCCCTTGCAAGTTGCGATTTTAATCAATGGAATGGTTGAGGCTGAATGCCTCAACTCTGTGTTTGCCTCTAAATCTTGTGTCCCAAACCTCATCCCTCAGATCAGCAGTCTGCAGCCTTCTCACTCTCTGCAGACCTGGACAAAATCACAGACTGGGCAAACAAGTGGAACATGTCTTTCAATCCTGACAAATCTCACACTCTTACGGTCTCTCCGAAAAGACCGACTGGACAACCCTCCCATCCACTTTCTGAATAATCCTCTCCAAGAAATTCTGTCACTCAAAAATTTTGGGTCTCACTATCTGCCATGATCTTTCCTGGGAAAACCAGATTTCAAATCTGGCCTCCAAAGCCAGTCGCCGACTGGGCATCCTCCGTCGTGTGAAGTCCTTCCTTGGCACACCTGAGCTCCTCACCACATACAAGGCTTTCATCCGCAGCTCAATGGAATACTGTTCTCCCCTCTGGGCTGGTGCTCCTGCCTCACACCTAGCTCGTCTTCACGCTGTTGAAACCAAAGCGTTCAGAATCATTGGAATCTCCCGTGTTGAAGCTACCTCCGAGGGCTTTTCACTTACTCACCGCAGGCAGGTTTGTGGTCTTTCTGTCTTCTACCGACTCCTCGCCGGCCTTGCTCCTCCAGCTCTCTCTGGGCTCTGTCCCCCAAATATTCCTACAGGTCGCACAAGATCTGCCTGCAACCCTCTTATCTTAATGCTTATTGGCAGCTTAAACTGCCAAAATCAAGACGCTCTGCTCACCTTCACTCCTTCATTCCTCTTTTCTCCTGCCTCTGGAACATACTCCCTCACTCTCTTCAATCCCACTCCTCCCTCCAGGTCTTTAAAACAGCTGTTCACCACCATTTCTCATCTTCCCCCATCCAAAACCTTGATATTTTCTACCCCCGCTAATTTCACCCCAAATCCACTTTTTTGAAATACCAACTTCTTTCCCAGAAGTCCTTGGTGTCCTTGGTGTCCTTGTGTTTATACTTCTCCCACCCCTCCCCCTCCCCTTCCCATGCCGCCTCCCCCCAAGCCCTCTCCCTCCCACACATTCCCGATGTCCCTGCTCTCAAATGTTGTGTTTATGTGCTTCCCCTTCTCTCCCCATCTGGTCTACCACTCCCCTTTGTATATACTTTGTTTGTTTGTCTGTTTGATTTGTTTGTGTGATAAATGTTAGCTTTCACGAGCCTCGATTATGTATACAAAAAAAAAAATGGAGTCGAGGGAAACTTTTGCCAGGTGCAGAAGTGGTGACCAAACTAAATACATTTTTAAAACATTCGAGAAATGTAGAGCAGCACACCGTCCGTGAATTGGAACCAATAGTGTTACACTGTTGCACCAAGAGGCCATAATCACTTTCTACCAATTTCCAGTCACATCGTATCCTCACCAAAAATATCGCAAATCTTAACAATGTTATTGTACATTGAAACAGGCCAAACTAGAACAGCACTTGGTCGAGAGCATACCTCTGCCAGGCTGACCAGTTTACGTTTTGTATCTCACCGATAGGCTGGATCTGGATCCAGACATGAACCAAAATCTAATCGCTTGTTCTTGTCGCCTAATGAATTCCTCCAACTAGTTTTGTCATGATCCGTCCATAGCTTTTTGAAATATTGTGTTATATATCGTTTTTGGTTCTATCACTCAATGGTGAACAATCACTTTTAAGAAAATTTTAAATATAAATCTCAAAACCGGATCCGTATTCGGATCTTCACCAAAATTGAATCTATTCGTCCTCGTCACACACCCAACCTGCCCACCAAGTTTTGTCTGGTTCAGTCCGTAACGTTTTGAGATATCCTGCTCACAATCAAACTAGAGGTTCCAGGGAACCTGAACTCAACTGGCCTATATCAATATGGTTAGAATATGCATAATAGAACCACAAACGATATAGTTTATACGTGCTGAACATGTATGACAAAAATGGATTTTTCAATATGGCCACCCTGCCGCACCCATTTTTGGGCGTGCAACGCCCAAATGCAATCCCAAACTAGTTTATGTCTTAAAGATGCTGCATAACAAGCTTCATCAAATTTGATCGATGTTTTGACTTTTAGAGCGTAGACGTCGAATTGTTTACAGACGACAGACAGACAGACGACGGACACTGGGTGTCGACAAAAACTCAGCTGGACATAGTCCAGTTGAGTTAACAAACAGACAGACAGGAGTGAAAACAGAACCTCCGCCCACCTTCAGTGGCGGAGATAATAAACACTCAACATTAGCCTTCAAAATGGCGTGTGACGTCGTCTCTTCGTGCGGCTGTGAAACCAAATTAGAGTTGTTTTGCAGTTTCTCATTTCGATTCCTACAAGACAAAATAACATTTTCTTATCAGTTCCATAATCATGAGGAAAGTGTCACAAATTTGTTAAGAGTGACTGTTAGGCGGTGTATTGGTACAATCATGTTAACTCTAGTATTTACAATTTGATATGGAACTAATAGTTTAGTACACACTACACAGTATATGACTGTGTACTACTTGGGGTGCGATGTTGATAACAAAAGTTGAGGTTCTGTCCTTCTCAGGATATGACACAACCTTGTGGTATGGAGCAATTTCTGGTTCTTTCTAGATAAAAACAATCTTGCATTTACGAGTTGTTTGATTGAGAGGAAGGCTTTCGGGAATGTTTGTGGCCTGTGCAATAAGGGAAAGTAGAGAGAAGATCCCGCCATCGTTCGTTTTTCTGTGTACTGTGCCATGCCATCATGGATCGCTTGTGCTTAATCATACAAAATAACATAAGTTTGGACTACACACAACCGCTGGTTGGACATCCATCGTTCAAAGATCTATGGGTTTTGCGGCATAAACAAGGAACTTGGACGTAGGAGGCCATTTGGCCAATCAAGCCTGTCGTTTTTGTTTTCCGATTAATGTTCAAAATTTGATTCAATTTAAATCAAGTTGTTCCTCAATCATAAACTGACATTTGTAGATAACCAGACAGACAGACAGACTGAACAAATTGCATAACCCTGCTTTTCGCTTCCAATGCATGGTGTAAAACCCCAAAATCCACCTAACCTAAATGTAATCGGATATCCCATCACCCTGAAATAAGGTGTTCACTCAATATGGCCACCTGTAACACTCACCACTTTTTCACGAGAGCGCAGCACACCCATCTTGCCAAAGCGGACGTGGAAAGGCGAACAGTTACAGGAACCATCGGGCTGTTTCACCACCACGACGTCGATGCAACCGGTGAGGGTAGCCGGGTTGATTCCCCTGTACAGCTCCTTGGCGGTAACGACCATCTGCCCAGCGAGTTGCCCGATGTAGTTCATCGTTTGGGACTGGCAGGAGACACGTCATGACAATCAGTCAGCTTGGTGTTAGAATCGAGGGCAGCTTTAGAATCATCACATCATAAATTTGAGCTTCATTTGGATCAAGAAAACACAAATCTACCATCTACCTCATTCGCTATCAAGTGGGTCATCGAAGAGATTAGGATGCTCAACAACGTAAGAAACAGATTCAACTAGAAGGGCACTCGGTAGAGCGCATACCTCTGCCAGGCTGAGCAGTTTACTTTTTGTATCCCACTGATAGGCCGGATCTTGATTCTGACCTGAACCAAAATCTAATCGGCTTGTTCTCATCACCTTACCGACTCGTCCCCCAAGTTTAATCACAACTCGTCCATAACTTTTTTTAAATATCATGTTATATCTCGCTTTTCACCCGATCTCTCAATGGTGAAGAATCACTGAAAAAGTAAATAATTCTTGTAGCCGAATCCATACTCAGATCTTCACCAAAAACGAAACGATTAGTCCTTTTCACACACACATCCTATCCACCAAGTTTCGTCCAAATCCGTCCACATTTTGAGATATCTTGCTATATATCATTTTTGGCCATATCACTCAATAGTGAAGAATCACTGTAAAAATTCTACTAGCTGGATCCGGATCCGGATCTTCACCAAAATTGAATCGATTCTTCCGTGTCACACACACAACCTATCCACCAAGTTTCGTCCAAATCCGTCCACATTTTGAGATATCTTGCTATATATCATTTTTGGCCATATCACTCAATAGTGAAGAATCACTGTAAAAATTCTACTAGCTGGATCCGGATCCGGATCTTCACCAAAATTGAATCGATTCTTCCGTCTCACACACACAACCTATCCACCAAGTTTCGTCCAAATCCGTCCACATTTTGAGATATCTTGCTTTATATCATTTTTGGCCATATCACTCAATAGTGAAGAATCACTGTAAAAATTCTACTAGCTGGATCCGGATCCGGATCTTCACCAAAATTGAATCGATTCTTCCGTGTCACACACACAACCTATCCACCAAGTTTCGACCAAATCCATCCATAACCTTTTGCCTTGGGTATCTTGGAAAGAGAGTAGGGAGGGATTGGGGTGAAGAGCAACGTTTTGAGGTCAAAATTACAAACCTGTACAAAACCTATGATGAAAACAAGCAAATTAATTTGTTTTTTAAATAATTTTAAAAAAAAGAAAAGTTTTAAAATAAGTAATTTAACAGGACACACACAAGGACCTATACAAAGGTAAATATCATACATGGGGGTGAGGGGGGGGGGCATTACAAACGTTTCAAAGTACAAAACTCCAAGTGGATTATAAATCTGACAGTGCAGATATTTAACGTTTTCTCATTCGGATTCGAGGAAACCGGGAGGAGGTGCAAGCAACATGACGTCACGGCCCTGAACTGCCAGCAATGGGAACTCTGCAGGAGTGAAACACACTCGGTTTTATAATTAAATTTACAGCACATTAACCGAGATCTCCAGACATGGATCATCAACACCTCGAGACCCTTAATGGGGGGGAATGTTGTACAAGTATGAGAAATGACTAAAGGAGTACGAAAGGGGATATTTGTACACACTAAACCGTTTTAATGGACGACGGGGAGGGCGGGCCTCCTGAGCCCCTTTTGTTGCGCCCCTGACCGAAAGTACTATGTTGGAAGTACCCCCAGAGGGAGAAATTCCTTCACTAGGTGTGAACGAGCTGATCCGGAATTTGGAAAAGAGAGAAGGAATCAATGGTGGAACTTAGTAACTTACCCTGGACAAACACCTCCCAAACACTGAAACGGATATGGCTGCTCCAGCAGATCGAGTTGCCACTGGCACGCCGACTGGAGCGAAAGTATCAAGATCGAGGAAGGAACGAAAAGAAAGGGAGTGCACAGGTAGTCAGTGGAAGCGTGCGCGATGCCCGAGTGAGGAGGAACCCCGAGCTGCGCGACAGTAGTGAAATTCACTGGCTGCTACGTCACATTAGGGGCGGAGCTACAGCGTCAAGCATCACGTGATCGCCGTGCGAGCCAGCATGGTATGATGATTTAAAAAGGTTGTTTACGTCATTCGTGGCATTGTAAATGTTTACGTAGCGCGTCACAGTCACGATAACAACAACACGTCTGCAAAAGACTGTAAATAATTACAACTCGATCCCAACGTCGATAAGCGCGGACAAGGAGGAATCCAGGCCGATTCGACAACCGAACTAATTTGATCCATCGGTTTATAGACTTGGTTTAATTGGGAGGTGATGGGGGCAGGAGGGTGGACACAGGGCACGTGACCGATCACGTGACCACGTGTTCCGCAACACCTCACTCGTGTTTAACATATACCGCCAACGGTTTGCAGCTGTTGGTGCTTAAAACCAGTGGTGGAGTTTGTGCAATCCCTCCTGGAGAATTCAAAATCAACGACGCCAATCAACCGAAGGTGCAGCAACAACCTCTTTACGAGGTGTTACTCACATCGGCGGACACGGTCAGAGGACGAGTTCAAATTTAGCAACGGCTGTTTGTACCTGGGGCAATGACAGCACGGAACTCAGCTCCGCAAAGACAGGTGTGACGGGCTCGGCCAATCGCAGCTCACGCCCCGCCTCCTCTCAAGTCTCAACACAACAACAACACGGAGTTGCTGAGTGCTGGTGCCAGCCAAGGTCATAGCAGTGTAAAAACAAATCAACAAATACAATCAAACAAACACCAAAAGCCAATACGTACCGAAGCGACAAAACACATGAACCCAAGTTTGTTTTGCACCATAAACTTTCACAATCAGGGGTTACCTGCTTAAACTTAAACTGCTTAAAAACAACCCAAACTACAGTGACGACTCATCTGTGATGACGTCAAGTCGAGTACACACCGATCAACAAGGTAGGGAGAGTCACACACGACACATGAATCAGGGCATCCAAATAAAATTAATAAATTACAGCAACAACAACTAGAACGGCATTCAGTAGAGAGCATACCTCCACCTGGTTGGCCATGTCACTCAATGGTGAAGAATCACTTTTAAAATTATACCAGCTGGATCCGGATCTTCACCAAAATTGAATCGATTCTTCCTCGTCACACACACAACCTGTCCAACACGTTTCGTCCAAATCCGTCCACACATTTTTGAGATATCCTGCTATGTATCATTTTTGGACCGATCTCCCAATGGTGAAGAATCACTTAAAAAATTAAATAATTCTCATATCCGAATCCATATTCAGATCTTCACAAAAATCGAATCGATTCTTCCTTGTCACACACCCAACCGGTCCAAGAAGTTTCGTCCAAATCCATCCATAATTTTTTGAGATATCCTGCTCTGTATCGTTTTGGCCATATCTCCCAATGGTGAAGAATCACTTAAAAATTAAATAATTCTCATATCCGAATCCATATTCAGATCTTCACCAAAATAGAATCTCTTTGTCCTTGTCACACACACACAACATGTTCACCATGTTTCGTCCAAATCCGTCAACAACTTTTTGAGATATCTTGTTCACAAACAAACGGACAAACGGACACAGGGGTGAAAACATAACCTCCATCCACCTTTGGTGGTGGAGGTAACAAAGTTCGTTCGAATAATAATAATAATAATAATAATAATAATAATAATAATATACAAGGGTCTGGTGACCGATCATGTGACCTAAATGCTAATGTTGTAGCATTTTAAAAACAAGAGTCAATGTAACCTGTTTTTCAGCGTTTTTACCATGGATCGATGACAAGAAGATCCACATCGACAAAAACGCTGAAAACCCTCACCTACCTCTCAAAGTACAAAACAGGTGCAAGTTAGGTGTAAGGCATATCCCCAGGTACAACTAGAACGGCACTCTGGAGAGAGCACACCTCCGCAAAATCGAATTGGCTGGTTCTGGTCACCTGACCAACTCGTCCACCAAGTTTTGTCCGAAACCGTCCACAAATTTTTGAAATATCTGATGTCTTGTTCACAGATAGTCAGACAGGTGGGAACAATCTCCATCCACCTTGGGTGGTGGAGGTAAAAATTGGATAGAGCAGTGTAGATCTACAATGGAATGGAGTGCTAAACGAATCACGAAAAAGCAGGAACAACATTCTATTTTTATGTGACCCGATTCTATCCATCATGGGAGGAAACATGGATGTTCCAACGACGCACTTTATCCACAAATTAAGGTTGATCCTGGTATTTGCCGCTGGGGGAAACCGCTGGGGGAAACGAGGTGCGGCTCACATTCCAAGATCCCCTTTTCTCCAAAGGAGGTTTAATGCTCAAAACATGAGCTGCACCTCGTTTTACACTGCAGCTAAAAAAAACTAGAGGTTCCAGGGAACCTGAACTCAACTGGTCTATAATCAATATGGTTAGAATATGCATAATAGAACCACAAACTATATAGTTTATATGTGCTACAAATATATGACAAAAATCGATTTTCAATATGGCCGCCCTGCCACGCCCATTTTTGGGCGTGCAACGCCCAAATGCAATCCCAAACTAGTTTATGTCTTTAAAATGCTGCATAACAAGTTTCATCAAATTTTATCAATATTTGTGACTTTTAGAGGGTAGACGTCAAATTGTTTACAGACGACAGACAGACAGACAGACGACAGACGGACGCTGGGTGTCGACAAAAACTCAGCTGGACATAGTCCAGTTGAGTTAAAAACTCATCAGCTTGCAAATACTTGCAGGATGGCCGAGCTGGAAGTACGCACACTCACCTCTAAGCTGTCTAGCCTGGGTTCAAATCCCAACCCGGGCATGAACTAACACCTGGTGATTACCCGGTAGTCAATGTGTGTGTCATTCCTCAAATGTTCGTTAACCGGGTGTCTCGTCTGTCGATGGACGTTAAATATCCCACGGTGCCCTTCATGAAGAGGAAACGAGCTATCGTCTGCAGCAAACAAATATTCCAAATTCCTCCTTAAACCACATAGGGCACAGCCATACCCTCGACCAAATGAAGCTACCCCACAGCCTTGTGCTGCATGCAGAAGATCAGTTTGCAGTTGATGAAATCCACCGTTTGACTTGTCTGCAAACACAGATCGGACGAGCCAATTCGCATCTACCAGTACTGTATTCCATTCCATTCCCTGAAATAGTCCAGTCGATTTCTGCAATAAAAATAAAGACCAATTACATAACTGTGGTCCCAAGAAGAAAGCTTGACAGAAGAACACACACATACACACACACAACCAGTAGATTACTCATCATCAATGGACCCACAACCTCAAAGTTGTGTCCAGACAGTCAGCACAGCAATGCAATATCCTTATTCAAACTTATTTAATTATTACCTTTATTAAAGGTATTATTTACACATACTAACTTTAATCACACATCACTTTATATGATAATATATGAAGAGATAAACACTTTACCTGATAGACATGTCCATTAAACAGCACCTCCATCTAACCATCGACTCAAACCGTTATTAATGACTGATTTAAACATGTGTTACATATTTAGGTGAATGTATGTAAATTACCATTCAGGTTGCTTATCCGTGTGTATTATATTAAGGGTTGTTGTGATGGGAGGGTCAGGAGCCCTTCGGAACCAGTGGCCGGAAACGGAAGTGGCCGGAAACGGAAGAAGAAAAGACACGAGGAGAGAAAAGGACGGTGCTTCTTCTTCCTCGCCCCGCGACGACGAGAAGGTGGAATCGACCTTACGCTGCGCGGAAAACGCGCCGTTGCGAAACGTCTGGCGAGAGGAGTTACCTGGGCGGTAAATACCTTTGGACACGTCCAGTCACTGTGAGTTCGTGCACGAAACCAAGCGTCCGGGACAGTTTGCCCCGTCTACAAAGACGCGTACGGGTCCGCACGTTGGGCCGCTCGCGTCGGAAGCCGCGCTGGGTTTTGCCCCGTCTACAAAGACGCGTACGGGTCCGCACGTTGGGCCTCGCTCGCGTCGGAAGCCGCGCGGGGTTTTTGCCCATCTACAAGGACGCGTAAGAGTCGCACTTGGGGCCTCGCGCACGTTGGACGCCGCGCTGGGTTTGCCCCGTGGCTTGGCAAGGAGGTGCGCTGCAGCCGCGGCCCCAGTCCGAGACGGCACGTTTAGAGCACGTCCGCCCGGGGCTCGTTCAACCGCCCGTGTGCGGAGAGGAGAGACATTGACCACGGAGGGAGTCAGGAGTGGGGCTCACGTGAGGAATGTATAAGATTAAGATGGCCATCTTAGAGTTTGTGTAGATGAGTTCACATGGTTGTAATATTGATTGTGCCTGGTTGTGTATTGTTGATTGCTCGGGGAAAATCTCCGTGGTTGTGTCTTTGAAAGTGTTTGGTAGCATTACCATTGGAAATATATACTTGCACATCAGTTGTCGCCTGGGTGAAATTCCTATGGATTGCGTGGCGAATGCGCCTATATAATACTATTTGCTGGCGAAGGTCCTCTCACGGTCCGGGGGTCACCGAGACCTGGTATGCACTGAGGGGACCACGTAACAGAATTGGGGGCTCGTCCAAATTACGATTTGCGGTTTCGCAATTGGGTCTACGTCCGGGATCTAAAAGTGTATAAAATAATAAAATAATAATATTTTTGGTAATTAAAATTTATTAATTAATTATTAATTGGTAATATTTTTTTTTGAGAAATTGGGGAAAGTCTTGGGGTGAAGGTTAACAGGTGTTAACGATAGGCACCATGGCGTTTGTGGCACAGAACTTTGGGGTAACCCCGAGTGAGGCACAGTTCCGAGCGTTGCTAAAGTCGGATCTCTTGAAATTGGCCAAACATTTTAACTTGGAGGTCCGAACTAATTTGAGGAAGGCAGAGTTGCAGGCCACGGTGATACAATCTATGGTGGGATTAGGAACATGGGACGAGTTAGCCTGGGAGTGGCTACCCGAAGAACCAGAAGACGTGGAGCTCCGGAAACTGGAGTTGCAATTACGGAGCCAGGAACGGATCAAAGAAGAAGAAAGGAAAGCAGAAAAGGAAAGAGCAGAAGAAGAAAGGAAAGCAGAAAAGGAAAGAGCAGAAGAAGAAAGGAAAGCAGAAAAGGAAAGAGCAGAAGAAGAAAGGAAAGCAGAAAAGGAAAGAGCAGAAGAAGAAAGGAAAGCAGAAAAGGAAAGAAAAGAAGAAGAAAGGAAAGCAGAAGAGAGGAGAGAAGAGAAACAAGCAGAGGAAAGGAGAGTGGAACGAGAACTCCAGGAAAGGAGAGCAGAAGAAGAAAGGAAAGCAGAAAAGGAAAGAGCAGAAGAAGAAAGGAAAGCAGAGGAGAGGAGAGAAGAGAAACAAGCAGAGGAAAGGAGAGTGGAAAGAGAACTCCAGGAAAGAAGAGAAAAGGAACAAGCAGAGGAAAGGAGAGCTGCAAGGGACCTCGAAGCAGAGGAGAGAAAAGCGGAAAGGGAATTAAAGGAACGTGACATGCAGCTTCAGCAAGAAATCAAAATCAAGGAGCTGGAGTTAATGAGAGAACGGGGAGAGGCACCACCCTTGCTGACGGGGTCGACACCTAACCAGAAAACCTGGGATGTGGGCAGACATGTGAGGCTGGTTCCACCGTTCAGTGAAAAAGAAGTCGCGAAATTTTTTCCACACTTTGAGAAAGTGGCTCGACAATTAAACTGGCCGGAGGAGGCATGGACCATACTCGTGCAAAATGTGCTGGTGGGGAAAGCTCAGGAAATTTATTCGGCGCTACCAATGGACCAATGTGCAGATTATGAGGTACTGAAGAAGCACATCCTCAAAGCCTATGAGTTGGTTCCGGAAGCTTACAGGCAAAAATTCAGGAATGCCAGGAAGAGGGAGAGTGAGACCCATGTGGAGTTTGCCAGAGTGAAAGAAAACATGTTTGATCGGTGGTGTGAGTCAAAAGGAGTCGGGAAAGACTTCGAAACATTGCGGGACTTGATCCTGGTGGAGGAATTCCAGCAGTGTGTCCACGAGGACATCAAAGTGTACCTGCAGGAAAAGAAGGTACCAAAGTTGTGGGACGCAGCCACCATGGCAGATGATTATGCCTTAACCCACCGAATAGGGGTCCACGAACCTAACTCCTCGCCTAGATCTCCGCAGGGGAGGTGGGGAACAGCAGGTGCGGAGAACGACCATACATGGCGGCGGCCTCGAGATGATTATGGGGACAACTATGATACCCCACCGGTTCGAAATCAGAGGGATGCGGGCCCAAGACAAACTTATAGTTCGGGGGGCCCGAGGCAGACCCCGAGTTTTTCCTCCGGGCCTACTTGCGCGTTTTGCAAAAAACCTGGACACTTGATGTCCAGTTGTTACCTCATGAAAAGGGACAACCCAGAGCGGAGTCCGACTATTACAACTCCGAATGCGATGGCTAGCGTAAGAAATCGCCATCAAGAGGGTTACCAACCATTTATTTCCGAGGGGTTTGTGTCACTGGATGGAGCCTCGACTAACCGGAGACCGGTTAGGATATTGAGAGACACAGGGGCCCATCAATATTTAATGCTTGAAGGCATTTTGCCATGGTCCGAGGAGACGGCAACGGGGGATAGCGTTCGTTTACAGGGGATCGGGGGCGGTGTTAGTGCTCCCCTTCAGGTCATCCAGTTGGAGTCCGATTTGGTGTCAGGACCGGTCACCGTCGGTTTACAAGCCACGTTTCCTGTAGAGGGTGTATCTGTGGTTCTCGGGAATGATTTGGCCGGGGGTCAAGTTTATGGTAACCTGAGGGTTGATAAAGAGCCCAGCAGGGAAAATAACACCACACCAGCTCGGGATGGTGACAAAAGTGCCAAGTTATTTGTAGGGGGACTGAACTTCAAAACAGAGGAAGAAGTTCTGACCTCTGTCTTCAACAGATATGGGCCGCTGGTGGAAGTGCGGTTGGTAAGAGACTGGGAAACGCAACAGTCAAGAGGGTTCGGCTTTGTCACGTTTGCCAGCACAAAAGACGCCAGAGAGGCAGAGAAGAATTGGAATGGCAAGGATTTGGAGGGTCGGACCATAACAGTAGGGAAGGCATTTCGTAGGCGTCGAGAGGTCTACAGGAGAGGACAACTGGGCGGTAGTTTTGGTGGTGGCCGCAGTCAATATTATTATGGAGGCTCCCTGAGTTACGGCCGCTCCCGAAGGAAGAATTGGCAAAGTAGTGGCCGAGAAGAAGACCGGTATTCAGGGGACTACAGGGACCAGTGGTCCCACCCTAATTATTAGGGACGTTCTGAGAAGTTGAAGCACTGAAGGCGGCGGAGCCGCCGAGCCAAGATTCCTACACGAATTAACCGTGAACGCCGTTCCTAAAGGCGTCCATGTAGTGAACTTTCCTGCACGGACTAACCGTGAACTCCACGTTCCTCAAGGCGCCCATGTAGAGAACTTTCCTGCACGGACTAACCGTGAACTCCACGTTCCTCAAGGCGCCCATGTAGAGAACTTTCCTGCACGGACTAACCGTGAACTCCGCGTTCCTAAAGGCATCCATGTAGTGAATACTCGGCTTGGCCTCCCGGAAAAGTGCTATCGAGTGGCTTAACTGGCTTTATTTTTAAGTGATAACTGTGCCCGGGGGGAACTGATAATGTGGGGGGGGTTGAGTTATCTGGTTTGTTTCTCCAAATTGGCCGGCAAAGAAAGTTTTCGCTGAGTTCAAACTTTCTTTCTTGAAGGGGGGGAGTGTTACATATTTAGGTGAATGTATGTAAATTACCATTCAGGTTGCTTATCCGTGTGTATTATATTAAGGGTTGTTGTGATGGGAGGGTCAGGAGCCCTTCGGAACCAGTGGCCGGAAACGGAAGTGGCCGGAAACGGAAGAAGAAAAGACACGAGGAGAGAAAAGGACGGTGCTTCTTCTTCCTCGCCCCGCGACGACGAGAAGGTGGAATCGACCTTACGCTGCGCGGAAAACGCGCCGTTGCGAAACGTCTGGCGAGAGGAGTTACCTGGGCGGTAAATACCTTTGGACACGTCCAGTCACTGTGAGTTCGTGCACGAAACCAAGCGTCCGGGACAGTTTGCCCCGTCTACAAAGACGCGTACGGGTCCGCACGTTGGGCCGCTCGCGTCGGAAGCCGCGCTGGGTTTTGCCCCGTCTACAAAGACGCGTACGGGTCCGCACGTTGGGCCTCGCTCGCGTCGGAAGCCGCGCGGGGTTTTTGCCCATCTACAAGGACGCGTAAGAGTCGCACTTGGGGCCTCGCGCACGTTGGACGCCGCGCTGGGTTTGCCCCGTGGCTTGGCAAGGAGGTGCGCTGCAGCCGCGGCCCCAGTCCGAGACGGCACGTTTAGAGCACGTCCGCCCGGGGCTCGTTCAACCGCCCGTGTGCGGAGAGGAGAGACATTGACCACGGAGGGAGTCAGGAGTGGGGCTCACGTGAGGAATGTATAAGATTAAGATGGCCATCTTAGAGTTTGTGTAGATGAGTTCACATGGTTGTAATATTGATTGTGCCTGGTTGTGTATTGTTGATTGCTCGGGGAAAATCTCCGTGGTTGTGTCTTTGAAAGTGTTTGGTAGCATTACCATTGGAAATATATACTTGCACATCAGTTGTCGCCTGGGTGAAATTCCTATGGATTGCGTGGCGAATGCGCCTATATAATACTATTTGCT
The DNA here is from genome assembly GCF_964187855.1 of Myxine glutinosa. Classification (NCBI taxonomy): domain Eukaryota; kingdom Metazoa; phylum Chordata; class Myxini; order Myxiniformes; family Myxinidae; genus Myxine; species Myxine glutinosa. The sequence continues at coordinate 22,601,657 of NC_136273.1, forward strand.
GGCGAAGGTCCTCTCACGGTCCGGGGGTCACCGAGACCTGGTATGCACTGAGGGGACCACGTAACACATGCTACATTGCATATCCTAGCAAACACCAGCAAATTATTTTAATGCTTATTTATTATGTATTTTATAAATATGAATTTCATTTTAATCTAAGTACCTCCATTATTTAATACATATATATGTGTGTATGTATATATATATATATATATATATATATATATATATATATATATATATATATATATATATATATATATATATATATATATTGTTACAGACGCGGCTTTTAGATGTTATATTGACCGAGCGGTGGTGTATTTAACCGCGTCCGAACAGTTACTCCCCGATTAAAACCCGATTCCACCCGACGTTGACCAGATCGCCCCACAGATATTCAATCGGGAAATCTCTAAAGCGACCGAAAGAGAATGAAAAAGAAGAAGAAGAAGAATATGGAGGAAGAACAGATTTTATTATACACACACAAGCAATGGATGGAAGAAGCAGTAACACAGCGAATCGTTAACTTACACTATTCATTTTTACTTAACCCCAAGACACGAGCAGGACAGGACGTTCACACTTACACAGGGGATATTGCAGGCAGGTAGGGCTTGAGATGGATTGCTTGAGAGGGAGGCAAGGTCGGGAGGCCGCAGTTCGCAATTCCTCGCGGTTTTGGCGGGAAACCCTCCGTCGTGTATCCGCTGCGGTAGACGTCACGCGCTGGTTCGGCACACCTGCTCCTCTTCTTGGGGTGGAGCCGTCTCCCTCCTTTCAGCGCGTCTCTCCAAAGCTGGTTTCCTTGCCGAGTACCTCTCCTCTTTGGCTTGGAGCGTTTCGCATCTCACCGCTTCTCTTTGGTGCAGCCTCTTTGCTCATCTCCCAGGGTCATCTCTTAAAGCAGTCCCTTACAGTCGCTTTTATCACCTCGGGCGAAATCAAGCCGCCGGCTCCGAGGGCACGCCTACCGGGTCGCTCACCGCGGTGTTGATTGGCTGTTAGGGCTGGTTCACTCCTTCCCTCTTATGACGAGGTGGAGACACGCCTTTCTTCCCCAACCCTACCTCGTGGCCAATGGTGGTTGAAGAAAACCGCCCAACATGCGGAAGGCAATTGGAAGGGAGGTTTTGGGGAAATTGGAAGGGCCTATGCTTATTTTGTTTGATACAATGCAAAGTCAATCTAGTGGGAAACACATATTTAGCCTACATGGAATAAGGAAATACACTATTTAAAAGATATATCGTGACCTGCGTGTAAGTTTCATGGAATTAACTAGGAGGCCGGCTACGACCATTATTTACATTAACAGGGTGTTACCGTACTTTTGTAACATTCACATTGTAACGTTTCCACATTCGTTACAATATATATATATAATATATATATATATATATATATATATATATATATATATATATATATATATATATATATATATATATATATATAGTTACGTTTATAAAATATACCACAGGAAAGGTAGGATTGTATAATTGTAGCATGGACCATGGACACGTAGGAGAAATCTCGATGTACTTAAGTAGGGAAACTGCAGCTTAAGATTGCTCATGTGTTTTCACATGAGGGGTGAAGCAGTGCTAATTAGTGTAGGGATTAAGGCTAATTTTGCCCAATACGTGATTTCCCCTCTGTAATTTTCCATCTATGGTTTGCTGACAAGGCCGGCCATGAAAACCGCCTTTAAACAACAACCACCGACAAACGCCAAGCAGAGAAAATTGGACTAAGCCCCGCCCAAAGGACATAATAAGGAAAAAGGTCACGCCCCTGAGGGACATGATTAGCCCAGAATTTGTAGATGGGGCAAACTGGAGAGATGTTCGGGGATTGGCTCTCCAGAGGATGAAGAAGAGTGCATCCCTCTCTCTCTCTCTCTGCTGGTTTTTGCACGGTGAAGAAGGGCACCATTTTTGTGCTGACCGGAAACGTTCATGTGCTGTCCAGTTGGGCGCGTTCTTGCGAGCAAGGAGCTCTTGGCGGCGTTGGCATCAAGGGAGGTTTCGGCGACTGCTGGGCTCATGGTGGGATGGGATGTTGTGCTTCCCCGAACGGCAGAGGGACACGAAAGAGGGCCGTCTCGACGACTTGCCTCACGACCCTTGGTGCCTTCGGTGCCATCTTGTGTGCTCATCGAGCGGGAGGCTCTGAGCCTAGTCACCACACCTCTCCTCAAAAAGGGCCACTTGAGACCAAAGCTAAGTGCACTATCAAAAGGAATTTTATTTTATCATTCCCCTTGTGTGTTTTTGAGTTCGTGTGTGGAGGTTAGGAATTAGTTTACCTCAGCATTCATTTTATTGTTTGGGTTATTTTAATTGAATTCATATTTGTTGAATTTACTGTCGTGTTTGCAAGTTTTGTGGTTTCGGAATAAACCCGTGTGTTCTGTTCAGGTAAATGCCTCGCATCCTTCCATATAGTGTGTGCAATAACCGCCATTTTCGGCTGCCGCATCGGGAGTAAGACCGTTTTGGCTGTCACCAGTGATCTTGATCGCCAGCGACATAACCAATATATATATATATATATATATATATATATATATATATATATATATATATATATATATATATATATATATATATATATATATATATATATATATACACAGGGGGCTGCAAAAGTAGGTATACAGTAAGGATTATAGGTGGATTGGACGTCGGGGAGCCGTTGACTGGCCACCACGTTCGCCGGATCTCACCCCATGGACTTCTTTTTCTGGGGATGTGTAAAAGACAGTGTTTTCGCACGCAAGCCACGTTCTGTTGATGCCATGATTCAGTTCATATGGGAGGCTTGCCAGGAAATTGATGCCGATAAAGACCTTTGTGCCAGAGTGTGCATGGGTGTCCACACTCGACTAGTGGAGTGTGTGAATGCCGGGGGCAAACAGTTTGAACATTTGAGGGATTAATGTTTATTATTGATATGTTATTATTGATATGCTTGTATAATCAATAAAATACGTTTTGTGTGCACGTTTTGTTTTTCATTACTGTATACCTACTTTTGAGTACCAGTTCACTGGTAATTCCCTGTTTGTCGTTGAAGGCGGCAAAAAGGGTTGGCGTCAGGAAGGGCATCCGGCCGTAAAACATTGCTTCCAAAAGGGGACCAAAAAACAACAACTACCACGGTCCCCGAAAAGGCCAACCCCCGCTTTGCGGGGAAAAATGGCCTCTAAACGGTGGTTTTTATACCTAATTTTGCAGCCCCCTGTATGTATGTATATATATATATATATATATATATATATATATATATATATATATATAGTATATATATATATATATATATATATAATTATATATATATATATATATATATATATATATATATATAGATATAGATATATATATATATATATTGTTACGGTTTTTAGAACCTTCACTTTGTAAATTTTAGTAAATGTTCCCTTATAAATGATCCCCTGTAAATATCCCCATACACCCCTGGTGTTGGGCTAGCGGCTAGGGTGCCGGCTTAGGATCCGAGGATCCTGGGATCGAATCCCGGTCGATCGCTGAATTAACGCCAGGGGGGTTGACTCAGCCTGTCATCCTTCCGAGGTCGGCAAATTGAGTACCAGTTCACTGGTAATTCCCTGTTTGTCGTTAAAGGCGGCAAAAAGGGTTGGCGTCAGGAAGGGCATCCGGCCGTAAAACATTGCTTCAAAAAAGGGGACCAAAAAAAACAACAACAACCACGGTCCCCGAAAAAGGCCAACCCCCGCTTTGCGGGGAAAAATGGCCTCTAAAGGTGGTTATTTGGCTTTATTAAAGATCGCACCCTAGTTAGTCCATGTACAACACGTAGAGCACCATAGGACCTCTTTGTAGTCATCTCATTATTATGTGTTTCAGTTAAGGATCTGTTCCCAATAGTTGAATCTGCGTTGCATTAATCAAATAAGATAGGCCCCTTCAATTTCCCCAATCATCTCTCCCGCTCTTCAAAGTGCAGAGAGCGGTAGGGCAGCGTTCACTGCCCCTTGTCTTGATTGCTTGCCAAGCCGCCATTGAACATGCGGTCTCAGGCCGAGGAAAAAGGGGGCGGCACACAAGAACAAGGTGTGGCACGTCAACTCACCATCAGAGGTGGAGCCAGCGAGCCCTTACCAGCCAACCAGAGCTGTTGAAATACCATCACGGGCGTGGCTCTATGAAGCGCGCATTGATCTTGAAGGGTGTAATATAAGCGCCAGCGCGAGCCTTTTTACAGAGTCGACTTGGGTTGGAGACGGTGCTTGGTGGGGTCTGCCTGAGAGACGAAGCTGCGCGGAGCTCTTTGACGAACTGCTTCGGAAAGCCCCTACCGCGTGAAAGTATACGTGCAGCTGCCGCTGCGTTTTGCCTAGAGCCCGGAGCGTGGACCTGAGCGGACCTCGACGCTGTACATCGGCCCGGGCCTTCTTGCCCTGCCATCTGCCTGGACCTTCTCCTCCTTCCAGCCATTCCTTCCTGCCATTCCCTATTCGTGTGAGTCTGTTTATTTTGTCTGGGGTATAATATAAGACTGTTTTAAGGCTGCCCTGTGTACCTGCTTCTTCTTCTTCTTCTTCTGTATATTCTTTGCCTTTCGTTTCCTCTTCATTTCATGTAAATAACTAATAAACACCTGTTATTCCTTTACTTTGGTTTCTTCTTCCCCCAATCGCTTTTGTCCTGTCTCCAATTGAGTACCTGTGGCGCGATTTTGGCCAACCGCTATAATCGGGTTAGTCTATTTGCTAACGGCTCGGATCGTGGATTGCTAAACCACTCGGCAACTATCATCACATCCGCGGTTCGAGCAGGGACTCATTTCCCTGCTTTAGAGAGATTGGTGAAGGTATTTGGGAAATCCTTGACCAATCACCCTGGCCAATCTCATCCCGCAAAGGAGCGAGATAGTTCCAGGACTCGGACGGCCAGCTTAAAAGACGAGGGGATTAAACCCCCCTCGGTAAGGGGAGTGCCGAAACCGAGATCCACAACAATATATATATATAATGAACAATATTAATTAAATAATTAACTTCACTAAAATAATTACAATGCAATAGGAACTTGTTTACATGAAAACCAACGAAACTTAAACAAAAGGTGACGATGGAATGTCTAAAGACATTCTCACAAGACCTGATCAAACAACCAGCCAAATATCCTCTGTTTAACATGATGGAAAATACCTTCTCACCACGTTCCACAAAATAATCCTTTACTGAACAAATTCTTGCAAATCTAAGTAGCTGAGATGAAAAGACATTGTAACCGTTTTTAATTGGTAAATTACTACCTGGAAAGGTGAACAAAACTGAAATAATCAACTTTATGATACACACTTGTACTAAAGCCATTCTGTCTAACTCAAACTAACACGTCCATATATACAGCAACAGTACAATCATTATCACTTGTTTGCAATCAGACTATCTGGATAAATCTTGTAAAGCAGCCTATCAAAAAAAATTAGTTAACCACACAAATATCATCTATGTAATAACATGTATGAGACAATATTTGAGCTAATCCGAATTTTTTTTCACCTTCATCAGTTTCTGCAAAAATGAAAATTCACAGAAAATAAGAAAAATGTCTGCTAGTAGGGGCTGCAATTCCCACCCATGGGAATACCCTTAACCTGTTGAAACATTATCCCACAAAAGGACACAAAAGTATTAAATAAAACAAAATTAACACAACATCCTTAAACTTCTACTTATCAAAACAATGAAAACTTGAGTATCTCGTTTCAGAAAAGAATGTTCTATCAAAACTGACACATAAAAACTTATTAAAAGAGTTAAAAACCTTGTCAATTACTTTCAAGAGTGAATGCCTTACTAGTACTAAATCCAAATTTGTATATAAAAGTTGAAAAATCAAAAACCTCAACTGACTTGATATTGAGGCATCTAATCCTATATAAGAACTCCAAAGTAGAATTAATGCTCCAGAAAGTGTTAACACCAGAATTCTTCTCAATTGCCAAACAATATTTCCTAAACTGTTCCCTAACAATTTGTCAGCCTGAGTTAATTACAACTGATAACTGGTTTGTGGCACATTGCCTGGCACCAGCTATAAACCTATACTTGTACGGGTTCTTATGAAGCTTCGGGATCCAGAAAAGCCGAGGAATACAAAGATTTACCTCTTTACATTTAATACTGAAATTATTAACTAAAACTTCCTGATGCTCAGAGATAATATCCTGGAGCGACTTATGACAAGAACCATATGTACTATTTCCGACATGAGTGAGAGTAACCATATCGATGCCTAACTCTCTTGATAAAACTTTTTACAAACTACACCAAAATTATTAGCAGCCTTATCCGCTGGAGTTATGACATACCTATCATGCATATCCTGAATATCTTTATGAACACTCGACTTGTCCAACACTGGTTTAGACCGACCCAGTGAAAGCAAGCCCCGACTACTTAAAAAATAGAATGAAGCTGAAGCAACAATCAACGATCCGCTGGAGTTATGACATACCTATCATGCATATCCTGAATATCTTTATGAACACTCGACTTGTCCAACACTGGTTTAGACCGACCCAGTGAAAGCAAGCCCCGACTACTAAAAAAATAGAATGAAGCTGAAGCAACAATCAATGATCTGAAGCAACCATCAACTATTTCTACCTGTAGGCTAGAAAAATCACAAATCCTATCAACTTTGGGATGAGATTTCTTTGTAAGAACCCTACTAAAAAAAGCTTCAATCAAAAACGAACACGTCATATGAAACCGTTAAACTCCGGAGAATATTTGCTAAGACTTGCTTGGAACATGACGCCAGAAAAACATAAGAAATCATGAAAACCATTTCCTTCATAAAAACCTTGAAGTTTATATCAATTATCGACCCCAAGTACGACGGCCACTCGTTACTAAAACAATATCTAGAGAAACTTGTACCCAATCATTAAGGCCCAAAAGATAGATCACACATAGGGTCCTAATACAAAAGTCTTCTTTGTGTCCTAGCTGAACATGACACTCCTCGATATGATGGAAATCATCAACAATAACCGAGTTTATAATTTGAATAGAACAACGACAAAAAACATGCCCAACCTAATTTAAATTATTATATAAATATGTCCTAATATCAGACAATACAAGAGGCCAATGTCAATTCAAACATTGATGTAAACATTAAGCATTTTTACCAACATATTGCAATCCACAATCTCCACAAGTGAGAAGATAAATAACGTACTTTGATTTACATCCCAACAAACATTCACAATCAACAACAAAAGTCTTACTTGTAACACGACAAACAAAAGTTTCACAAGGTCGAAAAACTTTACAACACAATAAATTAAAAAGAGCAATCAAGGATTGCAGACCTTCACCAAGAGTTATTTTGAGTTACGGTCCATCATCAACTCCCTTCTGGTTTTATTTTATAGGCGTACTCACATTCTAATTGCACATACTCTATAGAGGTACTCAGTTGAAAAAGTATAACGTGTAAAAATTGTGGTTTACGTTGGCACATTATGTGCAGACAAACAGATGGACCCAAATGCAATGCCCTCTCCTATGGCACGGGTAAATGAAAAAAAATGATAGTATCCAGATCAGGATCTGGATCTTCACAAACATCTAATCAATTCATCCCATTAACACACTCAACTTGTCCACCAATTTTCGTCAGAATTCATGCACAAATATTTGAGATATCCGGCTCACAGACCAACAGACTCACAGACCTATTACAGAAAATGTATAACATATGTGAGAGAGCCATTGAGAGATAGGCCCAAAAAGAATATAGAGCATGATGTTTCAAAAAGTTGTGGACGAGTTATGACAAAACGAGGTGGACGAGCTGGTTAGGTGACAGGAACAAGCATAGCAGATTTTTGTTCAGGTCCGGATCCAAATCCGGCCGATCAGTGGATACAAAACGTAAACTGTTCAGTCTGGTGGAGGTATGCGTTCCGCCGAGTGTCGTTATTGTTGTTACTGTGTCATGTTTATTTGTGAAGATGCAACAGAAAACGTTTTTTTTGCTGATGGCAGAACCAAAATGGCGACCACATTCAACATGGGGCATTTTCGCATTGGCTCCACATCTGAAATTCTTCAGAAGGACATCGTCCAGAATTGTGCCAAGTTTCCTGCTTTTGTGAAAAAGGCAAATTCGTCTTGTGCCTGGATTTTGAACAAATCGACTGGACTATTGCAGCAAATGGAATGGAATACAGTACTGGTAAATATAAATTGGCTCGAATCAATCTGCGTCCACAGACAATAAGTGAAACGGTGGATTTTATCAACTACAAATTGATCTTCCGTATGCAGCACAAGGCTGCGGGGTAGCTTCATTGGCTGTGGATACGACTTTGCCACTGATGCAGTGCCCTGTGTAGGTTGGAGAAGGAATTTGGAATATTTGTTCGGTGCCGCCGATAACTCGCCTCCTCTTCACAAAGGACAAATGGGATGTTTAACGTCCACCAACTAATGCCAGCAGACAAGGGTGAAAACATAACCTCGTGACAACTTCGGTGACAATCTGCCAAAAGGAAATGGTGTTCCTTTTTTTTTTTTTTTGTATACAAGATCGACGCTCATGACAGAGCTAACATTAATCACACAAAAAGTCAAACCGACACATAAAACACAAAATAAGGGGAGCGGTAGACAAGATGGGGAGAGAGGGGGAAGGACACAAACACAACATGTGAGAGCAGGGATATCGGGAGATCTGTGGGAGGGAGAAGGATTGGGGGATGGAGGCATGGGAAGGGGGGGGGGAGGGTGGGAGAGGTATAAAACATATGGACACTGCAAGGACTTACAGGAAAGAAGTTGGAATTTCGAAAAAGTGTATCTGGGGTGAATTAGCAGGGGTAGAAAAGATCAAGGTTTTGGATGGGGGAATATAAAAGATGGTGGTGAAAACCTGTTTTAAAGACCTGGAGGGAGGAGTGGGATTGAAGGGAGTGGGGGAGTTTGTTCCAGAGGCGGGAGAAAAGGGGAATGAAAGAGGGAAGGTGAGCAGAGAGCCTAGATTTTGGCAGTTTAACCATAAGAGGGTTGCTGGCAGATCTTGTGCGACATGTAGGAATATTTGGGGGACAGAGCACAGAGAGAGCTGGGGGAGCAAGGCCGGAGAGGAGTCGGTAGAAGACAGAAAGACCACCAACCTGCCTGCGGTGAGTGAGTGAAAGGCCCTCAGAGTTAGCTTCATCGCAGGAGATTCCAATGATTCTGAAAGCTTTGGCTTCAACAGCGTGAAGCCGAGATACGTGTGAGGCAGGAGCGCCGGCCCAGAGGGGGGAACAGTATTCCATCGAGCTGCGGATGAAAGCCTTGTATGTGGTGAGGAGCTCAGGTGTGCCAAGGAAGGACTTCGCACGACGGAGGATGCCAAGTCGGCGACTGGCTTTGGAGGCCAGCTTGGAAATGTGGTTTTCCCAAGAAAAATCATGGCAGATAGTGAGACTCAAAAGCTTGAGCAACAGAACTTCTTGGAGAGGATTGTTGAGAAAGTAGATGGGAGGGTTTTCCAGTCGGCCTTTTCAGAGAGACATAGTAAGAGTGTGAGATTTGTCAGGATGGAAAGACATGTTCCACTTGTTTGACCAGTCTGATTTTGTCCAGGTCTGCAGAGAGTGAGGAGGCTGCAGGCTGCAGATCTGAGGGATGAGGAATGGAGCGGCAGAGAGTGGAGTCATCAGCATCAGATTTTCCAGAGAGCCGGAGAGATCATTGATGAAGACCAGAAAAAGCACAGGGCCCAGAACACTACCTTGGGGAACTCCAACCAGAACAGGAAGGGGCAATGAGAGAAATTCATTCAGGGCCACACGTTGACTACGACCAGAGAGGAAGTCCGCAAGCCAAGCGTGGAGATTTCCATGGATACCATAGGAGGAGAGTTTGGTGAGCAGAGCTGGGTGCCAGACCATATCGAGGGCACGTGATATGTCAAGGGAAACAGCTCTGATTTCCTGTTTAGCATTGAGGACCTCCATCCATTGTTGAGACAGCAGAAGCAACATGTCCACAGTAGAATGACCTGGTCTGAATCCAAATTGATGATCGGAGATCAAGCCATTGGAGAAGAGGAAGGATTTGATATCCGAAGCAATGATGGATTCCATGACTTTGCTGATAATTGGGAGCAGGCTGATTGGTATGTAGTTGCAAGGATCTGTTTTTGCACCTTTTTTGTGTAAAGCGGTAATGCTTGCTGATTTCCAAGATGCTGGCAGATGACCTTGAGCAAAAGAGAGGGTGAAAAGAACAGAGAGAGGGTGAGATAGAGCGGCAGAGCAGGCTTTTAGGACCTGTGGGCTGATGCCGTCTGGTCCAGTTGCAGAATCAGAGTCGAGGTTTGACAAAAACTTCTCCACCTTGTCAGGAGAGAAGGACACAGAGTCCAGGAGCAGTTGGGTTCGACTGGGTAAGGTGGGAACAGAGAGAGATGGGTTTGGGACACAAGATTTTGAGGCAAACACAGTGTTGAGGCATTCGGCTTTGTCACGTGCGTGTCAACCGTGTAGCCATTTGAGGTGAGGGAGGGGATGGAGGGGGAACAAACACCAGAAACGGATTTGACCAGACACCACCAGGATTTGGAGGAAGGAGACAGGTTTGAGAGTTCATTCTTGAGTGTGGAGAGATAGTGCTTCCTGGCACTCCTGAGGGTAGACACACACTTGTTCCGAGCTTGGTGGAAGGAACTGAGATTGCCTTCAGTTGGATTTGCCTTCCAAGAACCAAAGGCAAGTTGTTTCAGGGCAACTGCCTCACCACAAGATTCAGTGTACAATGGACGGTCGAAGGGTAAGACAACTGAAGACGAGATGGGATAAATCTGTGTATGAGAGAGAGCAGTTTGCTTTGGAAGAATTCCCAGGAAGTATTGATGTCAGAGGCAGTAGAGATGGGAGACCAGTATTCATCAAAGACACTTGGATGGGAGACCAGTATTCATCAAAAACAAAGAGACATTCATCAAAACTTGTCAGGTATGAGCAGTGAATGTTGCATGCTATCACGTTGTGGAATGTGGACATTCTACGCAATACATGGTGTCAATTTCATATCAAGGGTCAGGTGCAAAGAATCGAGCTGCACTCAGCTTAAAAAGGATGAAATGTACTTGTAATAGTACATGAGGCTAGTCATCACAGTCACCACCACACTGGCACACAGCTGTACCCTTCAGGCCTACTTTTGTGCACTTTCATTTTCCTATAGTGTTCTTTTTGGAGCCACAAGGAGTTCACGCGAAGCATCCGCAGCTTGATGGAGTACTGCTTTCTCCTCTGGGCTGTCTGTCTGCCTGCCTCACATCTTGCTCAGCTTGAAGCCGTGGAAACCAAGGCCTTCAAGATTATTTGAATCTCCTGCGATGAAGGTGAGTCGATGCATCTATCACTTTCCCATCGCAGACAGGTTGGTGGGCTCTGTCTTCTACCGCCTCCTTTCTGGTCTTGCAGCCTTTCCTCTTTCCATGCTTTGTCTCCCCCATGTCTCTGCATGACTCACATGGTCCACCATCAACCCCCTTCTTGTTAAACTACTTAAATCTAGGATCAATGCTCACTTCCACTCATTTGTCTCTCTTTTTACCACCTTGTGGAACTGTGGAATTTTCCACATCCTCTTCAATCTCATTTTACACTCCAGGTCTTCAAGACAGCTGTTCACCACCATCTCAGATCAACCCGAACACGAAACTATGACCTTTTCTACCCTCATTAACCCCACCTAACCTCCTCCTTCCAATTTTCCAGTTTTCCCTCCTTGGAGTTTCCTTATGTATCCATTTTGTCCACCCCATGCATGCAGGTTAAATTGAATCCTGTTTTTGTCTGCTATGTCTTGCTTCGTTCGCTTTTCTAGCTCTTCCACGAGCCTCGACTATTTATACAAAAAAAAAAAAAAACTGGCTCGTCTGACCACAGTGGCTTCCACTCGTTGAGGTTGCTACAGCCCCAATTTGCCAGACATGACATATTTGTGGCTACCTCCAGCACTTGGGTCCCAGCAGTGTCCACCTTGTAAGACAGCTCTGTAAATGCGATGCATCAGCGCATCCTTGGTAGGAGGGATTTCCCCCATCCCTTGTCCTCTCTTGGTGAACAGCTCATAACGTGCCTTGTTGATGTTCTATAAACTGCTTGTTCGGTCATGTAGTAAATTTGTGGAGTGTTCCAGGACTGCAATGTCTTCTACTGATATGTGCAATAACCACTCTGGTCAGTTCATCATAGGCATTCCACGTATTGCATGCTTTCTTTTTACCCCTGGACGCAAATGATGACCCAGTGTCGCAGACTGTATAGGCATGGATCTTGGGAAGGGCCTTCAACATCTCTGGACTCCGAAATGTGGCAATCTCACGGGCAGCGATGTACCTCAATTACCCCGTCAGGAACACCACCCACAGCTCCTTGAGATTAATTTGGGGGACGACAGCCACAGCGAGAACAACTCCAGTACCGATTGTATGCAGAGCTACTTTCTCAAAATCTTAGCTTTCAGCATGAGCTGTGTGTAAAAGCATTCAGGGATCCGGTTCTTAATGGCTGCAAGGGCAAAGCTGGCTTGTATCTTGTTGATGGCTACACAAAACATTGTGTCCATGTGTGGCAACTACCAGCTTGTCTGTTGCAATCTGCGCAGCACATCTTGCCAAAAAATTCGCTGACTTGTCTTTGACTCGAATAAACTGTTGTCAGTTTGGTGGAAGGCAATTTGACGCTTCAACTGTTATACTAGCTCTTTTTCCACAATTCCATATTGTCTGAAATTTCAGGCTGTTCTCTAAATTCTCCAAATAATAATTTACATAATCTGCTTAACAGAAACCTTCCTTCTTCAAGACGTCACCGATTCCTTATTGTCTCTTCCTGGTTACTCCCTCCTCTGGTATGATAGACCTGAGCCTAGTCATGGCAGCTGAGATGCTCTCTTTATCAAAACCTCCATTCCTCATTCTCCATGCACTGCTCTCACTCCACCACACCCCTACGAGTACCTCTAGATATGGCTTACCCTCCGCTCCCACTTCTTGTTTATATGTGTGTTGTACCGTCCTCCAAACAGTGATGACTCCATTTAGATCTCGCTCTCCGACAACATGGACCAACTTCCATCCACTCATCCCAACTCTCACTTCCTCATGTGGCGACTTCAACCGTCATCATGCCAGCTGGGTGTGGGTACCTCTCTCACCAGCCATGGCACCTCAGCAAAGGACTTCTGTGACTCATTGGGACCGACACAATCTGTCAACTTCCCGACCCAGGTCTAAGTCAACGGTACATCATCTCTTCCGGATTTGGTTAGGACCAACTTCCCTGCAAATGTCTGCTGTTCTTCCTCGGCTCCAATCGGTTAATCTGACCACATGCTTGTTAAAGTGGACATCTCTCTGGCCATTCTCTGAGATTCATCTCAGCGCCGACGAGTCCGGCATTTCACTCAAGCTGACTGGTAGGGTCTTCAAGCTGTCATTAAACTTCTAGACGGGTCTCCCATTTCTACTCTGACATCAACTCATCCTGGGAACTTTTTTCAAAGAAATTTGCTCCCTCTCTCTCATGCACAGATTTATCCCATCTCGTCTTCAGTTGTCATACCCTTGCACCCGTCCATGGTACACCGCAGCCTATGGTGAGGTAGTTGCCCTGAAACAACTTGTCTTCTCATGAAAGGTAAATCCAACGAAAGGCAATTTAGGTTCCTTCCACAAAACTCGAAACTCCACCCTCTGCCACTCCATATCTCAACCCTCAGATCGGCAGGCAGCAGCCTCTTCACTCTCTGCAGACCTGGATAAAATCACAAACTGGTCAAACACGTGGAACATGTCTTTCAATCCTGACAAATCTCACACTCACTATGTCTTTCCGAAATGACCGTCCAGAAAACCCTCCCATCTACAGTCTTTTCAGAAAGTATTCACACCCCTTGACCTTTTCACATTTTGTTGTGTTACAGCCTGAATTTAAAATGGATTAGATTGAGGTTTTTTTAGTTACTGATCTACACATCATACCACATAATGTCAAAAGTGGAATTTTTTTTTTTTTCTTTCTACAAAATAAAAAAAAATTAAGTACAGAAATATTTAATTTACATAAATATTTAGCTCCCTGGGTCAATACTTCATCGAAGCTCCTATGGCAGCGATTACATCTTTGAGTATTCTTGGGTATGCCTGTATCAGCTTTGCACATATGGATTTGAGAAGTTTCTCCCATTCTTCCCAGCAGATTTGCGCAAGCTCTTTCAAGTTGGATGGGGAGCGTCGGTGAACAGCATTATTCAATTATTCAAGTCTTTCCACAGATTCTCAATGGTATTCAAGTCTGGCCTTTGGCTGGACCACTCAAGGACTTTCACGTTCTTGTTCTGAAGCCATTCCAGTGTTGCTTTGGCTGTATGATTGGGGTCATTGTCCTGTTGGAATGCAAATTTTCGCCAGTCTAATGTCTTTTGCACTCTGAAACAGCTTCTCCTCAAGGATTTGCCTATATTTGCCTCCATTAATTGCTCCCTCTATCCCTACAAGTCTCCCAGTCCATGCTACCGAAAAGCATCCCCATAGCATGATGCTGCCACCACCATGCTTCACGGTACGGATTGTGTTAGATGGGTGATGAGCTGTGCTCGGTTTCCATCAGAGGTAGCGCTTTGCATTCAGGCTAAAGAGTTCAATTTTCATCTCATCAGACCACAGAATATTTTGCCTAATGCTCTGAGTCTTTCACATGCCTTCTTGCAAATTCCAAGCATGCTGTCATGTGCCTTTTTCTCAGGAGTGGCTTCCATCTGGTCACTCTCCCATAAAGCTTAGATTTGTGAAGTGTTGCAGAGGCTGTTGTTCTTTTGGCAGGTTCTGCCATCTCAGCCAAGGAACTCTGTAGTTCTGTCAGCGTGGTCATTGGGTTATTGGTCACCTCCCTGACCAAGGTCTTTCTAGCCTGGTTGCTCAGTTTGGTGGGACAACCAGCTCTAGCAAGAGCCTGGGTAGTTCCATATTCTTTCCTTTCCCGATGTTTGAGCTCAGTGTGCTCTTGGGAACTTTCAACACTAGAAATTGTTTTGTACCCTTGCCCAGTTGTTTGCCTCCTCACAATTCTATCTCGGCATTCTACGGACAGTTCCTTGGACTTTGTGGTGGAGTTTCTCCTCTGACATGAACTGTTGGCCACAGGTTAGGTTGGCCACAGGTGGACTCCAATAAAGTTGTAGAGACATCTCAGGGATGATCAAAGGAAATCCAATACAACTGAGCTAAGGGGTTGAATACATATTGATGCGAGACATTTCATCTTTTCATTTTTTTTTATTTTATAAAAGAATTTATTTTTAAATCCCACTGACATTATGGGGTATTATGTGTAGATCAGTGACAAAAAAAATATCTCAATTTAATCCATTTTTAATTCAGGCTGTACCCTGAATGTGGAAAACAAAATGTGGAACAACAAAATGTGGAAAAAAAAAAAGTCAAGGGTGTGAATACTTTCTGAAGGCACTGTACTTTCTCAACACTCCTCTCAACGAAGTTCTGACAATCAGGCTTTTGGGTCTAACTATCAGCCATGATCTTTCCTGGGGAAGCCCCATTTCCAAGCTGGCCTCCAAAGCCAGTCGCCGACTCGGCATCCTCCGGCGTGGGAAGTCCTTCCTTGACCCAACTGAGCTCCTAACCACTTACAAAGCTTTCATCCTCAGTTTGATGGAATACTGCTCTCCCCTCTGGGCTGGTGCTTCTACCTCAACCCTGTCTGTCTTTTGTTTGTTTGTCTGTCTCTGTGAGCAAAATATCTCAAAAAGTTGTGGACGGGTTCGGACGAAATTTGGCAGAAAGGTAGGGCATGTGACAAGGACGAAATGATTAGATTTTGGTGAAGATCCGGATTCGGATCCAGCTAGTATAATTTTAAGTCATTCTTCACCTTTGGGAGATAGGGCCAAAAACTAGACATAGCAGGATATCTCAAAAAGTTGTGGACGGATTTGGACGAAACTTGGTGGAGGGGTTAGGTGTGTGACAAGGACTAATCGATTCGATTTTGGTAAAGATCTGAATATGGATTCGGATACGAGAGTTATTTAATTTTTAAGTTTAAATAAGTAGGAGAAGAAAATGGGGGGTGGGGGAGTGGGGAGGGGAGGAGGAGAGAAAAGTAGTGGGAGGGAGGTGGAGAGAAAAATGGGGGCATGGTGAGAAAATAGGGGGGGGGAGGGGAGAGGGTGGAGATGAAGGTTTATGGCCTGTGCATTTTCTCAACCTGGTTAATCCAATATATAAAAAAATAAAAATTAAAAAAACAGTCCATGGATCAGAAGTGGGGGGTGGTGGGGGGCATTTTGATCTGATGGATAGACATTGAGGTTAAAGCATCCTCTCTGAGTCTGGGCGGTCGATGGTTTGAAACCCCGACTGAGTCATACCAAATGCTTTAAAAATGGTTTGTGCTGCTTCCTTGCTCGACGCTCAGCATTTAGAGGATAGAGCACATACAAATACTGCGGATTAGCATCCATGTGGTGAAGATGGCAAAGGAGGGGAGAATGGGGGGCATTGAGGAGAAGAGGAGAAGGGTAACAGCCTCCTGAGACCTTCAGGCTCTGTATATCAGCCAGTGTTTGTCGAGATTTGAAAACAAGTATAAAATTCCAACTGTATTCTTCGTTTGCAATTCGTTTTTCTCACATTCAGATAAAGCGGATTAATTTCCAATCTTCTTGTTGTCGGGAGATTTACGCAATCTTTAGTCAAACGCCCCGTGGGGAGCGCTTCACCTTAACCTCGTCTCGGCTAATTTTTGTGAATGTGTGATGCATTTTCTCCATTCAGCGACCGCCCATCGTGATCTTTTCCATCCTCACACAAGTGTTAATCCTTTCATCCCGAATTAAGGTCGCCATGGTAACAAACCACAAGCAATAATTGTTTATTATTAATGCAAGCATTTACTTGATGGCTACATCCTCCTGTGTATGATCTTCCTTCTTTAAAGGACAAAATTATTCTCACCCGAACGTGGGACCAGCAAGAGAACGTTTGGCCCAAGTCATTCACGGACTTCACGTTCGATGTAATTTGTTCATGGTGTTGGCGATAGCTCGCCTATTCTTCATGAAGGACGCCATGGGATCTAACATCCACAAACCAATATCAGCAGACAGGACGCCTAGTTTAACATCCATCCAAGGGATCACAACACATTGACGCTTCGCCATGCGTGCAAAACACCAGGATGACAGTTTATAGTTAGGTCAAGATTCAAACACAGGCTGTACAGTTCAGAGGCGAGCGTGTGCAGTTGAGCAAAGACAAAGAAGCCTTGCGGGCCCCATGTAGATGGACCAGTACACTCAACTTTATTGAAGGTGTACTCTATGATGCAACACGCTGCCTCCAAAGCAACAGGGCGACAACTTGTAGTAAGATCCAAATCTATTGGGAATCAAACCTAGACTGGAGAACTTAAAGGTCAGGTGTGTGTGCGTAAATGTGGGATTTGCAATTGCAAAACTCGTCTTATATTTACCACAAACAATATAATTAATTGTACAGTAACGGCTAGATGTTACAAGTTAAAAGAAACTAAAGAATTAATTACATGTAAAACCTCAAATATAGTTTACCTATTGACCTGTAGCAAATGTGCGATGCAATATGTTGGTGAAACAATGCAGAGATGTAATGTGAGAATGGATGCACATAGGAGCGGCATGAAAAACCCAGATAAAACGACTGGTTGTCCACTACTTACCCATCATTTTACTTCTGGATATTGTGAAAATGCGAGCTTCAGTGTTCAGGTTATAGAAAAGATAAGCGGAAATGGCCGTAAAAAGAATGGGATGGAAGATAAAACAATCACACAATTACGTAAGCGTAGAGAACTTTTCTGGATTAAAAAATTAAGAACTGCTTACCCTGTTGGATTAAATGAAAGAATTAATGACACATACACAGCAAAATGGACAAAACATAATCACTTCTGTTTTTAACACCTTACCACGAGACTCTCAGAGACACAGAGTACATAACTATGGACGTAAATGTCCAATTATAGACACACCCCCACAAATTGTAAATGAATGGTTAGATCTTAACAAATCCAATATCTGCACATTACTTAACAGCAGCAGAATTAAGATCAATACCTTAAAAAAAAAAAACTGAAAGAAGTTTGGCAAATCGTGAACAGATTAATGGAAGAGGACGATCAAGAGGAACTCCCAATCCAACACATGGAAGCAATTCTGGACATGATTGATCATAAAATGTACAAAGAGAAACCTAAAAAAGTGAATCGTAGAAAAGACAATGATATCATCAAAATTATGTTTGATAACAAAGGGGTGGAAATGATAAATATCGAGAAAATACTTCAACATAAGGAAGTGTGGAGTAAAACTTCCAGAAACAATACAACAGAGAGCGACCAAGAGTTGTGTACACTTTGGGAAATTCAATTCGGGGAAAGATCTTCAACTCCAAGGACACTGTACAATCTATAGATGTAGAGGAATGGTTAAATAACACACGTCATTGTAATTGTGAACATTCCGCATTCAAAGATCCACATCATAAACACGTCATCACAGGTGATCTCAGAATAGTGAAAGATAAAAGATTACGTGCATTACTTACAAAGGGACCAAATTATAGAGAAAATAAAAGAATAAACTGGAATAAAGCAATGGAACTTACAATGATGGGACTGGGCGAATGGATGAAAGAACAAATTGATAAACATAAAGTACCAAACACACAAATGGCTTTATGGTTGGAGGAGGTAGAGAAACATGTGAAAAGGAGAGTTGTTGATTTGAAAAGAAAAGTTCGAATCAATAATCCGAAGGCAATTTTAAACAATCCAGAGACACGTGATTGCTTAAGGCAGCTTCAAACACAATATGTTATTGTTCCAATTGACAAAGCAAATAATAATATTGCATTTGTATGTAAACCATTCTACATTCAAACACTTTTGGAATAATTGGGCTTAGACACGGGAATTTCAAAGACCTACAAAATAAGTAACGAGAACAAAACAGACTTGATACAACACCATACAAATCACTCAACGGTGAGAAGACTGCTAGTTCCGGATAAACACCATAAATTACCATTCATTTACTGGATCCCAAAAATGCACAAACACCCTTGTAAGATGAGGTTCATCATCGCAAGTAGAGAATGTAGTTTGAAACCTTTGTCGGGCAGTATTACAGCGGCAATGAAACTAATCTATAAATGCTTAAAAAACTACCATGACAAAGTGAAGTTTTATTCTGGTATTAAGAAATTCTGGATCATTGACAATTCCAAACCGGTAATCGACAGTGTCCACAACATTAATAACAAGGGTAAAGCAAAATGTCTTTCAACCGTTGATTTTTCCACATTGTACACAAACATTCCACATGACAAGCTGGTAACCGCATTGGACAGAGCAATAGATAAAGCATTTGCAGGAGGTAATAGAGTATACATTAATGTATATCAAAACAGAGCACACTGGTCTGCAAAGGATAATCAATATTCATGTAGTTTTTCAAAAAGTAAACTCAAAGAAAGTATTCGATTTCTGCTAAACAACAGTTTCTTTACATTTGGCAACAAGATACTCCAGCAAACAGTGGGCATACCCATGGGTTCAGATCCGGCCCCTTTCTTTGCAAATTTGTTTCTGCACATGTACGAGTTTGATTGGGTCCAGAACATGTGCAGGAATAAATTAACAACTGCACGAAGATGCGGAAACATCTTCAGATTCATTGATGATTTGTTGGCAATTAATGATGGATTTATATTTGAGCAGCTTCATGATGATATATATCCAAAAGAACTTGAATTAAAAAAGGAAAACCAAACTTCCACTTCAGTTTCCTTTTTAGAATTACAAATTGATATCCATAATAATAAATTTCACACCAAATTATTTGATAAACGAGATGCATTTCCATTCCACATTGTCCGAATGCCTTTCTTAGACAGCAACATTCCCAAAAAGCTATTTTATGGTACGGTTGCAGGTGAAACAAGTCAAGTGAATCCACTTGGATTCCGCCCAGGTTGGCACATGGAAATTATGATGTAGCATAATTATCATCTCGGGTCAAGATTTGAAATTATGCCATGGTTTTTGTAAAATTGCTACTAGTATTCACATTATGTACTTTCACCAAAACATACATCATCATAGAAACATACATAGAATTTGGGTCCTCTGGGTCATTTGGGTCCTCTGGGTCATTTGGGTCCTCTGGGTCATTTGGGTCCTCTGGGTCATTTGGGTCCTCTGGGTCATTTGGGTCCTCTGGGTCATTTGGGTCCTCTGGGTCATTTGGGTCCTCTGGGTCATTTGGGTCCTCTGGGTCATTTGGGTCCTTTGGGTCCTCTGGGTCATTTGGGTCCTCTGGGTCATTTGGGTCCTCTGGGTCCTCTGGGTCCTCTGGGTCCTCTGGGTCATTTGGGTCCTCTGGGTCATTTGGGTCCTCTGGGTCCTCTGGGTCCTCTGGGTCATTTGGGTCCTCTGGGTCCTCTGGGTCCTCTGGGTCATTTGGGTCCTTTGGGTCCTCTGGGTCATTTGGGTCCTCTGGGTCATTTGGGTCCTCTGGGTCATTTGGGTCCTCTGGGTCATTTGGGTCCTCTGGGTCATTTGGGTCCTTTGGGTCCTCTGGGTCATTTGGGTCCTCTGGGTCATTTGGGTCCTCTGGGTCATTTGGGTCCTCTGGGTCATTTGGGTCCTCTGGGTCATTTGGGTCCTCTGGGTCATTTGGGTCCTCTGGGTCATTTGGGTCCTCTGGGTCATTTGGGTCCTCTGGGTCATTTGGGTCCTCTGGGTCATTTGGGTCCTCTGGGTCATTTGGGTCCTCTGGGTCATTTGGGTCCTCTGGGTCATTTGGGTCCTCTGGGTCATTTGGGTCCTCTGGGTCATTTGGGTCCTCTGGGTCATTTGGGTCCTCTGGGTCCTCTGGGTCCTCTGGGTCCTCTGGGTCCTCTGGGTCCTCTGGGTCATTTGGGTCCTCTGGGTCATTTGGGTCCTCTGGGTCCTCTGGGTCCTCTGGGTCATTTGGGTCCTCTGGGTCCTTTGGGTCCTCTGGGTCATTTGGGTCCTCTGGGTCATTTGGGTCCTCTGGGTCATTTGGGTCCTCTGGGTCATTTGGGTCCTCTGGGTCATTTGGGTCCTCTGGGTCATTTGGGTCCTCTGGGTCATTTGGGTCCTCTGGGTCATTTGGGTCCTCTGGGTCATTTGGGTCCTCTGGGTCATTTGGGTCCTCTGGGTCATTTGGGTCCTCTGGGTCATTTGGGTCCTCTGGGTCATTTGGGTCCTCTGGGTCATTTGGGTCCTCTGGGTCATTTGGGTCCTCTGGGTCATTTGGGTCCTCTGGGTCATTTGGGTCCTCTGGGTCATTTGGGTCCTCTGGGTCATTTGGGTCCTCTGGGTCATTTGGGTCCTCTGGGTCATTTGGGTCCTCTGGGTCATTTGGGTCCTCTGGGTCATTTGGGTCCTCTGGGTCATTTGGGTCCTCTGGGTCATTTGGGTCCTCTGGGTCATTTGGGTCCTCTGGGTCATTTGGGTCCTCTGGGTCATTTGGGTCCTCTGGGTCATTTGGGTCCTCTGGGTCATTTGGGTCCTCTGGGTCATTTGGGTCCTCTGGGTCATTTGGGTCCTCTGGGTCATTTGGGTCCTCTGGGTCATTTGGGTCCTCTGGGTCATTTGGGTCCTCTGGGTCATTTGGGTCCTCTGGGTCATTTGGGTCATTTGGGTCCTCTGGGTCATTTGGGTCCTCTGGGTCATTTGGGTCCTCTGGGTCATTTGGGTCCTCTGGGTCATTTGGGTCCTCTGGGTCCTCTGGGTCCTCTGGGTCATTTGGGTCCTCTGGGTCATTTGGGTCCTCTGGGTCATTTGGGTCCTCTGGGTCATTTGGGTCCTCTGGGTCATTTGGGTCCTCTGGGTCATTTGGGTCCTCTGGGTCATTTGGGTCCTCTGGGTCATTTGGGTCCTCTGGGTCATTTGGGTCCTCTGGGTCATTTTGGTCCTCTGGGTCATTTGGGTCCTCTGGGTCATTTGGGTCCTCTGGGTCATTTGGGTCCTCTGGGTCATTTGGGTCCTATATTCCTATCCTATAACATATATATCTCCTATAACCTATCCTATAAATATAGATTTGATGACGTCATGTTTACACATCTGAGCGACAGAAATGAGCGACAGAAATGAGCGACAGAAATGGGTGACAGAAACTAGCTTCACTTTTGAGCGCCCGAAATTCCCAGGCAAACGCTATAACGCACCAGGTTTACAACCTGTGCGTTAATAATTAGGACTGTAAGGGCAACCACACACAGCTCTGAACTGGTCAATAAATTACAACAACTAGTCAGACGTATGTTAGCACAGGGAGCTACAGTTGGGAGATTAAAACAAGTTTTCTTTAAAATCACAAAACGACACCAAATCGAATTAGTGAAATACAATACGAATAGTAAAAATATTATTCATGATATCTTTATGTAAATACAGTACAATATAATAATTAAATACACTACAAATCAATGTTGCTAAGAATCAGTGGTTGCTAGGATACAGCAGCATGCCAAAAACCATTATAAATGACAGTTTGAACATTCTAAGTGTACAATATAATATTATATGTACTGTATATTACAGTACAGTACTGTATTACAGTACTGTATATTACAGTACAATATAATACAAGTACAGTACAATATAATATTATTCATGAGATCTTTATGTAAATACAGTACAATATAATAATTAAATATACTACAAATCAATGTTGCTAGGAATCAGTGGTTGCTAGGATATGGCAGCATGCCAAAAACCGTTATAAATGACAGTTTGAACATTCGAAATAGAGCTTCATTGAGAGGTAGGTGGTGTGGTCATGTTGTTTGGTCGATTGATGTGTTTAAGGGTAAGATGTGAATGATTTAATTATATTATCATATTATCGAGTGTGTAAGGAAAGTTATAAATATACACAAAGAATTAAGTTAAGCACCCCCCCCGTTTTTTTACAACCTCGCACATTACAAGTTTGTTGTCGTCAAAACAGTGTAATATACCCATGATATTGCTATATTTTCTGGAGAAGTGATATTATGGTCACATAAAAACATAACAATCATGCCGTTTTCAATATTTTATTCTGAATAATTTAAGGTGAAATTTTTTGGGAATTTTAGGCATATTTTCACCTCAATTTAAGTATGGAGCTATAGGTCCATCACGGACAGTGTGGATGACGTTTATGTTTTCTAACGTACAGTCATTGTTCTGAGAAGACCTCTAGCGATCTTTGCGTCAATAACGTGTGTAGGACCCACGTGATCGGATCACTGACTCAACCAATCACTTTTTTTCACTTTGATCACTCAATTTCATCAATGGATAATTGCTAATGTCATACCAATCATTATTTGATCTCACATACCTTAGAATATATGCCAATGTATACATATACACAAAGAATATATATTAGGGGGTGCTTACCTTAATTCGTTGTGTAGGGGTGCTTAACTTAATTCTTTGTGTATATATGATAACACATTAAATCCTATTGCGAGTAAAGTTGGGATAAGTGATGTTGCATTGATGGGTTGACTGACTGCCTGGACACAACTGAGGTTGTGGATCCACTGATTTACCATCAATTGATGTGGATCCATGATCGAGGTTGTGGATCCGCCGTTTGGAGAGGTCCTGGGCTGAAAGGATTGAAACCTCGAGGAAGAACGGTGCCCGGCTGATGAATCATGCAGTCGGGAAACTAGTCAGTTGCTTACGGGTTAAAGTTCTTGCTTTAGGTGGAGAAACTATGTTTGAGGTTTACAATTTAAATAAAGTTGAATATGGGATGTTGTAAAATTAACATCATCTACAACAATCCTTTAAATTATTTAAGTTTAGGAACAACCGATACTGTACAATTATGTGTGTGTGTGTGTGTGTGTGTGTGTGTGTGTGTGTGTGTGTGTGTGTGTGTGTGTGTGTGTGTGTGTGTGTGTGTGTGTGTGTGTGTGTGTGTGTGTGTGTGTGTGTGTGAGAAAGATAGAATTGTAAGGAACAGAAATGAAAAAACGAGATGTGTGTGTGTGTCTGTGTCTGTGTCTGCCATCCTATCGTCAGCAGATAGATCTTGGATCTGACTCGTTTACAAAAGTGTTCTTAAATTCTCCATTTCAGACAGGCAAGTAGCATGATAAAATGCTGACAATTTAAATGCAGTTTAAAGGTCAGATAAGCCTACAAGCTTTGGAATCGGGGATGGGGTTAAGCAAGTTCCTTCCCTGTCATTTTTGAAGAGAAGGTAGGGGTGGGAGGGGGTTGATGTGCTAAAATGTGAGACACGCAAGTTGATATTTTTATCCCGAAGTAAGCCAATATTGTTATTAAGGATGTCCACTCTCCACAAGATTGAAAATAGCTGGTGAACTGGGGAATTTGATTCATCAACAAGTTTAGGATAAGCTACATGTTCGCGTACTACAAACACGTTGCGATTGAGGATGAGGAGGACAAATTCCTGGCCAAACAGACATTCCTCTTCTTTGTGATCTTTACAAAGTGATCAAAGAGCATGGCAATTTTGGTGAAGATATCTTCGATAGTTCTGAAACTATTTCACCTACTTGAAAATGCCTAAAAAAAAAGATACAATTTTCTGGTATTGTGGTGCTCCTACCTCTGGAGCCAAGATTTCCAAAAGCGAGTCGGGTTTCAGCAAACATTAAGGTTTCTGACCTACCATTGTCCTTGTAATTCATGTGAAAGTACTATCGCGCGAAGCCCTCGGTTAATACCGTGGGCTCGCGGATGGCCAAGACGATCAATGATGGATTCGACTCTACTAGCACGGGAGGAAGAAGGAAGAGGAAGAAGCGGCGAGCTCTTAACTGGCACGATCTCACCGGCAGCTCCGATCCTGCAGGAAATGAACTCACGGGAATCCAGGTTAAAATGTACAAAAATAACCGATTTATTAGGCAGAACCCAATAAAAGGAGACGCGACGGTAAAAACTAATTCTAAATTGAGATCCCGCACACCTCACTTCAATAACAGCACAGGGGAATGAATTAAATAAAGAAACCATTGTGTGCGCGTTGGTGGGTGCGAGCTTATCTGTCTGGCAGTGTAGCGTTGTCAGGAATCGTCCAGGCTCCGATGTTGGCACGAAGCAGGCCTCCGTCCGCCTTGTTCACGCTCCGCTAGGCCCTGAGCCACCCGCTCAGCGGCACGCCTCGCTCGCCCGCTCATCGGTCGCATGCGAGGTCCCGTTTGCTCGTAGCCCCAAGCCTCACTCCAAGCACCAAGCCTCGCTCCAAGCACCAAGCCTCGCTCCAAGCACCAAGCACCAAGAGCACCAAGAAGAACCCAGGGAAGACGCCGACCCAGAATGCCCGCGAGCGAGTCGTTTTGTCTCTTGCGGTGTGACGTCCGCTCTCCTGCTTTACCAAACCGTCCCTCGCTTCTTCGTGGTCTTTTCCCGCCTTGTTCAGTCACCGGCCCTTCCCCTCCAATCAGCGACCTGCTTCTAAATCGTGGTTTTGCGCCTTCCGCACTGACTGGCCGAGGTGTCCACGGTCGGTGGCCAATCAGTGTGCCGCTTCCTTCCATCTTCCTTTCGCCAATCAGTGGCCAGCTGGTGATGTAGCTGGCCGCGGCCCCATCGGCGGTGCCCCGATCTGGCTTCCTGCCTGTTCTTCCTGCAAGTCTTATTGTGGCGGAGGGGAATTATTTAATGTGTGCACTAATGGATTTTTCTAATGTATACGAGTGAGCTGCCATAAGGGACACTGGGTTGCTCACAGAGGGAACAACACACGAGGGAATTTTACCCATAAATCCCTGTACTAATTAGCATGCCCCGCCCCCTCATGGCGGGGACACAGATACAACTTATTCCGACATACAGATAAACAGAAATTACAGGTAGATTCCCCATCACGACAGTCGAGCACCTACCTATGCAGATCTACCTGGCTCGAGATATTCCTCTACCCCTAATTCATAACAGGACAAACGTTTTGGCCATATAAGTCCATACTTTCCCCTGGATTTCTGGGCCTCGACTTGTACTCAGAATCGACTAATCTATGGTTTACGACATCGAAATGCACAAATGTATTTTTTTTTTCTGCAAAGTGTGATATTTTCTGAAACAAATTCCATAATTGTTAATATCAAAGACACGACAGCAAATTTTTATTTAATGTTGATTGTATTCCTAGAAAATGCGACTTTAAGCAAAATGACGTGAAGCAGATGAGATATTCCCAAGGGCACACTCATGGACAGACGAACATACGAGACTCGACACAAAACTGTTAGACGAGACAAACACAGCTATTGAGGTTGGGGGAAGTACCGTCACGTCCGGGGCACTCTGGCTACCTGCAACGACGTCCTTTTATTAAATGAAAGACCAAATAATGCATTTGATATCATCAGAAGAAACCTGAATAAACAGAACAAAGATTGAGTCATCAGGAGGAACTTGGATAGGATTCGGGATTCAGCTGCTGCTCAACTACGCTCAAACCCATCCAGGTGCAGCCAAGTGAGCGTTAAAGAAAAAAAGCATTTTTGGTAACAATTCACTTCTCCCTAGACAGACAAATAAAGAGTGAAACTAGAACGGCACCCGGTAGAGCGCATACCTCCACCAGGCTGAACAGCTTATAATGTTTTGTATCCCAATGATAAGCCTGACCTGAACCACAATATAATCTGGCTTGTTCTTGTCACCTAACCAACTCATCCACCCAGTTTAGTCAGAACTCGTCCATAACTTTTTTAAATATCATGTTATTCATCGCTTTTCACCCAATCTCTCAATGGCGAAGAATCACTTATAAATTAAATAATTATCGTATCCAAATCCATATTCAGATCTTCACCAAAATCGAAACAATTAGTCCTCGTCACACACCCAACCTCTCCACCAAGTTTCGTCCTTGGAACACGTCCATAACTTAAGATATCCTGCTATGTATCGTTTTTGGCCCAATCTCCCAATGGTGAAGAATCACTTAATAAATTCTAGTAGCCAGATCCGAATCCGGATCTTCACCAAAATCTAATCATTTCGGCCTTGTCACATCCACTACCTCTCTGCCAAATTTTGTCCGAATCTGTCCACAACATTTTGAGACATGTTGTTAACAGACAGACAAACAGGGGTGAAAGCATAACCTCCATCCACCATCGGTGGCAGAGGTAATAAAGAGTAGTAGAGGGATAGAAGAGAGGGAAATGAACAAAAAGAAAAGAAAAAAAGTAAGAATTAGAATGAATTAAGAGAAATGTGAAAAAGTAGAAAAGTGTGAAAGAAAAAAAAATCAAAGATGTCGTGAAGGACCCGGATAAATAGATTCCAGCAGTTGCTCTCTAAGGCTCAAAAACACAGCAACAGGTATAATCTACCAGAGATCCATCAGCTGGGAAGCACAGGATCACGAAATGATACATATCAAATGAAAAACCAAATACAGCACTGCACTGGAGTCATCAGTTCCGGAACCAAAAAGCGCCATATCAAAAAGGAGAAAAACCCAATACAATAACATGGGGATGCATATCCGTTAGCAGAGTACCAGAAACCACATATTAGGATCAATCGGGTGTAGCCAAGAACGATATTTATGCGAACAACATTGTTTGAGACTAACACAGCAAATGAAGGCACGGGACAAGTTCCACTTACCAGAGACCAAGAGTGTGGTTCTCCCACTGTTCTGTCCTCATTACAATCATCACTGCTCTCGCTCATGTAACAAAAGCAGAGAAACTTGTGTAGAACTGATGCGGTTGTGAAGTTCCGATTTACCCGCGGCCTCGACTCTTCGGCGTGTTGTGTACAGATGCAGAGCGCGTGGCTTCCTAATTATAACTGCGACCAAAGCTGCTAGAGGGTCACTTGCTTGGAACCGGAGAGCAACACTTAAGGTCAATGCCAAGATACAAGGCTACCTTCCAGATTTATGGTACTACCTGCAGTTAGTTCGGTGTACCCAACTCGCCAAGTAAGTTACAAAACACAATGCATTTGACCGTCAACCTTGAGTAAAGCTTCCTCGTTTACAACTAATCGATCACACGACAAAGATTAAACTCAGATTTACAAGGAGGTAGTTCACTTTGGAATGTCAAGGCACTTTTTGCCTGGTGATATTCGAGGTGGAAGGATTTACGAACAACCAATATTCAAGGCAAATTGCGGACTATGAGAAGGTACCCTTTCGAAGGAGTGAGCGAGCAATCGGTGTTACCTGCATCACATAAATACCTGAAGAACATTTACTCCAATGGCAGGATTCCTTGATTCGAATAAACCACAACCATTCGAAAACCAACCTCAAGAGCTTTTGAGCAGCGTAAAGCAATTTCAGAGACAGACCAAATTGGTTTTGGGAAGGGGGTGTAAAGTGTTGGGGAGGGGAGCAGCAGTGACTTGGAAAAATCGCCTAGACCTAGATTCCTAGAGGTAGGTGCTGTGTACTCGCCTCTGACCTGAGCGGCTTCTGCACTACAAACAAATTGACCAGGTAGTTTGCAGGTCACGTGTCAACAGCCTTCTCCAGGTACAAAATAAAACGAACAGTTCTGGGGAAAGGTTATAAAAGAAAACAATGACTTGAAGAACGAGACGTCACAAAAGCAGAATTACAAAGCATGTTTGATGTATCGGCATAAGTCTACCTCTTTTCAAGGTAGACGTGCGGAGTCTACCTCCACACGTGAAAAAGCTGAATGCCTCAACTCTGTGTTTGCCTCTAAATCTTGCGTCCCAAACCCATCACTCTCTGTACCCACCGTACCCAGTCGTACCCAGCTGCTCCTGGACTCTGTGTCCTTTCCTCCTGACAAGGTGGAAAAGTTTCTGTCAACCCTCGACTCTGATTCTGCAACTGGACCTGACAGCATCAGCCCACGGGTCCTAAAATCCTGTTCTGCCGCTCTTTCACTCCCCCTCTCTGTTCTCTTCAACCTCTCTTTTGCTCAAGGTCATCTGCCATCAGCTTGGATATCAGCCAACATCACCGCTTTACACAAAAGAGGGGCAAAAACAGATCCTTGCAACTACAGACCAATCAGCCTTCTCCCAATTATCAGCAAAGTCATGGAATCCATCATTGCTTCGGATATGAAATCTTTCCTCTTCTCCAATGGCTTGATCTCGGATCATCAATTCGGTTTCAGACCAGGTCACACGACTCTGGACATGCTGCTTCTGCTGTCTCAACAATGGATGGAGGTCATCAATGCCAAACAGGAAATTAGAGCTGTCTCCCTTGACATATCACATGCCTTCGATACGGTCTGGCACCCCGCTCTGCTCACCAAACTCTCCTCCTATGGTATACATGGAAATCTCCACGCATGGCTGGCGGACTTCCTCTCTAGTCGTAGTCAAGGTGTGGCCCTGAATGGGTTTCTCTCATGTTCCCCTTCCTGTTTAGGCTGGAGTTCCCCAAGGCAGTGTTCTGGGCCCTGTGCTTTTTCTGGTCTTCATCAATGATCTCTCTTACTCTCTTGAAAATCCTCTCTATCTCTTTGCTGATGACTCCACTCTCTGCCACTCCATTCCTCATCCCTCAGCCTCCTCAGTCTCTGCGACCTGGACAAAATCACAGACTGGTCAAACAAGTGGAACATGTCTTTCTATCCTGACAAATCTCACACTCTCACTATGTCTCTCCGAAAAGACCGACTGCACAACGCTCCCATCCACTTTCTGAATAATCCTCTCCAAGAAGTTCTGTCACTCAAGCTTTTGGGTCTCACTATCTGCCATGATCTTTCCTGGGAAAACCACATTTCAAATCTGGCCTTCAAAGCCAGTCGCCAACTGGGCATCCTCGGTCGTGCGAAATCCTTCCTTGGCACACCTGAGCTCCTCACCACACACAAGGCTTTCATCTGCAGCTCAATGGAATACTGTTCTCCCCTCTGGGCCGGTGCTCCTGCCTCTCACCTAGCTCGGCTTCACACAGTTGAAACCAAAGCTTTCAGAATCGTTGGAATCTCCCACGATGAAGCTAACTCCTAGGGCCTTTCACTTACTCACTGCAGGCAGGTGGGTGGTCTTTCTGTCTTCTACCGAATCCTCTACGGCCTTGCTCCCCCAGCTCTCTCTGGGCTCTGTCCCCCAAATATTCCTACAGGTCGCACAAGATCTGCCTGCAACCCTCTTATGGTTAAACTGCCAAAATCAAGACTCTCTGCTCACCTTCACTCCTCTTTTCTCCCGCCTCTGGAACAAACTCCCTCACTCTCTTCAATCCCACTCCTCCCTCCAGGTCTTTAAAACAGCTGTTCACCACCATCTCTTATCTCCCCCCATCCAAAACCTTGATCTTTTCTACCCCCGCTAATTTCACCCCAGATCCACTTTTTTGAAATACCAACTTCTTTCCTGGAAGTCCTTGCAGTGTCCTTGTGTTTTATACTTCTCCCACCCCTCCCCCCCCCCCCTCCATCCCACTTCCCATGCCTCCTCCCCCCAAGCCCTCTCCCTCCCACAGATCTCCCGATGTCCCTGCTCTCAAATGTTGTGTTTGTGTGCTTCCCCTTCTCTCCTCATCTTGTCGACCGCTCCCCTTATTTCTGTACTTTGTGTGTCTGTTTGATTTTTTTTGTGCGATTAATGTTAGCTCTTTCACGAGCCTCGATTCTGTATACAAAAAAAAAAAGAAAGTGTCCCATTATCATTGAGCTTGCCAAACCAGTTATCCCTCATCAACCGTTTCCATTGAGACGAGTGCTAGCTTGAGTGCTTAAGCCACTTGGCGAGCGCTCTTCAAGCTGCTTGGTAACGGAACACACTGACTGAGCTATTATATCCATAATAACTGGAGCGAACCCCGCTGTGGTCATAATATGTACATTGCGAGTGGCGTCTTTGCCTCCATCTTAGATCACCATAGCCCAGGTAGGCCGTTTACCTCACTGGTTTCCGTTAAAAACAAGGTGTTCATGTTCAGTGTTCTGCTGTGATTTCGGCTGCAATCACACCGGAATTCCCAACAGTTGAAAGTGACAAAAATCATCAGTTTTCACAAGTAAGGAAACTTTATTTTATATTAAATTAGATTTTGAAATGTTTAATGATATTATTATTGTTATTATTATTATTATTATTATTATTATAATCTCACCTGGAACAAAGTTCAAGGGAGCTTCTGCGATGGCGCGTCATCAGTCCGTCAGCCAGTCAGCCAGCCAGTCATCCCATCAGCCAGTCAGTCCGCCAGCCAGCCAGCCAGTCCGTCAGCCAGCCAGTCCGTCAGCCAGCCAGCCAGTCCGTCAGCCAGCCAGCCAGTCCGTCAGCCAGCCAGCCAGTCCGTCAGCCAGCCAGTCCGTCAGCCAGCCAGCCAGTCCGTCAGCCAGCCAGCCAGTCCGTCAGCCAGTCCGCCAGCCAGCCAGTCCATCAGCCAGCCAGTCCGTCAGCCAGCCAGTCCGTCAGCCAGCCAGTCCGTCAGCCAGCCAGCCAGTCCGTCCGTCAGCCAGCCAGTCCGTCCGTCAGCCAGCCAGTCCGTCAGCCAGCCAGTCCGTCAGCCAGCCAGTCCGTCAGCCAGCCAGCCAGTCCGTCAGCCAGCCAGCCAGTCCGTCAGCCAGCCAGTCCGCCAGCCAGCCAGTCCGCCAGCCAGCCAGCCAGCCAGTCCGCCAGCCAGCCAGCCATCCCGTCAGCCAGCCATCCCGTCAGCCAGCCAGTCCGTCAGCCAGCCAGTCCGTCAGCCAGCCAGTCCGTCAGCCAGCCAGTCCGTCAGCCAGCCAGTCCGTCAGCCAGCCAGTCCGTCCATCCGTCCGTCAGCCAGCCAGCCAGCCAGCCAGTCCATCAGCCAGTCCGTCATCCTGTCCGTCATCCTGTCCGTCATCCTGTCCGTCATCCTGTCCGTCATCCAACAAAAAATACCGTTTTTGACAAAGTACTTACTATTGTGCCGAAATTTCAGCTTCCTAGCTCAAAGGATGACTGAGATATCACCCGGACAAACAAACAAACAAACAAGAAAGAAAACAAGTACAGACAAGCACAGATACATTCAAAGTACACCGCCCCCATGCCAAATAATTAAATATCCTACAGCGCGACATTGCCGGGGCGCCTCAGGCGCCCGGCAATACCGCAGTGCAGCTCATAGAGATTGCATTGGGAGGGAGATTGATAAATTGCATAATTAAAATCAAGAAAAGATTATCACAAAATATTTTCTGAATCGATTGGCTAATAGCATAACTAAACCACTAGTGCTTCATCTGAAGATGTACCTTTTAGAAATTTAATTCAATGTCATTAATAAAAAATTAAATAATTAATTGATTAATCAATAAATAATTGATCGATTAAATGATTAATCCATAAATCAAAAATATCCTTGATAGCCACATCACTTGTTCACTGTCATGTCCAAATATTAGCTTCCAAGCTCAAAAGGTGCCTGAGATATTGGCCAAATGAGAAAGAAAATAAATAAATGATTAATAATGAAAATAAATACATAATAATCATTTAAAAATTAAATTATTAATCAATTCGGTCATAGAATACATAAACCACCACCATTTCATCAGAAGGTGTAACTTAAAAAAAAATTTTTTAGCCATTAATCGAATAATTAAATAATTAATCGATTAATTGAATAATTGATTATTTAATTAATTAATAAATCAAAAATAGCCTTTGCAGCCAAATCACCTGGTCATTGGCATGTCGAAATATCAGCTTCCGAACTCAAAAGGTGCCTGAGGTAATGGTCAGAAGAGAAAGGAAATTTGATTAACTAAATAAGTACTTAATTAATCGCAAATAAATAAATAACTCGTCAATTAATTGATTAATCAAAAAACAAAAAATATCGTGTTTGACAAAGGACTTGCTCACTATTGTGCCGAAATTTCAGCTTCCTAGCTCAAAGGATGGCTGAGATATCGCCCGGACAAACAAACAAACAAACAAGAAAACAACCAGCGTGAAAACTGAGTACTCCCTTTCAGCGTGCGTCATTGCCGAGCCCCCTTCGGGACCCGGCAATGACTTTATGCAGTGCCTGGAGATGGCATAGGAAAGGTGTGGTGTACAATAAGGGGAGTGCAGTGTTGGACTTCCTTTTAAACAATGATGCATAGATAATGGAGAAAATAGCTTTCAGAATTATTGGAATCTCCCGCGATGAAGCTATCTCTGAGGGCCTTTCACTCACTCACCGCAGGCAGGTAGGTGGTCTTTCTGTCTTCTACTGACTCCTCTCCGGCCTTGCACCCCCAGCTCTCTCTGTGCTCTGTCCCCCAAATATTCCTACAGGTCGCACAAGATCTGCCAGCAACCCTCTGATGGTTAAACTGCCGAAATCTCGGCTCTCTGCTCACCTTCACTCTTTCATTCCTCTTTTCTCCCGCCTCTGGAACAAACTCCCTCACTCCCTTCAATCCCACTCCTCCCTCCAGGTCTTTAAAACAGCTGTTCACCACCATCTCTTATCTTCCCCCATCCAAAACCTTGATCTTTTCTACCCCCGCTAATTCACCCCAGATCCACCTTGTTTGAAATTCCAACTTCTTTCCTGGAAGTCCTGGCAGTGTCCATATGTTTTATACCTCTCCCACCGCCCCCTTCCCACGCCCCCCCCCCCCCCCCCCAAAGCCCTCGCCCTCTCTCAGATCTCTCGATGTCTCCATGTCTCTCGGTCCCTGCTCTCAAATGTTGTGTTTGTGTCCTTCCCCCTCTCTCCCCATCTTGTCTACCGCTCCCTATGATATATGTTTTATGTGTCGGTTTGTCTTTCTGTGTGATTAATGTTCGCTCTTTCACGAGCCTCGATACAGTATACAAAAAAAAAAAAAAAAAAAAAAAAAAAAAAATGGAGGTAGGAGAGAATTTGGGGACGAGTGAGAAGAACAGTGTGTGCAAGGATTCACCGAGGGAAACTTTGAGGCCACCACGGAGGGAAACTTTGAGGCCACCACGGAGGGAAACTTTGAGGCCACCACGGAGGGAAACTTTGAGGCCACCACGGAGGGAAACTTTGAGGCCACCACGGAGGGAAACTTTGAGGCCACCACGGAGGGAAACTTTGAGGGCACCACCGAGGGAAACTTTGAGGGCACCACCGCGGGAAACTTTGAGGGCACCACCGAGGGAAACTTTGAGGGCACCACGGAGGGAAACTTTGAGGGCACCACGGAGGGAAACTTTGAGGGCACCACCGAGGGAAACTTTGAGGGCACCACCGAGGGAAACTTTGAGGGCACCACCGAGGGAAACTTTGAGGGCACCACCGAGGGAAACTTTGAGGGCACCACCGAGGGAAACTTTGAGGGCACCACCGAGGGAAACTTTGAGGGCACCACCGAGGGAAACTTTGAGGGCACCACCGAGGGAAACTTTGAGGGCACCACCGAGGGAAACTTTGAGGGCACCACCGAGGGAAACTTTGAGGGCACCACCGAAGGAAACTTTGAGGGCACCACCGAGGGAAACTTTGAGGGCACCACCGAGGGAAACTTTGAGGGCACCACCGAGGGAAACTTTGAGGGCACCACCGAGGGAAACTTTGAGGGCACCACCGAGGGAAACTTTGAGGGCACCACCGAGGGAAACTTTGAGGGCACCACCGAGGGAAACTTTGAGGGCACCACCGAGGGAAACTTTGAGGGCACCACCGAGGGAAACTTTGAGGGCACCACCGAGGGAAACTTTGAGGGCACCACCGAGGGAAACTTTGAGGGCACCACCGAGGGAAACTTTGAGGGCACCACCGAGGGAAACTTTGAGGGCACCACCGAGGGAAACTTTGAGGGCACCACCGAGGGAAACTTTGAGGGCACCACCGAGGGAAACTTTGAGGGCACCACCGAGGGAAACTTTGAGGGCACCACCGAGGGAAACTTTGAGGGCACCACCGAGGGAAACTTTGAGGGCACCACCGAGGGAAACTTTGAGGGCACCACCGAGGGAAACTTTGAGGGCACCACCGAGGGAAACTTTGAGGGCACCACCGAGGGAAACTTTGAGGGCACCACCGAGGGAAACTTTGAGGGCACCACCGAGGGAAACTTTGAGGGCACCACCGAGGGAAACTTTGAGGGCACCACCGAGGGAAACTTTGAGGGCACCACCGAGGGAAACTTTGAGGGCACCACCAAGGGAACCACCGAGGACACCACCGAGGGCACCACCAAGGACACCACCGAGGGCACCACCAAGGGAAACGTTGAGGACACCACTGAGGAAACCACCGAGGTCACCACAGAGGGCACCACCGAGGGAACCTTTGAGGGAACCTTTGAGGGCACCACCGAGGGAACCTTTGAGGGCACCACCGAGAAAACCTTTGAGAGCACCACCGAGGGAACCTTTGAGAGCACCACCGAGGGAACCTTTGAGAGCACCACCGAGGGAACCTTTGAGAGCACCACCGAGGGAACCTTTGAGAGCACCACCGAGGAAACCTTTGAGAGCACCACCGAGGGAACCTTTGAGGGAACCACCGAGGGCACCACCAAGGGAACCTTTGAGGACACCACCGAGGGAACCTTTGAGGACACCACCGAGGGAACCTTTGAGGACACCACCGAGGGAACCTTTGAGGACACCACCGAGGGAACCTTTGAGAGCACCACCGAGGGAACCTTTGAGAGCACCACTGAGGGAACCTTTGAGGGAACCACCGAGGGCACCACCGAGGGCACCACCGAGGGAACCTTTGAGGACACCACCGAGGGAACCTTTGAGGACACCACCGAGGGAACCTTTGAGGACACCACCGAGGGAACCTTTGAGGACACCACCGAGGGCACCACCGAGGGAACCACCGAGGGAACCACCGAGGGAAACCAACAGCACAAATAGTAGCTAGATTTAACTCTAATCAGCTCCAGGTACCAAGAAACTGGTGGTAGAGCGGTACGTGGAAATTTGCAGGAATGGTGGGTAGTTTGGTATGGATGGGTAATCGTATCCCTGCGTATTGACTGCGATGTCTGTAAGAGAATCTCATCAAAAGTTGAATTTCCTATCGGTATTTGTTCATTGCTCACTCTATAAACATTCACCCGTACCACACCAAAATAAACAAATAACATAAACACCCTCGTGATGCCCCTAGCCTATGACCACCTCCACCTCCTCACCGCAGTGCAATCAACGACAACTTTCAATTCGATAAAGCGGTTATTTATTAATGTGGTGTTCCTTCCTGAGGTAAAGTTCCTTGTAACGAGTCCACGTATAGGACGTCTGGGTTCTGGACAGTGCCAGTTCGAGTTCATCGGTCCCGTTACAGTTACCTCAAGCTCAACACAAGTCCGTCGGCCGAGCAGAAGTGCTCACCAGATTAGGACGACGTGGATTCACCTCCTCTGTGGTTCTTCGTCCTCCACTGTTGTTCCTCCCCCCAGAGTAGTGTTTGTTCTTCGGCAAAGTAGTGTTTACGCAACAGAAAGGAACGTCGGAAAATGTGAATGGGAAATATGAGCAACTCATGGGGAAGAAGAGGAAAAAACCACAACAACAACACCAACAACAACAACAACACCGCCCAGAACTCGCAAAAATAGTTAAACGTCAAACGTTTCGTCTCCTAGATTTTTAACGAAGCGATGGAAAATATACAGCAAAGATTCTTAAGCGCCAGTAATTAACTAAATCAAGCGTTACGTCATCATTTCACTCCCGAGAGCCGCTGCCCCTATCAACCAAGCAAACACCCGTAGACATACACCGCCTGAAGGTTGTTTGTTGAACCTTTGGACCACGACTCAGATCTACGAGAATCTATATAATCTTCGAAAATATTCTAATCAATTTAACCCTCATAATTACGGCATTGTGTTTTAGTAAATCGATTTTATGTCCGAGTATCGACCTAGTAATACGGCTCTTTGTGAAAGATACTAGATATTTGACGCTTTTCTTCAGAAATTACAGTTTTCGGACCGTTATCTTCTTCTATATATACAAAAGAAAGTTTTTGTTTGTTTGTTTTTTGTTTGTCTGCACGCGCTAATCTCCTGAACGGTGAAAGATAGGAAAAAACCTCTGAAACAAAAAATGTCGGGTTATAGGCTCGGTGGTGGGGCCGGTCGAGGCCGCCTCAGCCAGGCTGGGCCCATGGCACTGAATTAAAAGCTGAGCTGAATTATAGCAGTCAATCGTCTACGGCCGCGAGTAAAAGCTGAATTATAGTAGTAAATTCATTCAAAAAGAACTAAAAATGTTGGGACGGGCCCCGGGAAGGTTACAGGCTAGGTAGTGAGGCCGGTCGAGGCCGGCCAAGGACGCTTCGGCCGAGCTGGGCCCATTTCACAATTAAAAGCTGAACTGAATTATGGTAGTCAATCTTCTACGGCCACGAGTAAAAGCTGAATTATAGTAGCAAATTCATTCAAAAAGAACTAAAAATGTCGGGACGGGCCCCGGGAAGGTTATAGGCGAGGTAGCGAGGCCGGGAAAGGCCGCTTTGGCTGAGCTGGGCCCATTTTACAATTGAAAGCTGAGCTGAATTATCGTAGTCAATCTTCTACGGCCGCGAGTAAAAGCTGAATTATAGTAGTAAATTCATTCAAAAAGAACCCTGGCAACGCCGGGTGCTTTCGACGAGTTTATATATACAAAATAAAGTTTTAGTTTGTTTGTTTGTTTGTATGTTTGTCTGCACGCGCTAATCTCCTGAACGGTGAAAGATAGGAGGAAACCTCTAAAACAAAAAATGTCGGGACGGACCCGGGAAGGTTATAGACTAGGTGGCGAGGCCGGTCGAGGCCGCCTCGGCCGGGCTGGGCCCATTTCGCAATTGAAAGCTGAGCTGAATTATGGTAGTCAATCTTCTACGGCCACGAGTAAAAGCTGAATTATAGTCGTAAATTCATTCAAAAATAACTAAGAATGTCGAGAATGTCAAAGTGCACGAGTCTACCATTAGAAAGAGGCTGCACAAATTTGATCTACAAGGGAGGTGTGCCAGGAGGAAACCTTTGCTGTCCAGAAAGAACATCAGGGCAAGACTAAAGTTTGCCAATGAACACCTACGCAAAGACCAGCACTTCTGAAACAATGTGCTCTGGACAGATGAGTCAAAGGTAGAACTATTTGGCCACAGTACCAGAATACATGTTTTGCGAAAACCAAAGACAGCATTTGACCTTAGGGGGCGGGGGGGGGGGGGGTACCGTTGCTAGTCCCTTGAACACGATCATTGGATTCCCCAATATTCGCTGTGTTCACGGTTTGAATTACGCTGAGGTAATGTGAAGGCGTTTCGTGGATATGAATAATGCTTACGATATAGTGTCAGTGTACCCAGAGGTAAAATGTCAAGTGCACCCCGAAGTGATGTGAACCGAGTCGGCAAGCACGATATGTTCCTGGGTGTCATGAGTTATCCACCGATTGCGTTTCATGTCACAACTAGAACGGGCACTCGGTAGAGCGCATACCTTCGCCGCAGCTACTTTTGTTGCCAAAATAAAAGACTACAAGATCTGTGTAGCAAAGCCACACCTACGTTGTCATGCGGGAAGATTTGTTTCAAATTAAACCATTCTATCCCGCCAAAAGTTTGATATTGTAATCACATCCATGTGGTGGTACTTGATAACATTTGGACTCTATGTGCTGCGAAGTGCTGCTAGTGATGACGTCCTGGATGGACATCTTCTTCTTCAGTCGCGCATAACTTTGAGTGAAATACGATCGAGTTAAAAATAGTCAGAATTTGAGCAAATCTGTTTCCCAAAATCTAATCAAATGTGTCCCGTATAATAGCCAATCATCCCACCAAATTTCATGCAATTCGGTTGAATACTTTTTGAGTTATGCGATTAACATACACACACACAGACATACAAATAAATACACAGCGATCAAAACATAACCTTCCGCTTTTGCGAAGGTAACCAGAAAGGTCAAAAGAAAAAGGAGCATATCCAGAGGTGTGGGAAACTAACGTTAGGCGGGAGACCAAACCTGGAATTGGAAGATTTGCATTATGCATATTTTACTGCAGGGATTCCAGCGCCATTACATGTTAATGTGATAATGTGATTACTGTTAGTGACGTAGGCATATGCATCATCTCTATTTGCGCATGCGCGGCCCGGCGTCTTGTTCATCCTGGTGTACTGTTGCCTCATGCCTCGTCACCGGACAAAGTGTTGTGATTAACTGCTGATGTTACTAGTACCCGACTGCAAAGCCGCAATGAGCCGGCGAAGCCAAAGCCTCTTGCCACTATTTTACCCATCACTATGGCATCAGTAGGTTAGGTAGTTGGTAGTAGGTAGGTGTAGTAGGTACCGTACCAAGTTCAAAATGACACCATTTGCATTCTGGATGAGATTAAAATTTATAAAATTTCCTTCTTGACTAATTAGGTGAATTCCGTCTCAACTTTGGATATTTCCGGCCGTGAAAAACTATTCCCTACGGCCGCGAGATTTCTAAAAAATAATTCTTCTTCAATTTTAGAATATTTGACGCCGTTTTCAGCGTCCGAAACGCGTAATAAGCTTTTTTGAAATATTTTTTCAAATGCTCGAATCTCATTGGTTCTGGTGTTTGGTGACGATTTTCGTTGAAGATGACCAGGGCCCTTGTGGGCCCGGGGAACGAGGTTGGTCTTAAAGTATTTTAATTGTCCCCCA
Organism: Myxine glutinosa; assembly: GCF_964187855.1. NCBI lineage: Eukaryota > Metazoa > Chordata > Myxini > Myxiniformes > Myxinidae > Myxine > Myxine glutinosa. Next base: position 22,641,373 of record NC_136273.1, read on the forward strand.
TCGCACCGTGGAGAAAAAGGGGGACTATGGTTTTCCCCTCCGTCCGTCCGTCCGTCCGTCCGTCCGTGCGTGCATGTGGGCGTGTGGGCATGCGTAAGCGAAGGACCGCATTCGAATTTGGTGTGTGGGTGCAACCCACGTCAAAATCCAAGATGGCCACCGCCATGTATGTCTGATGCCATGTATGTCTGAAAATTGTGAGCAGAATATCTTGAAAAATAAGCGAAGTGCCAACTTCTAATCTGGTGTGTGGGTGTATCTAGGCATAAGGAAGAACCCTATTGAAAATTGGGTTGCCACGTCAAAATCCAAGATGGCCACCGCCATGTATGTCTGAACCTTGTGAGCTGAATATCTTGAAAAATAAGCGAAGTACCAACTTATAATCTGGTGTGTGGGTGTATCTAGGTATAAGGAAGAACCCTATTGAAAATTGGGTTGCCACGTCAAAATCCAAGATGGCCACCGCCATGTATGTCTGAACCTTGTGAGCTGAATATCTTGAAAAATAAGCGAAGTACCAACTTCTAATCTGGTGTGTGGGTGTATCTAGGCACAAGGAAGAAGGCTATTGAAAATTGGGTCGCCACGTCAAAATCCAAGATGGCCGCCACCATATATATATCAACATTGTGAGCGAAATATCTTGAAAAATAAGCGAAGTACCAACTTCTAATCTGGTGTGTGGGTGTATCTAGGCACAAGGAAGAAGGCTATTGAAAATTGGGTCGCCACGTCAAAATCCAAGATGGCCGCCACCATATATATATCAACATTGTGAGCGAAATATCTTGAAAAATAAGCGAAGTACCAACTTATAATCTGGTGTGTGGGTGTATCTCGGCATAAGGAAGAACCCTATTGAAAATTGCGTCGCCACGTCAAAATCCAAGATGGCCGCCGCCATGTATGTCTGAACATTGTGAGCGAAATATCTTGAAAAATATGCGAAGCACCAACTTGTAATCTGGTGTGTGGGTGTATCTACGCATAAGGAAGAACCCTATTGAAAATTGGGTCGCCACGTCAAAATCCAAGATGGCCGCCACCATATATATGTCTGAACCTTGTGAGCGAAATATCTTGAAAAATAAACGAACTACTAACTTATAATCTGGTGTGTGGGTGTATCTACGCATAAGGAAGAACGCTATTGAAAATTGGGTCACAACGTCAAAATCCAAGATGGCCGCCGCCATGTATATCTGAACATTGTGAGTGGAATATCTTGAAAAATAAGCGAAGTACCAACTTCTAATCTGGTGTGTGGGTGTATCTAGGCATAGGGAAGAACGCTATTGAAAATTGGGTCGCCACGTCAAAATCCAAGATGGCCGCCTCCATGTATGTCTGAACCTTGTGAGCGAAATATCATATCATAGCATGTTTTCTGTGTCATCCACTTTGTCAACTCACATCACTTCCCCGATGGGGGACCTAGGCGTAACGCTTGTTACAAATTAGAGGTGCATAAGAATGTGAATCAAAAAAATACGGGTGAAACAAACTCCTATTGAACTTTTTCTCAATTTTTTATGCATACTTCCGCATCCGCAAGATGGCGGTCTCCATGGAGCGATTTGGTTTTTGAAATATTTTTTCAAATGCTCGAATCTCATTGGTTCCGGTGTTTGGTGACGATTTTCGTTGAAGATGACCAGGGCCCGTGCGGGCCCGGGGAACGAGGTTGGTCTTAAAGTATTTTAATTACAAATTAGAGGTGCATAAGATTGTGAATCAAAAAAAGAAGGGTGAAACAAACTCCTATTGAACTTTTTCTCAATTTTTTATGCATACTTCCGCATCCGCAAGATGGCGGTCTCCATGGAGCGATTTGGTTTTTGAAATATTTTTTCAAATGCTCGAATCTCATTGGTTCCGGTGTTTGGTGACGATTTTCGTTGAAGATAACCAGGGCCCGTGCGGACCCGGGGAACAAGGTTGGTCTTGAAGTATTTTAATTACAAATTAGAGGTGCATAAGATTGTGAATCAAAAAAAGACAGGTGAAACAAACTCCTATTGGAGTTTTTCCCAATTTTTTATGCATACTTCCGCATCCACAAGATGGCGGCCTCCATGGAGCGATTTGGTGCGTCAAAGCTTCGAAAATCTCAAAGGATTCAGCAAAATCTGGCTTTTCAACATAATACGTCCGCGTTCATTCACAATACCGGCTTCGCCGGCTACTCATACCCTACTGCAAAGCCGCAATGAGCCGGCGAAGCCAAAGCCTCTTGCCACTATTTTACCCATCACTATGGCATAAGTAGGTTAGGGGGGCATTAAGCTCCAGGGGGCATTAGGCTCCACTACATTGTAAATCTTGAAGGTAAATATAATGTATTTACAATGTAGTGGAGCCTCATGCCCCCTGGAGCTTAATGCCCCCCTTTGCCCTACCTGGTAAGACTTGGTAAAAGAGAAGAGCAGACAGTCCTCCCCAATACCTACATGCAATAAATGTCATAAGAAGCTTAAGGAAGTAACTATACGATGTGCTAGCTTAGGGCCTATTTTAAGAAATTTTAACTGGGCTTAACATACGTTTTCACAGTATGTGTGTAGTCTTCTAACTTCAGTCGCTGTCAGGGCTGGTTCTCTCCGGGCACTGCGGCTTCCTCCACCAGACGAAGTTAGCTTGCAGTAAGATCAGTGCCGACAGATCAGACGATAGCGCCATTTCAACGGCAATGTGTGACTGTCGTTAATCAAACCGAGCTTTCTTTCTTTCTGTAAACCGCTTGGACAACCGTACCGGTAGGTGCAGGACAACATTATAAATCAGACAAACCTACTGAGCATGGGAGCATGGGATTGAAGCCAAATTCGGCTTTTTAGGTCTACCACTAAAGAAGGGAAAAATTTCGAAAATGCCCCAGAGTCGCGACTGTTGTCGCGAAGGGTGCACTAACCGGAAGTTACGTAGTTCCGCGGGCGCCTATTGAACTTTTTCGCAATTGTTTATGCATACTTCTGCATCCGCAAGATGGCGGCCTCCATGGAGCGATTTGGTGCATCAAAGCTTCGAAATTCTCAAAGGATCCAGCAAGATCTGGCTTTTCAACATAAGATTGTGAATCAAAAAAAGACGGGTGAAACAAACTCCTATTGAACTTTTTCGCATTTTTTTATGCATACTTCCACATCCGCAAGATGGCGGCCTCCATGGAGCGATTTGGTGCGTCAAAGCTTCGAAATTCTCAAAGGATCCAACAAGATCTGGCTTTTCAACATAAGATTGTGAATCAAAAAAAGACGGGTGAAACAAACTCCTATTGAACCTTTTCGCAATTGTTTATGCATACTTCCGCATCCGCAAGATGGCGGCCTCCATGGTGTGATTTGGTGCGTCAAAGCTTCAAAATTCTCAAAGGATCGAGCAACATCTGGCTTTTCAACATAAGATTGTGAATCAAAAAAAGACGGGTGAAACAAACTCCGATTGAACTTTTTCGCAATTGTTTATGCATACAGTACTTCCGCATCCGCAAGATGGTGGCCTCCATGGTGTGATTTGGTGCGTTAAAGCGTCGAAATTCTCAAAGGTTCCAGCAACATCTGGCTTTTCAACATAATACGTCCGCGTTCATTCACAACACCGGCTTCGCCGGCTAAAATAAAGCCTGAACGTGTTTTGGTTGGGCATTCGCTCTGAAGGAAGGAGAGGCGTTTACCATTTACTGGTGTGGCGGCAGCATCTTTGAACCCATTCGTCCGCTGGCTCAACAACCGACGACAAACGAACTGGTAAATTCCCACCTCATTCCACATGTCACGAGCGTTTTCACACATACGTGACCAACCAGGCAGAGCAATACTAATCTGGATAGCACGGGCTTTTTCATTTCGTGAGCACACCGTGTAAAACACGGCAAACATACATCAGACAACAAGACAATTTCCTGACCGAAGAGGTCGTGCGTATATGCCCGACCGGCTCGCCGAAACAGCCGAAGAACTCCGCACTCCCAAAATGGCGGCGGCACATCGGGCTCCCAAACAATGGAGTCTGACGAAGCAGTAAACAATTACGTCTTTCGAGAACTGGCGACAAAATGTCCAGTATAACCTTTCAATCGATCCAAACTTTTCATATTGTCTTAGCGACGGTGTCACATGGGGAAAGCAAACCAACCGTTCGCCCCTACGAGGTCTTGCAGATGCCGGAGAGGACGTCCCTGCTGCCGTGCGACACAATGCACAACAGAAGGTGATGCACCTGCACTTCATGGTGAAACAAATCGCTAATTATTGTCCCATCATCTCCAGAGGCTCTATTGTGAAGAACTCTACATCTTTGGCCTCCATTTGCTTTGGCAAACTATTCGGCTCCATTACGGATTTCACCCATCTGGGACCATTTCGTAGTCTCGATTTTAATCAACTGTTCACCTGATGACCACCTAAAAGATCGTTCTTGTGTGCCGGGCAAATTGTGTCCACCGTGTCCGGCAACTGCTCGGCCCCCACAACATTTCTTCAGTAAATGCGAGTTTCTTCCCAAGCCTGACCATCGCTGTATGGCTGGTACTCGTCACGTGGGGATTTACAACCACAAGAGTGAGGAAGAAGAAGAATACAACAGACTGTGGGTTACCGACTGTTCCGACGGGGAAGAAGAAGAACACAACTTTGATGTGAAACCTGAGCATCGTGCCTACGAGGTCAGTGCTTGTGACATGGGGATTAACTACGCATTAACGCTCAATGGCTGTTATGAATAAGAAGAGGAGGAAGACAACCTTGGTGTGGAGTCTGACCCTCATGCTTATGAGTACCTTGATGTTGTCCCTCATGCCTATGAGGTTAGTGCTCGGCACGCATGGTTTAACCACTTTTCTGAAGAAGAAGACAACTTTGATGTGAGACCTGAGCCTGTAAGCCCCAAGCTGGCTCAGAGATGTGTGAAGGGGAATGTGCTCGTGGGAACCCTTTGGGTGATTGTAAATGATATCAGCCTGCATCAAGCTTCGCAATTCATGACAACCTCTGACATTGAACAGATTTACTCTGGAGAGCAACCTACGCGATTTTGGCCTGAGCCTTGCTTTGTTCACTCTGTGGCTGATCAGGGCGGAAGTTCTAGCACCACGGACCTCCCCATGAAGCTCGGTGCAAATTTTCCTTACCTGGCTATTGAGCAGACAACTGTGAGCTCCCCGGACACGGTAGCAGTTCCCTTTGCTGCCGACATCCTTGAATACTACTGCCGGTTGGTCCTTGTTCTTCGGGGGACTGTCACTCCCTTTACTACCGCCTGCATTGTCAACGACGGGCATAGGGTGACACTGCTCAATGCTCTGACTCATTTGTGTGTGGGTTTGCCTCCCGTTGGTGGCCTCGTTTGCCTCGCTGTGGATCGTGACGTGTCCTCGGCACGACACCGGCATATTGTGGCATCACTGGACCTCCCATAATATTCCGTGCATGGAATCCTGGGCGGACAGCTCCATTCATCCACCTATGGGGTTCGCCAGGACGGATGTTGGCGGGTTCCGGCTCACGTCCATCCTTCATCCGCCGGCGCGATCTTGCAACCCTATCATTGTGAGTCTGATTGCGACCTGGATTGGACCGGGGATTGTTGGACACCACCACCCCCTTTGTCACCACCTGTCACTGCTGCCGCCTTGCCGCTCCGGGTCCCGGTGGTCCCTTCGGAGGTTGCCACCGCCGTACAGCCTGATATGGATCGCTACCTTCCACGCTGTGGTCAGCCAGTCATCCGTGCTTGGGTGCTACAGGTGGCCGGCCCTCAGCTATCACCTGCACCCGACCTGCGTGGCTCCAGTCTGCACGATTTCTGACTTATCCTGATTGTGTTGATATTGTAAAGACTCATATCTACAGTAATGTTTTCAGTTCGTGCTCATTGTTGATTGACGTCTATGCATGTGATAACTTTTCCCCGAGTTGTTTCCACCCCATTGGTGGTTTTATTTCAATTCCATCTTCATATATGACATGGTATACTAACCCATGACATCTACCAGTGATTTATTCAGAGTCTGGGTGCTATTGTCGTTTGATTTAAATCCACATATATGTTGATGCATGTGCCCATGACATCCATCTGTGATTTCTTCAGTCTGGGTACTTCTGGGCAAGGTGTAGTGTAATATGAAAGATGATGAATAACATCTCAACTGCTCTGTGTAATATGGTTATCTGCTATTGAACTCTCCTGACTAATACCTACTCATTTGGTTATTGTGCGTGGGAGTTGAAACAGAAGTGAAAGTGAAATATGATCTCGCCATTGTTTGTTTTTGTATATATGGTGGTTGGGTTAACTTAACTGCAGCTAGGTGTTGCTGTTGGCCTTCATGTGTCCCTGCTTCTGTGTTCCGGAGCGAGTTGACAAACTTAACTCTATAACCGCACGTATTGGCTCTCGTTAAGTGTTATACATTTCCTTGGTTCCAATCTAGTATAAAATTGTAGATCCGGTTGTATGCACTATGGTGATCAGCAAGAGAAAAAAAGTAGTCAGGCCGTTATATGTTAATGTGATTACTGTTGGTGACGTAGGCATATGCATCATCGCTATTTGCGCATGCGCATCCCGGTGGTTCCGGTGTCTTGTTCATCCTGGTGCACTGTTGCCTCATGCCTCGTCACCCGACAAAGTGTGGTGATTAAATGCTGATGTTATAACAAAGCCTGAACGTGTTTTGGTTGGCCATTCGCTCTGAAGGAAGGAGAGGCGTTTACCATTTACTGGCGCAGGCATACACACGAAAAATCGTTGCGATCGGTGCAGCCATTTTTGCGGTACCCGGGACAATAACGTTGGGCGGGAGTCCAAACCTGAAAATGCTGGAGACCAAAGCTGAAATTGGAAAAACAATAAAGCCTATTTTGCTCCAGGGGGTCCCAGGATTACCCACCCAAAATATCGTTGCGATCGTTTCAGACGTTTTTGCGGTACCTGGGAACGGACAGACGGACAGACAGACATTTGATGAATTATAGTAAGATACAGTACTAGTAAGAGTACCCGGCATTGCCGGGCGGGGGAGGGGGGGAGGCGGTAGGAGAGGGAGGGGTGAGGAAGGGATTGGGGGGGAGTGGAATGTGGTTCATCACCTTTTCGTTGAATATATGCTGGTGAATGTGCCGTTCATCACGTTTCTGAGTTAATTGCGATGCCGATCAGGAAGAAGAAGAAGCCTTACTACCAACTTCGGACACTTCCGGAATTGTTTGATTTATTTGTGTTCAAATGTCTGCTGATTGTTTTGTATTTATTTAAGTGAATGTGCACTTGTATATAACTGTCATTAATTTTAAAAAAAAAGGCTTATAAGGCACTAATGAGCGTTTTTTTGTTGGTTTGTTTTTAAATCCAAAAAAACGAAACGGAAGCCTCTCCTCAGTGAGACATGAAAGCCCGCTTTGAGTTTGCAAAAAAGCACCTAAAAGACTCTCAGACTGAGAAACAAGATTCTGTGGTCTGATGAAACCAAGATTGAACTGTTTGGCTTCCGTCTGGCCACTCTGCCATAACGCCCAGATCGGTGGAGTGTTACAGTGATGGTTGTCCTTCTGGAAGATTCTCCCATCTCCACACAGGATCTCTGGAGCTCAACCAGTGACCATCGGGTTATTGGTTACCTCTGTTACCAAGGCCCTTCTCCCCCAATTGCTCAGTTTGGCTGGGCGGCCAGCTCTAGGAAGAGTCCTGGTTGTTCCAAACTTCTTCCATTTAAGAATTATGGAGGCCACTGTGCTCTTGGGAACCTTCAATGCAGCAGAGATTTTTTTTGTAGGTTTCCCCAGATCTGTGCATCGACACAATCCTGTCTCTGAGCTCTGCAGGCAGTTCCTTCGACCTCATGGCTTGGTTTTTGCTCTGATATGCATTGTCAGCTGTGAGACCTTATATAGACAGGTGTGTGCCTTTCCAAATCATGTCCAATCAATTGAATTTACCACAGGTGGACTCCAATCAAGGTGTATGAACACCTCAAAGATGATCAAGAGAAATGCGACGCACCTGAGCTAAATTTCAAGTGTCATAGCAAAGGGTATGAATACTTATGTAAATGTGATATTTCAGTTTTTTATTTTTTATTAATTTGCAAAACTTTCAAAAATCCTGTTTTCTATTTGTCATTTTGGGATATTGAGTGTAGATTGAGGAGGGAAAAAATGAATTTAAACGATTTCAGCATAAGGCTGCAACATAACAAAATGTGAAAAAATACGCCGATAAATTGGGGACCATCTAATTAGTTAAGGTGCAAGTATCCTCCCAATCTTCATCTCTCCCCCACGTTTTCGCCATCATACCCTTTTGTTGTCTCTTCCTTTTTCTCAATTTTAGGTTTCTAAGGTTTGTCCCCTCCCTCCCTAGCCCCCCCCCCCCCCCATCCTCCGACAGCTACTTGCTTACATAATAAATATATGGACCACTATCAAGTTCATCAAGTGGGGTAGAGGGACAACAGTGCCTAACAAACATAGAAAAGAACCCACAAATTAGACTAATTTGAATAAAAGACCTGTCGCTTCGCTGACGGGAATACCAATATTGTGGATAGAGATAAATTTACGTATCGTTTGCACGTGAGAGGAATATTTGATGTCACGTGCGTCTTCCCCTTCGTGAAGCAACATGTCGCATCAGTCCCCCCGCTCCTCACTTTTGGAGAAAACAGTGCAGAGGGGGAAGAGGAGTCTACCCTTTTTTTTTTTTTTTGTATGCAGGATCGAGGCTCGTGAAAGAGCGAACATTTAACACAAAAAAAAAATCAAACAGACACAAAGTATTGTTGCGAATATGGAATTTGGCCTCCATATCCGCTTGTAAATATTCCCCTATTTTCTCCAATACTCCCCAACTTTCCCCAATCCCCCATTCCCTAGTCCCATTGCATGTAAATAACAATCAGTAGAGCCGACCTTCCCCTTATTCCCCCATTAAATGTCGTGCCCAGGTCCACCGCACCACACGTAGACAACTTTCGGACATCTTCCTAGTTATTCTTAGTCTATGTCAGTTAAGGCCTCGTCTCCATTAATTATGACTCTTCGTTGCACCAGAATGTGATTATATGGCATCAGTAGTGAGTTTAGGACCTTTCCCGTACCTCCTCCCATCTTCTTCCCCGTCTACAACAACAGAGGGGCGCTGCGCGGGGGGGGAGTGTGCGTCCTCCCACCGGCTCGGTTCGCCGCCATCGACAATGCGCTCCAGACGATGCGCTCCAGACCATGCGCTCCACGGGGTTACCACGAAGGGGCTCCTTGTCAGCTCCTCGTCAAGGGCGGAGCCGGTAACCCCCCCGCATGCACCCAATGAGAAGCAACGTGCCGATTCCACGAGGCGGAGCTAGCGAGCCGAGGGCGTGTCACTCCCCGCCGGATATACGCGGCCACGTAGCGGACGTGACGTCAGATGCGCCCCCAGCTGGAGAAAGAACGTTGCCTACGACCGCTGAGAGGAAGAGAACCCGCCTGTGAAAGAACGTTACCACCTCGAGCGCTGTGCAACCTTCCGCATCTCTGGACCGGACCGGGTCGACCCTGTCCTTGAGCCAAGAGTGCACCTTGAGCCATCGATACCCGCTGTCCTTTTCATCAACCCCCGTGTGAGTCAGCCTTGTCCCGTTTGCCTGTCGTCTGTTGGGGAATAATATAAGATGGTGTCTAAGTGCTTGTCTTTCTATGTTGTACCTCTCGTCCCTGTAATCTGACCTTCCGCACGAATATAATCTCCTCCGGAGGTCTTGAGAACCGTATCCCTGGTGTCTGTCATTATAATTCAGCCGTGTGTCTTCTTTTTCCTTATTGAGCCAGCGTGGCGCGGCTTCGTCAACGTTCGAGTACAATCGGGTAATTTGTGCGGACACGACGGCCATTCCGCTCGGCCCACCTTAACATCAAAGTCGTGTCTGTAACAATTGGTTGTCAGGAGTTGGATTCGAACCTGGGACTAAATTTATTTAGCCCAAATTTTGGACACCAATTGTGTTAGTACTGTAACAATTGGTGTCGAGGAGTGAGATTCGGACCCGGGACTAAATTAGTTAGGCCCAAATTTTGGGAGGGAAAATCGAGCCGGAGCGCGTACGGCGCTCGACCAAATCGATCCGGAGCGCGGTCCCGCGGTTACTGCGCTCGACGAAATTATAACAGCAAAATTTGGATTGGTGTTACGAAACTCGAATTTTGAAAGTCGCGCTATGGCGGATCAAGACGGCTGGGGTCCGGTAGGGGAGAGTGAAGCAGGGTCGGTCCAGGACCAAATTGAGACACGTGAGGAGAGCGAAACAGCGAGGGTAGCAGACGCACAAAATGGCGCCTCGCTGGTCACCGCGCCCGCGACCGTGGTAGCGCCGCCGATGGATTGGGGCCTATTTATGGAACAAATAAAGGCCTTTATGGTTAAGTCGGGTGAAGAAATGAAGGACGAGATGAGGGCTAATAGTCAGCAATTGGGAAACCAAATTGTGGGATTGAGGGCTGATAGTGAGCGATTAGAGGGCCAAATGGGGGTAATGAGGGACGAAGCGAGGGGTACCGGTGAGGGGTTAGACAACGGGATAAAAGAAGTGAAAAATGGGTTAATGGGGGTAGAAAATAGAATGGCTGCCCAGGAGAATCAGATAGAGGGAGTGAAAAATGGGTTAGAGGGGTTAGAAAACAGTATGGAAGGCAAATTGAGGGACATGAGGGACCAAGCGGAAAGGGAAGTTAACCAAATGGGGCAGCAGATAGAGGGGGTCAGAATGGGGGTAGAAACCAAACTGGATGCTCACAGGGAGGAAATGGAGCAGATGAGGGTGGCATCTGGGCAGGAGATGCAAGTGATGGGAGAAGAGATCAGAAGAGGTGTGAGTGAGGAGGTCGGAGGAGTGCGCGAGGAGGTGAGGCACTGTAAGGAGCACATGGAGAAGGAGGTGAGAAAGGGGACTGTAAAGTTACAGGGGGGCATAGAGGTCCTGACGCAGGAGGTGGAACAGCTGACGGAGGGACAAAAAGAACTAACGGAGCAGGTTCAAAGGAACACTGCGGTATTAGGAGGGTTAAAAGTGACACAGAAAGAACTAAAAGACGACTTGATAGCGACGAAGAGGGAATGTCAGATGGTACGTGAGGGACTGACAACGAGGTTGGACGAGGTGATAGAGGTAATGGAGACGAAGGACCGGCAGGTGAGGACGCACATGGAAACGGTCAAGGTAGCCTTGGAGGATGAGCTTGAGGAGACGTACCGGGGAATAAAAGAGGTGAAGCACAAATTAGAAGAAGTGGAAGAAGGGATGAGTGAAATTAAGAAGCGACGGAGAGGGGATAAGAAAGAAATAAAAGAGGAGATAAAAGAATTGGTCCAAAGTCTGTGTTTGGATCGTGATGATGTGCTCATTAACCGGATGAGGGATTCGCAGGTGATGGAGGAGAAGCGAAGAGGAAGAGGACCCGGTGTAAGTGGTGACCAATATGGTCGTGCGTATGATGCGCCAGGGGATTTAAGAAGCTTGGGGGTCGAGATAGACCCGGGTGTTCGTGAGAGGCCGTTGGTGAAGTGTGCGACAGGTCTGGTGTGCGAAAAAGGAGGTGTGCAAGAAAGTCCGACTCTGGGGTGTGTGAGGAAAAAGTGTGTGCCAAGGAGTGAGGGTGCTGGCGAGAGTGAGTCGGTCGTAGCGCGTGTGCGAGGGAGCACATGGAAGCGCGGTGTGGTAAGTGTTACAGAGGGTGTGACGGGAGAGTGTGCGCAAGGGTGTGCGCGAGAGAGGTGTGTAACGGACAGGTGCATGAGGAAAGAGTGCGCTGTCAGAAGTAAGGAAGAATGCACACCTGTGGTGAGTGTTACAGAGGGTGTAACGGGAGAGTGTGCGCGAGAAAGGTGTGTGACGGACAGGTGCATGAGGAAAGAGTGCGCTGTCAAGAGTAAGGGTGAGTGCGCTGTCAAGAATGGAGGTGAGAGTAGTGCGAGTGACAAGGAGAGTGAGCTGGTTGTGACAGGTGAGCGAGGATGTACACCTGGGATGGCAGGATGCACACCTGGAATGGTAGAGCGTGAGTGGGAATGCACGCTGGAGTTGGTGGTGAGGCACGTGGTTGGGTGTGCGAATGAGAGCACACCTGTGATTGTCACAGAGGAGGTGACTGAGGAGGGGGCGCGAAGAGGTGTTTTGGTGAGGTGTGCGACCAACGAATGTGTGCCAAGGTGTTCGGTGGTCAGGTGTGTGACCAAGTCGATGGGCGGAGTGAGTGTACCGGGGTGTGTAAGGAAAGGTACGAGGAGAATGGGAACGGCTGCATGTATGAGCACGAAAGGGGTAGCGTATGCATGTAAGCCTGCAGGTGAGGCGTCGACGATAACCGGGTTAAAGGTTAGGTCGACTTTTAGCCGGATCGGGCCCTCGGTGCGTGCCGGGCTTCGCGTGCCGCGAGAACCAGCGGAGATCCGAGCCACGACGGGTTCGAAAGGACCGCCGTGCGCGATCCACGCTGGGCCTCGCGTGGAGCGGCCGCGTCCGGGCTCCACTAGGCGGAGCTGGCAGCCCGATAGAAAGGGTCGTCATGGCGACCACTTTTTGGTGAGACGTGCCGGCAGGTCTAGATCGGGGCATTGGATGGCTCCACGCCGAGGTGGTGTGTGGGATCTCGGCACGGGTAAGCCCCCGTCCCTGCCCCGACTGCCGGACGCATCCAGCCGCTGGCACAAAACAACCAGCATCCATTGCTTGGCTTTACGAAGCCGGGCTTTGGACAGGGATTGGCGCACCGAGAGGTATTAGTGAGTCGACTGGGTGATGAGGTTAGTGTATTGGACCCAAAATTAGAGAAAAACAAAATTTGATGATTGGCAAGGGATTGGCAGTAGTGATTGGCAGATGATGGGCAGTGATTGGCAAATTTTTAATTTGTTGAAATTTGATGTGCAAAATTGGTAGTGAGAGACCCCCGATGTGGTGGGATGGCAAATCCACCATCCCTCACAGGTGGGGGGCAAAGGAGCAATAGCTTATGGGGTGTATGGCAGTGAAAACTAGCCCGGGTGGGTTAGGATATTGTGTGTAGGGATCTAGCGAAGATGACATTAGGTGACGTTAAGGTTAGTTAGTGACAAGGATACCTGTAGTGGGGACGCAGGTAGATTAGCGTGGATGATAATGACGTGGGAGCGCAATAGTTTAAAGGGACGACTGGGAAGCGCAAGTTTCAGAAGGGAGTAGTTAGATGAGATGATGCCGTGTGTGTGTGAGGATGGAACAGGTGTGATTGCACAGGTGTGCAACTGGACAGGTGTGTGGAGCAGTGTGTGAGTAGTGAGTGTGTGGATCAGCGCGAATGCGCTTGGGGAGAGAAGGGTGCAGGTGGCACCAGGTGTGAGAGCACAGGTGTGCAAATACAGGTGTGTGGAGAGAGTTGGAGTAAGTGGTACGGAGTGGTGTGCATGGTGCGAAGGTGTGGATGGGGGAAGAGTGGACCCCTTTCACGAGTACCCGGGGCGGGTAGTGTAAGTGTTAGGTAGAGGGTACAGGTAAATTGTGGTTGGATATTGGCATCTGTGGTGCGGTTGCAGAATGGTGTTGTGGATGGGTGCATTAGTGTTGTGGAAATGGCTGGGCGTGTAGCCTGTTAGTGTGTGTAGTTGGTTGGGCACTCCACCACTGTGAGGATGTCGGCCAGGTGAGGCCGCAGGTGGGCTCTGGGAGCCGGTAGAGTTGTGGATGGGGCCCGAGGATCCGGAGGACGGACCCGGGTAGCCCAGTGCCAGAGAGGGCACCGAGTGGGGAGAGAGCCAGAGGGCCTTCCCCAGGTAGTTAGGTTAGGGTGAGGAGCAGGTAAGCTCGGAGGCAACTGCAGTGGTGGAGGTGTGCAGGTGGGTAGACCCACTGGGAGAGGTACACGCCACAGCCCAGAAATTGTGCGAGGGCACCGGGAGATGAATCGGGGGAGTGAGACCCCAAATTGAAGAGCACCACAGTTTGGCCAATGGGAATTGGTTTTTAGAACCCATAGTGTAAGAGGGCCAATGGTTTGGCCGGAGAAAGACCCCGGGTAGTGTAAAGTTGTTAAAGTCATTTAGGAAATAGTTAGGATTGATGAACCTGTCGCACCATACGCAGCCACTTACCTGTGGTGATGATGATGACTCCACACCTGTGTTTTCTTTGTTTTGTTGCAGGAGATGAATTGCTGTGTGGATTTGTGAGACGCATCACGACGTGGATGAGACATTGGGGTGATTCCATCTCTCCCTCCCTAGGAGGGACTGATGTTGAATTGGTAATGGCAAATTTTGATGTTGAGTTGAAAATGGCAAATTTTGATGAGAGTTGAAAATGGCAAATTTGATTGGTTAGGAGGGAGAGAAGACGAATTTGGTTTATGGGAGGAACGGGGAAGACAGTAGGGATGTTTGTTGATTTGTAAAGTAGATGTTTATGGGTAGTGTTGTGTTTTGTGGATACAGTAAGGGGTAAGGGAGGGGCCATGTAGGTTACCTGGTGGGGGGGGGGGCGTACGATAGGAACGTACCTGTCTCACCTGGTTCCCATGTGCCCCCAGTGTGCATCACCTTACATTGCGTGCACTTTTGCGCCCTTACCACCTTACTCACTTGTCTGCTTCTTTTGTCTCCCACCTCCGAGGATCTGGCTTTGGGGTAGAGAGAGAGGAGAGAGAGGTGCTGGCTGCGCAGTTGTGGGCCTGCACTTTCGCTGTTTGCTGCCGGGATCGATACACCATATGGACCGCAATGTTTGTGGCCACCCACAATGGACCGCAGTTCGTTTGCGGCCAAGCACCACCCGGGGATGGACCTATGGGTCAATGTGGCACCTATGCCATACAGGTGAACCACTTTTAGTTAACACCAAGTGCACCACAAGAAGAGCAAGAGACACCTGCAGGGTTAGGGGTTGTCGAATTTATTTTTATTCCAATGAACAATGGTGACTGCACCGATTGGTGGTGGGGTGGTGCTTTTGATGCTGGGAAAGGGTGCTCTGCACGTTATTAAAGGCCGTCGGCCACAGAGCACTCGTGGGTTGGTGTATCGATGCTGGCAAGCGCGCTCTCTCTATGCATAACATCTGCATGTGTTCCTCCAAAAACAGGTCCTGGATCGTAGTGTAGATATCAGCGTAATCTTGTAAATAATGCTCCCTACCGGCTGTATGTTTAGTTTGAGAATTCTTTCCGGATTCGGTTATCCTGTGGGTGTGTTTCTGTGAGGAGAAGGGTGCAACGTCGCAGGGGGACATATTTACTCATTCGTGAATATCTGTAAAACTGTCGCACTCAGGGTAGAGTTAATAGTAGAGGGAACTACATTGCGTGCCACACTAAAGTAGGTAAAAATTTATCGGGTCGGGACGCCCCGAGGGTAGAGAAGGGTGCAATGTTGCGAATATGGAATTTGGCCTCCATATCCGCTTGTAAATATTCCCCTATTTTCTCCAATACTCCCCAACTTTCCCCAATCCCCCATTCCCTAGTCCCATTGCATGTAAATAACAATCAGTAGAGCCGACCTTCCCCTTATTCCCCCATTAAATGTCGTGCCCAGGTCCACCGCACCACACGTAGACAACTTTCGGACATCTTCCTAGTTATTCTTAGTCTATGTCAGTTAAGGCCTCGTCTCCATTAATTATGACTCTTCGTTGCACCAGAATGTGATTATATGGCATCAGTAGTGAGTTTAGGACCTTTCCCGTACCTCCTCCCATCTTCTTCCCCGTCTACAACAACAGAGGGGCGCTGCGCGGGGGGGGAGTGTGCGTCCTCCCACCGGCTCGGTTCGCCGCCATCGACAATGCGCTCCAGACGATGCGCTCCAGACCATGCGCTCCACGGGGTTACCACGAAGGGGCTCCTTGTCAGCTCCTCGTCAAGGGCGGAGCCGGTAACCCCCCCGCATGCACCCAATGAGAAGCAACGTGCCGATTCCACGAGGCGGAGCTAGCGAGCCGAGGGCGTGTCACTCCCCGCCGGATATACGCGGCCACGTAGCGGACGTGACGTCAGATGCGCCCCCAGCTGGAGAAAGAACGTTGCCTACGACCGCTGAGAGGAAGAGAACCCGCCTGTGAAAGAACGTTACCACCTCGAGCGCTGTGCAACCTTCCGCATCTCTGGACCGGACCGGGTCGACCCTGTCCTTGAGCCAAGAGTGCACCTTGAGCCATCGATACCCGCTGTCCTTTTCATCAACCCCCGTGTGAGTCAGCCTTGTCCCGTTTGCCTGTCGTCTGTTGGGGAATAATATAAGATGGTGTCTAAGTGCTTGTCTTTCTATGTTGTACCTCTCGTCCCTGTAATCTGACCTTCCGCACGAATATAATCTCCTCCGGAGGTCTTGAGAACCGTATCCCTGGTGTCTGTCATTATAATTCAGCCGTGTGTCTTCTTTTTCCTTATTGAGCCAGCGTGGCGCGGCTTCGTCAACGTTCGAGTACAATCGGGTAATTTGTGCGGACACGACGGCCATTCCGCTCGGCCCACCTTAACATCAAAGTCGTGTCTGTAACAGTATATAACAAGGGTATATGTGTTAATAAACAGACACAAAGTACATGTGTCAGGTAGACAAGATGGGGAGAGAAGGGGAAGCACACAAACACAATATTTGAGAGCAGGGACATCGGGAGATCTGTGGGAGGTAGGAGGGCTTGGGGGAGGAGGCGTGGGAAGGGGGGGGGGGAGGGGGGGGGAGAAGTATAAAACACAAGGACACTGCAAGGACTTCAAGGAAGGAAGTTGTTATTTCAAAAATGTGAATACAACAACACAACAACATGCATTTTAAGGCCATTTTACCTGCTAGAGCGGGGGTTAGCCTTGCGGGCCCCATGACAATCTTCTCCATTTTGCCCTCTTTTCTGCATCTCTCCTTGTTAACCCCCTTGCCCGCATTTCTTCTTCGACCATCTTTAGCCAAGTCTTTCTCGGTCTTCCCCGTCTTCTACTTCCTTCTACATTCATTTCCATCACTCTTCTCAACCAGTCACTTTCATCAAAAATGTGAATCTGGGGTGAAATTATCGGGGGTAGAAAAGATCAAGGTTTTGGATGGGGGAAGATAAGAGATGGTGGTGAACAGCTGTTTTAAAGACCCGGAGGGAGGAGTGGGATTGAAGAGAGTGAGGGAGTTGGTTCCAGAGGCGGGAGAAAAGAGGAATGAAGGAGTGAAGGTGAGCAGAGAGTCTTGATTTTGGCAGTTTACGCATAAGAGGGTTGCAGGCAAATCTTGTGCGACCTGTAGGAATTCGGGGGAAAGAAAAAAAAATGTGTTAGTTTGGCACATGTGCTCGTTTGGCGCATGTGTTAGTTTGGCACATGTGCTCGTTTGGCGCATGTGTTAGTTTGGCGAATGTGTTAGTTTGGCGAATGTGTTCATTTGGCGCATGTGTTAGTTTGGCGAATGTGTTGGCTTGGCACATGTCTTGGTTTGGCGATTGTGTTTGGTTGGCGCATGTGTTCGTTTGGCGAATGTGTTGGTTTGGCGCATGTGTTAGTTTGGCGAATGTGTTGGCGGAAGTGCTAGTTTGGCGCATGTGTTAGTTTGGCGAATGTGTTGGTTTGGCGAATGTGTTGGTTTGGCACATGTGTTAGTTTGGCGAATGTATTGGCTTGGCGCATGTGTTAGTTTGGCGAATGTGTTCGTTTGGAACATGTATTAGTTTGGCAAATGTGTTGGTTTGGTGCACGTGTTAGTTTGGCGAATGTGTTGGTTTGGCACGTGTTAGTTTGGCAAATGTGTTGGTTTGGTGCACGTGTTAGTTTGGCGAATGTGTTGGTTTGGCACGTGTTAGTTTGGCAAATGTGTTGGTTTGGTGCACGTGTTAGTTTGGCGAATGTGTTGGTTTGGTGCACGTGTTAGTTTGGCAAATGTGTTGGTTTGGTGCACGGGTTAGTTTGGCGAATATGTTGGTTTGGCACAAGTCTTGTTCTGGTGAATGTGTTGGTTTGGCGCATGTGTTAGTTTGGCGCATGTGTTAGTTTGGCGAATGTGTTGGCTTGGTGCATGTGTTAGTTTGGCGAATGTGTTGGTTTGGCACGTGTTAGTTTGGCAAATGTGTTGGTTTGGCGCATGTGTTAGTTTGGTGAATGTGTTTGTTTGGCGCAAGTGCTAGTTTGGCGCATGTGTTATTTTGGCGAACGTGTTGGTTTGGCACATGTGTTTGTTTGGCAAATGTGTTGGTTTGGCGCATGTGTTAGTTTGGGGCACGTGTTAGTTTGGCGAATGTGTTGGTTTGGCGCATGTGCTAGTTTGGTGCAGGTGTTCGTTTGGCGAATGTGTTGGTTTTGCACATGTGTTAGTTTGGTGAATGTGTTCGTTTGGCACTTGTGTAAGTTTGGCGGATGTGTTGGTTTGTCGCAAGTGTTAGTTTAGCGAATGTGTTGGTTTGGCGAATGTGTTGGTTTGGTGCATGTGTTAGTTTGGCGAATGTGTTGGTTTGGCACATGTGTTAGTTTGGCTAATGTGTTGGTTTTGAACATGTGTTAGTTTGGCAAATGTGTTGGTTTGGCGCATGTATTAGTTTGGCGCAGGTGTTAGTTTGGCGAATGTGTTGGTTAGGCACATGTGTTGGTTTGGCACATGTGTTGGTTTGGCACATGTGTTGGTTTGGCGGATGTGTTGGTTTGGTGCATGTGTTAGTTTGGCAAATGTGTTGGTTTGGCGCATGTATTAGTTTGGCGCAGGTGTTAGTTTGGCGAATGTGTTGGTTAGGCACATGTGTTGGTTTGGCACATGTGTTGGTTTGGCACATGTGTTATTTTGGTGAATGTATTGGTTTGGCACATGTCTTGTTTTGGCGAATGTGTTGGTTTGGCGCATGTGTTAGTTTCGCGCATGTGTTAGTTTGGCGAATGTGTTGGTTTGGCACATGTGTTAGTTTGGTGAATCTGTTGGTTTGGCGCAAGTGCTCGTTTAGCGCATGTGTTGGTTTGGCGAATGTGTTGGTTTGGTACTTGTGTTAGTTTGGCAAATGTGTTGGTTTGGCGCATGTGTTAGTTTGGCGCATGTGTTAGTTAGGCGAATTTGATGGTTTGGCACGTGTTAGTTTGGTCAATGTGTTAGTTTGGCGAATGTGTTGGTTTGGCATATATGTTAGTTTGGCGAATGTGTTGGTTTGGCGCATGTGTTAGTTTGGCGAATGTGTTGGTTTGGAACATGTGTTAGTTTGGCAAATGTGTTGGTTTGGCGCATGTGTTGGTTTGGCGCAAGGGCTAGTTTAGCGCATGAGAGGTTTTTTGTTTACGTAATAAATAGATGGTAGTGTTTTGGCCAACATGGTTTGGTTTAAGAGACACTAAATTAAAACTAGAACGCCACTCAGTAGAGCGCATACTCCCGCCGTGGGTTTCGTTGGAATAATACGTTTTGTTTAACATCCCCTCTCCCCAAAACAATAAATGAAAAAGAAAGTAAGCCCTAACTGTCAGAGAATCTATTTTGATAGATCTCGGAATTAGAGGAGAAAAACATCATTTAAGAATAAGAATAAAAGCTTTAATGCAGTCAAACAGAAAAAATCTTTCCCAAAAAAATTTCCAAAGAAAATTCCTGGATCCGGAATAATATCCTGAGCTTCACCAAAAACTAATCAATTCTTCCTTATCTCAAGGCCAATCATCCCACCAACATTCATCCAAATCCGTTCAGAACTTTTCCAGATATCTTGTTCACAAACACACGAACATACGAACACACACACACATGGACGGACACAATCAACTGCATTACTCCCTGGCGGGAGTAATAAACCTGAAAATCGCAGAGCCAGAACCAGAATTATTTATTTGGTCTGGGAAGCCCATGCGAGGTTTCTTCTTCTTCAGCCACTCACAACCCTGGGTGAATATGCGATCTTTAAAAAAAAAAGTTTGTATTTTGCCAAATCTGTTTTATTTGTTTGTTAATATACCTCAGCCATTGACAAATCTGGAACGAAGTCTTTATAAGTTCATCAAATACTGACAACGCGATTGACATTCGCTGAGCTAAATGTTGATATTGTGGCGGACACGATGGCCCGCTGGCGCAGTGACATAATTCCGCGCACCAGTGGGTGTCGGCCACGCCCCAGGTGAGGCGTGGCCTCCAGATATACACGCGGGCTCGCAGCCCCGAGCACGGCAGTGCTGACGAGTGAGCAACCAATAAAGAGCTCGACTTAACCCAAAGCGTTGTGGCCTACCTTTGTTTAACGTGTGTGCCCAGCACCACACTGGTGACCCCCCACTGGTTCAGCCGTTGCTGCTCCCGAACGTGCCATGGCCATCAACGCTGTCGCGATCAAGCTACCGGAGTTATGGGAAGCGCAGGCCGACACCTGGTTTCTACAGGCCGAGGCCCAATTCCAGCTCCGGGGCGTCACGGCGGACGACACGAGGTACTTTTACGTGGTCGCTGCCCTTGGATCCGACACGGCCGCCCGAGTCGTGTCCTTCCCCCGGCACCCGCCGGACGAGAGCAAGTGCGCGGCGCTCAAGCGACTTCTCCTCGACACGTTTGGCCTCACAGAGGCCAACCACGCTGACCATCTTTTGGACCTTCCCATCCTCGGCGACACACGACCGTCTGCCCGCATGCTGTCCCTGCTCGGCGACGGCCACGCGGATTTCCTTTTCCGTGCTCTTTTCCTCCGCCAGCTACCTGTACAGGTACGGCTCGCGCTGGCCGGTTCGACCATTACGGAACCGCGCGCCCTAGCCAGGGAGGCGGACAAGTTTTTTGCAGCCCACGACACATGGCCGGCAGATAGCACGGCCGTCGTGGATCCCGGCGCCGCGCATGGCGCGAGTGGTTCGGATCGCCACGTGGCATGGCGTTTGGATCCTCCCGAACACGGCGCAGGTTTGGCGGATCCACGCGTGGCCACCGCCACGCCCCGCCCACCACCGTCGTCACAACCGGCGCGACAACCACCACCGGGCCAGACCTGGTGCCACTTCCATACCAGGTTCGGCCACAAGGCTAGGTCCTACCGCCCGCCTTGTACTTTTGGCAGGTCGGGAAACGGCCAGGCCGGCGCTCGCTTCCTGCCATGAGCGTCGGCCATATTGGCAGCCTTCTGTTCATAACAGACACCTCCTCGGGTCGTCGCTTCCTGTGCGACACGGGAGCGCAGGTGAGCGTACTCCCTGCCTCCGCGTCCGACAAGCAAGCTGAGGGCCGGGGCCCCGCTTTGCTTGCCGCCAACGGCACGCCCATCCGCACGTTCGGGAAGCGTTGTCTCTCGCTGCGGTTTGGGAGGCAGCACTTTCAGTGGTCGTTCGTTACCGCTAGTGTCCCCATGGGCCTGCTCGGAGCGGACTTCCTCTGTGCGCATGGGCTGTTGGTGGATGTGAGGCACAGACGCCTTGTCCAAGCCGAAAACTTCAGCTCGCTTGCTTGCGCGCTGAGCAGTTCATTGAGCATCTCCCTGGGCGGCTCACCGAGCGGCTCGCCAAGCGGCTTGCTGAGCGGTTCGGTCCCGGCGAGTTTGGTCTGCACGCTTCCGGCAGCGGACGAGTTCACCCGCCTCCTCGCCAGTTTCCCGGCCCTCACGCGGCCCACTTTCTCGGCGGTGGCCATCAAGCACGGGGTGGAGCATCACATCCCCACCGTCGGGCCACCGGTCTACGCCCGGGCGCGCCGCCTCGACCCGGCGAAGCTCGCCGTGGCGCAGGAGGAGTTCGCCACGCTGGAGCGACTGGGCATCAGCCGGCGCTCCAACAGCGCATGGGCATCGCCGCTGCACATTGTGCCCAAGCCCGGCGGCGGGTGGTGGCCGTGCGGAGACTACCGCCGCCTCAACGATGTTACCACCCCCGACCGCTACCCGGTCCCTCACATCCAGGACTTTTCCACCCGATTGGCGAAAATGTCCCTCTTCTCCAAGGTGGACCTCATCCGCGGATACCACCAGGTCCCCGTCAGGCCGGAGGACATACCGAAGACGGCCGTCATCACACCATTCGGCCTCTTCGAGTTTCTGCGGATGCCCTTCGGGTTGAAGAATGCGGCCCAGGCGTTCCAGCGGCTTATGGACAGCGTCTTGCGTGACTTGGACTTCTTTTACGTCTACCTGGACGACATCCTCGTCGCAAGCGCGTCCCGTGGGGAGCACCTCCGCCATCTCCGCACGCTCTTCGAACGCCTGGGCCGGCATGGCCTGATCATCAACCCCGACAAGTGCCGGTTCGGCATCACCGAAATCGACTTTTTGGGGCACCGTGTCACCAGGCACGGGGCCATCCCCTTACCGGCCAAGGTGGAGGCGGTCAGGGGTTTTCCGCGCCCCCGCACGATCAAGGGGCTCCAGGAGTTCCTGGGCATGGTGAACTTTTATCACCGTTTCCTGCCCCGCATCGCCCAGCTCCTGCGCCCCCTGCACGAGGCCCTCCGGGGGAAGCCGGGCAAAGGCGACGTTGCCTGGACCGAGCCGATGGACGCGGCGTTCGCGGGCGCGAAGCTCGCCTTGGCTAACGCCACCATGCTCGCGCACCCGGCGCCCGATGCACCGATCGCCCTCACCACCGACGCGTCGGACTACGCGGTGGGCGCAGTGCACGAGCAATGGGTGAAGGGAGCTTGGCAGCCGCTGGCGTTTTTTAGCCGGCAGCTCCGCCCGCACGAACGGCGGTACACTACCTTCTTACCGCGAGCTGCTCGGGCTCCACCTGGCGGTCCGGCACTTCCGCCATCTGCTCAAGGGCCGCCCGTTCACGGCCTTCGTCGACCACAAGCCCCTGGTCTTTGCGATGGCCAAGGTCGCCGAGCCGTGGTCGGCCTGGCAGCAGCGTCACCTCTCGGCCGTGTCCGAGTACACGACGGACATCCGGCACGTCGCGGGGAAGGACAACCCAGTGGCGGTTGCCTTTCCCGGTCCGTCGCCCACGCGGTCCACCTCGGGATCGACTATGCCCGGATGGCGGCGGACCAGTCCGCCGACCCCGCCGTCCAGGCTTTTCGGACCGCCGTCATGGGCCTCCGCGTCACCGAGGTACCGTTCGACGGCGCGGGCGTGGCCCTCTTGTGCGACGTCTCCCTCGGCCGGCCTCACCCCATCGTGCCCGCTGGCTGGCAGCGCCGGGTTTTTGACGCCATCCACGGCCTGTCCCACCCGGGCACGAAGGCCTCCCAGAGGCTGGTCGCCGACAAGTTCGTCTGGCATGGCCTCCGGAAGGCCGTCCGCGATTGGGCCAGGACGTGCCTCGCGTGCCAGCGCGCGAAGGTTCACCGCCACACCCAGGCCCCGCTGGCCCCGTTTACGGTGCCCGAACGTCGGTTCGACCACGTTCATGTGGACTTGGTGGGACCTCTGCCCCCCTCACGGGGTTTCACCCACGTCCTCACCATGGTGGACCGCACCACACGGTGGCCGGAGGCCGTGACTTTGGCAGCAACGACGGCGGCGGACGTCGCGCAGGTGTTCATTTGCCACTTGGGTTGCCCGGTTCGGCGGCCCCTCGGACATCCCGTCCGACCGCGGCCCCCAGTTCACCTCGGAGCTCTGGGGGGCGGTGGCGCGGGGGCTCAGCGTCCAGCTGCACCACACCATGGCCTACCACCCCCAGGCCAACGGCCTGTGCGAGCGCTTCCATCGCGCCATGAAGGCCGCGCTCCGGACCAGCCTCCGCGACAGCGGCTGGGTCGACAGGCTCCCTTGGGTCCTGCTGTGCCTCAGGACAGCGCCCAAGGACGACCTGCGCGCATCCGCGGCGGAGTTGGTCTTCGGACAACCGCTGCAGGTGCCGGGCGAGTTCCTCCCCGACTCCACGGCACCATGGTCCGCGGCGCAGCAGCGCTCAGCCCTGCAGGAGACCACCCAGAGGTTCGCCCCGGTGCCGACGGTGCACCACGGTTGCCCGCCAACGCACGTCGCCCCGGAGCTTCGCACGGCGGAGTACGTGTTCGTCCACCGGACACCGCTGCGGCCCCCGTACGACGGGCCCTTCCGCGTGCTGGAGACCGGGGCGAAGCATTTCACCCTGGACATCGGCGGTACTCCTGACCGCATCTCTGTGGACCGCCTCAAGCCGGCCCACTTCGACTTGGACGACCCCCTGCCAGCGGCTTTGCCCCCGCGTCGGGGCCACCCCCCGGCGGGCAGACCCCCGGCACCGCCCAACCCTGCCATCACGCCACCTCCCTGCCCTGCACCCATCCCAGATGCCGCCAGAGGCATCCCAGATGGCATCCCGGCAACCCAGACGCCGCCAGCCGCCAGAGGGCGCTTCGGCCGTGTCATCCGGTTGCCCCGCAAACTGACCCTTCAGGTGCGCGGGAATTCTGGGGGGGCGCGTGTGGCGGACACGATGGCCCGCTAGCGCAGTGACATAATTCCGCGCACCAGTGGGTGTCGGCCACGCCCCAGGTGAGGCATGGCCTCCAGATATACACGCGGGCTCGCAGCCCCGAGCACGGCAGTGCTGATGAGTGAGCAACCAATAAAGAGCTCGACTTAACCCAAAGCGTTGTGGCCTAACTTTGTTTAACGTGTGTGCCCAGCACCACAATATCTCTTCTGAGGTAAAAAAAAAAAAAAAAAAAAAAAAAAAAAACAGTTTTAAAGCATTATACGTATCAAACGATACATTTTATGAAACGGGGAAACCTAATACACACTTTGTGGTTTTAAAATGACAGAATATGTCTTTATTAGAAAAAAAAAGAACATTGAAGACGACGCTGCTAAAAAAATACACCACTCTAACGCATAACCACGAGTTTAAACTACATCTACAACAAATATGAAAACTATTTTCATATCACAATGTTAAATATAGAATATATAGAAGATAATGTTAAAAGAAAATGAGCCCTATCTTCCAATGGTAAAAACATCCTTCAAAAAATTCCTGGATCCGGAATAATATCCTGAGCTTCACCAAAAACTAATCAATTCTTCCTTATCCCAAGGGCAATCATCCCACCAACTTTCATCCAAATCTGTTCAGAACTTTTCCCGATATCCTGTTCACAAACACACGAACACACACACACACGGACACGAGTGAATGCATTACTCCCTAGTGGGAGTAATTAACTTTCACCCTTAAAAAATTAACAAGGGAAGAAGATGAAGGAACGAGAGTTTTTGTTTTCATGTAAATTGAAACCAGCCCATCTATCCTCACCTTACTCAATGATATTGTTATGTCGGTGGGGTAGGACATATGTAGATTTAGGTAGATCTGCATAGGTAGGTGCTCGGATTATTGTGGGTGGCAAGAACCATCTCGATGTAAATAAGTAGATCACCTGTCTAGCCCGTATGTCTGATTAAGTGTATCTTCGTCGCCATTACGAGGAATGGGGCATGTTAAGTAGTTGTAGGGATTATGTTAATTCCACAGTGTGTCAAACCTGTGATCATACCTGTGTCCTGTATGGCAACGCACCGTCGACATTAGTTAGGCCCATTAGCGCACACACTACTTAAATCCCCCCTCTGCCACAATAACCATAAAACCCACCGGAAGCCAGTTCGGGGCACTGCCAATGCAGCCACAGCCAGCTACATCACGAACTTGCATGGCAACACTCATTGCTCAGGCAGGCTGAGTCCACGCCCACCTTGCGAAGGATTGGTCAAAGGGTTGATGGGAGATCGAGGCAGGCCGAGTAAGAAGCAGGCTGCAGATTGGCAGCATAGGAAGGACTTGTGATTGCCGGGGGAGGGGCAAGAAGCTTCCCTCGGATTGGTGGAAGGAAGGTGGAAAGAAGCGATACTGATTTGGCGACCGACCGATGGGATGAGAGAGATGTGACGCGGCCATTGTAGGATAATTGAGCCTGTGATGTTGGCCGGCAGGTATTGGCAGAGAGAGAGAGAGAGAGAGAGAGAGAGAGAGAGAGAGAGAGAGAGAGAGAGAGATGACGTCAAGAGGGGTTGACAAAAAGTGAAGGAGACCGACATTTTCTCTCTCTCGTCCCTGCTCGTTGAATAGCCAGTGGTGCCTGGACCTCGTACATTCTTGCCCTCACGCCTTCCTTCACCCTCGACCCTCTCTCCTTTTTGACCCAAACGTGGGGTGCATTGCAGTTCCGTGCCGAATCCGGGAGGACATTGCACGGCTGAGGAGGTGGGTTGCATGCCGCTTGCTCGCTTGGCGCGAGGGGCCTTGTCGAGGCCTTGTTCCCGCTGACTGGATCCGCGTCCGGACTGCATGCTCGAGTTGACGACGTTGAGGAAGACACACACTGCAGACAGAGATAAGCTTGTACCACACAAAAAAAACGGTTCCTTTAATTTAACTCTTCCTTTGTCCGTTGTTGAAGTGAAGTGTGTGGCATCCCAACTTAGGTTTTAGTTTTTACCGTCGCGTTCTTGTTCTCGGGTTCCGTAAAATAAATCTTATTTTGTACATTGAATTCGGTTTTCGTTCATGAGTTTAATTTATGTAATTTATGTTCATGAGTAACCCTCATCGGCTGCTTTTGTTCGGGAGACGCGCTGCGAGGTTCCTTCCATCGCCTGCTGCCATCTTCGCGGGACGTGCTGGGACCGTGGAGAGCCGGACGGGGCCGTTCCTGGACGACCACGTCGACTCGTCTGGCTGGAACATCGACCCATCTGCAATTCCCTGTGTGAGTGTGACGGGCCCGAGTCCGGGGGATAAGATAAGACTGACTAAGTGCTGCTCTGTGTCTCTGCGTCCCGATCATTGGACATACGTGTGGGAATAATTAAACCTGTGTTCTTCCTTTTTTCCATTCGATCATTCCTGTGATTTCCTCATTGGCTAAGCGTGATACGAATAGAACCGCTCGAATCGGGGTCCACTACCTAAACTGCACGGGCCATGTGGTACTCAATCCGCTCGGCGTACCCAAACCACACGTGGCTCGTGCGAGGCTTGCTTCCTCGCTTCCGTGGCGGCGCAGGGATTTAGGTACGAGCGAGACTTGGTCCCGAAACACTACTTTGCGTTTTGCCCGGAAGAGGCGTTTCAAGTCTCGGTTCCACCAAGCCCAGAAAGAACAAGGGGATTAATCCCCCCTTGGTAAGGGTAAGAAGGGCGGTGGAGAACCGTAACAATATTTTTGTTATTTTTCATGTTATTTTTCAAACTCATTTTTCATGAGTTTAATTTCCTGCAGGTTGAAGACTGCGTGCAGATCGCATCAGGTAAAGCTCCCGCTTCTTCTTCCTCCCTTTTCCTCTCGTGCGTGTCAACTGAAATCCGTATTCGATCGTCGCCTTCATTAAAGCTCAACTGGTCATCCGTGGTGTGCTCCGTGTTAATAGGGCCATCCACAGGACAATATCATACTATTTGCAGATTACCTCGCATCTTATTGATAAAACAACCACACATGGTAGAGTGCAAAACTCCACCAGGATGAACAGTTTACATTTTGTATCTCACTGATACACCAGATCTGGATCTGGACCTGAACCAAAATCTAAATTGCTTGTTATTGTCACCTAACCAACTCATCTCCCATGTTTAGTTGCAACTCGTCCACAACTGTTTGAGATATCTTGTTCACAAACTAACAGACAGGGGTGGAAACATATCCTCCATACACCTTTGGCGTTGGAGGCAATGATATGGCGATCAGAATTGATGGTGAGCACATGTATGGTGTATAAATCCCCTATTGGACAATTGTTGATGGACGGGGACACACAGGCATGCCGAGACCGAGCTCCTTTTATATTACAGACCACCACAGGCTAAGGGTCTAGTTTTAGATCAGCATACATAAGAACAAAACTCCATTACAGAAACTGGTGCAAGACCTCAAGAGAGTCACCCATTATGTTTATCCTCTGACCTTGTATTGGCTGCTCTGAGCTGTAACATCACTTTTGTAGAACAGGAGGGGGCGCTCCTATAAAGCGTTAAGGAAAGGCGTTATACAACGAATGTGACTGAGGTCTGTCTATTTCTCGGGTCCATTGTGGTGGTGCACTGTTGTGTTTCCCTCACTGTTGTGGGGACCGGCTGTAGGTGTTGCACATTCAGGTGTCTGGTTTTGGAACGTCTATTTAAGGAGCAGATGGTAAAAAGCAATACCTGTTGTGGTTATATACACAACCAATACCTGTTGCACAAATTGTATGCAATGCGCATATTATTCGTTGGAACTCTTGATCGCTGTTGTTGGGTTTATAATGTGCAGGTGTGAGGAGGAGGCTTGCGAGGATACCTTTGGTAGATGGATGAGGTGCAAACTTTGCAGTCATCACCAACTCAGGTAGCACGGCTTTTGTTGGCTCCTCACCTGCTATAACAATGCTTCGTCACAGATAAATAAATTGGGCTATCCAACATGATACAAGTTCTAAACAAACAGAGTTCCAGATTCCCATTTACAATCCCATCCAACCCAAGATCGAGGCTCATGGAAGAGCGACGGACTGAAAGCAAGGCTACCAGCTGAGTAAGAGTGGGGCAACAGTTGGGCAGAGGAACAAAGGGAATGAATGAACCCTAATGAACAAATATCAGCACCCACCTGAACCAATTTGTTGCAAAATGACATTAATCCCAAAGGTACACTGACCTTGAGAGAGTACTTTAGTGCACTGAACTCAATTTGGCCTTCAGTATGGAGTAGGCCCGTTTACTTCTCACAGCCTCGTATAACCAATAACACTGTGACCTTGGGATTGTGCTGCGCCTCCTGAAAGCTGCTGCGCATTTCAAGCAGGTTTTTCGCAATCCTTACGCAGAGTTCAGATAGTCGGAGTCCATGTAAAATGTGCAGAAGCTCAACCCTTTCGATATGCTCTCAATGCGACACATCCTTTATGTATCCCTACAATTTTGGTGCAACACTAAGGTTTTTGTAACCCATTAATATAGTTATGTTTGATTTGTGTTTGTGTTTTTCTTAACGTACACAAGTATAATTTTCCATGTCAAAATTATGATATCAACATTCTGTATTGTTTTATAAATTTTCTTTTTCAAACAGTATTTAGCACAATATCAGACCAAGACAGACATAGTGACGAAATTAAGGCGTCGTCATGCTCAAGCTTTAAAACTACCAAATCCTCTATATCAAGCTTAAAAACTACCAAATCCTCTATAATCCTGTAATATAAATTACGTTGGTATAAAGAAGAAGAACCACCTTTAGAGGCCATTTTCCCCGCAGAGCAGGGGTTGGCCTTTTTCGGGCACTGTGGTCCCCTTTTTGAAGCAATGTTTTATGGCCGGATGCCCTTCCTGCCACCAACCCTGTTGGTCGCCTCTTGCGACACACAGGGAATTACCAGTGGACTGGTACTCAATTTGTCGACCTTGGAAGGATGACAGGCCTTGTCAACTCCCCTGGCGCTAATTCAGCGATCGACCAGGATTCAAACCCAGGATCCTAGGATCCCAAGCCGGCACCCTAACCGCTAAGCCAACACCCGACATGAATTTTTATAATGTATGTAGCATACTGAACTAGAACGGCACTCGGTAGAGCGCATACCTCCGCCAGGCTGAACAGTTTGCTTTGTAGGCCTATGCCACTGATAGGTCGGATTTGGATTCAGACCTGAACCAAAATCTAATCGCTTGTTCTCGTCACCTAACCAACTCATTCACCAAGTTTAGTCATAACTTGTCCATAACTTTTTGAGATATTTTGAGATGAGATAACTATGTATCGTTTTTGGCCCTGTCTCTCAATGGGGAAGAATCACTTTAAAATTCTAGTTGCCGGATCCGAATCCGGATCTTCACCAAAATCTAATCACTTCGTCCTTGTCACATACGCTACATCTGCCAAATTTCGTCTGAATCCGTCCACAACTTTTTGAGATATCTCGTTCACAGACAGACAAACAGACAGACAGGGGTGAAAAGAACCTCCATCCACCTTTGGTGGCGGAGGTAATAGCGTGTTACCCCGCATACGCGAAGCGAACAGCGGGGTTAAGCAATTGGTTCACTTGTCTATCTGTCTCAAACGTCAGTTTATGATCGAGGAACAATTTAATTTCAACTGAATGTTTTATTTTGAACCCAAATCGGAACATGTATCAGAAAATGAACCTGTAGATTAGCGGTACTTTGGCTTGGAAGTCGTCCTGATCTCACATACACTGAGAGGAAGTTGTGGCGGGCACGATGGCTCGCTGGCGCAGTGACGTAATTCCGCGCACCAGTGGGTGTCGGCCACGCCCCAGGTGAGGCGTCGCCTCCGGATATACACGCGGGCTCGCAGCCCCGAGCATGGCAGTGCTGATGAGTGAGCAAGCAATAAAGAGCTCGAGTTAACCCAAAGCGTTGTGGCCTACCTTTGTTTAACGTGTGTGCCCAGCACCACACTGGTGACCTCCGACTGGTTCAGCCGTTGCTGTTCCCCGAACGCGCTATGGCCACCAACGCTGTCGCAATCAAGCTACCGGAGTTCTGCGAAGCGCAGGCCGACACCTGGTTTCTACAGGCCGAGGCCCAATTCCAGCTCCGGGGTGTCACGGCGGACGACACAAGGTACTTTTACGTGGTCGCTGCCCTTGGATCCGGCACTGCCGCCCGAGTCGTGTCCTTCCTCCGGCACCCGCCGGACGAGAGCAAGTACGCGGCGCTCAAGCGGCTTCTCCTCGACACATTTGGCCTCACAGAGGCCGACCGCACTGACCGTCTTTTGGACCTTCCCGTCCTCGGCGACACACGACCGTCCGCCCGCATGGATTACATGCTGTCCCTGCTCGGCGACGGCCACGCGAATTTCCTTTTCCGTGCTCTCTTCCTCCGCCAGCTACCTGTACAGGTGTGGCTTGCGCTGGCAGTTTCGACCATTATGGAACCGCGCGCCCTGGCCAGGGAGACGGACAAGTTTTTCACAGCCCATGATGCACGGCCGGCATATAGCACGGCCGTCGTGGATCCCGGCGCCGCGCACGGCGCGAGTGGTTCGGTTCGCCACGTGGCATGGCGTTCGGATCCTCCTGAAAACGGCGCAGGTTTGGCAGATCTGCGCGTGGCCGCCGCCACGCCCCGCCCACCACCGTCGTCACAACCGGCGCAACAACCACCACCGGGCCAGACCTGGTGCCACTTCCATACCAGGTTCGGCCACAAGGCCAGGTCCTGCCGCCCGCCTTGTACTTTTGGCAGGTCGGGAAACAGCCAGGCCGGCGCTCGCTTCCTGCCATGAGCGTCGGCCATACTGGCAGCCTTCTGTTCATAACAGACACCTCCTTGGGTCATCACTTCCTGTGCGACACGGGAGCGCAGGTGAGCATCCTCCCTGCTTCCGCGTCCGACAAGCAAGCTGAGGGCCGGGGCCCCGCTTTGCTCGCCGCCAACGGCACGCCCATCCGCACGTTCGGGAAGCGTTGTCTCTCGCTGCGGTTCGGGAGGCAGCGCTTTCAGTGGTCATTCGTTACCGCTATTGTCCCCATGGGCCTACTCGGAGCGGACTTCCTCTGTGCGCATGGGCTGTTGGTGGACGTGAGGCACAGACGCCATGTCCAAGCCGAAACCTTCAGCTCGCTTGCTTGCACGCTGAGCAGTTCGTTGAGCAGCTCCCTGGGCGGCTCACCGAGCGGCTCGCCAAGCGGCTTGCTGAGCGGTTCGGTCCCGGCGAGGTTGGTCTGCACGCTTCCGGCAGCGGACGAGTTCACCCGCCTCCTCGCCAGTTTCCCGGCCCTCACGCGGCCCACTTTCTCGGCGGTGGCCGTCAAGCACGGGGTGGAGTATCACATCCCCACCGTCGGGCCACCGGTCTACGCCCGGGCGCGCCGCCTCGACCCGGCGAAGCTCGCCATGGCGCAGGAGGAGTTCGCCACGCTGGAGCGACTGGGCATCGTCCGGCGCTCCAACAGTGCATGGGCATCGCCGCTGCACATTGTGCCCAAGCCCGGCGGCGGGTGGCGGCGGGTGGCGGCCGTTCGTAGACTACTGCCGCCTCAACGATGCTACCACCCCCGACCGCTACCCGGTCCCTCACATCCAGGACTTCTCCGCCCGGTTGGCGAAAATGTCCCTCTTCTCCAAGGTGGACCTCATCCGCGGATACCACCAGGTCCCCGTCAGGCCGGAGGACATACCGAAGACGGCCGTCATCACACCATTCGGCCTCTTCGAGTTTCTGCGGATGCCCTTCGGGTTTAAGAATGCGGCACAGGCGTTCCAGCGGCTAATGGACAGCGTCTTGCGCGACTTGGACTTTGTGTACGTCTATCTGGACGACGTCCTCGTCGCAAGCGCGTCCCGTGAGGAGCACCTCCGCCATCTCCGCACGCTCTTCGAATGCCTGGGCCGGCATGGCCTGATCATCAACCCCGCCAAGTGCCGGTTCGGCGTCACCGAAATCGACTTTTTGGGGCACCGCGTCACCAGGCACGGGGCCATCCCCTTACCGGCCAAGGTGGAGGCGGGGTTTTCCGTGCCCCCGCATGATCAAGGGGCTCCAGGAGTTCCTGGGCATGGTGAACTTTTATCACAGTTTCCTGCCCCGCATCGCCCAGCTCCTGCGCCCCCTGCACGAGGCCCTCCGGGGGAAGCCGGGCAAAGGTGACGTTGCCTGGACCGAGCCGATGGACGCGGCGTTCGCGGGCGCGAAGCTCGCCTTGGCTAACGCCACCATGCTTGCGCAACCGGCGCCCGATGCACCGATCGCCCTCACCACTGACGCGTCGGACTACGCGGTGGGCGCGGTACACGAGCAATGGGTGAAGGGAGCTTGGCAGCCGCTGGCGTTTTTTAGCCGGCAGCTCCGCCCGCACGAACGGCGGTACAGTACCTTCGACCGCGAGCTGCTCGGGCTCCACCTGGCGGTCCGGCACTTCCACCATCTGCTCGAGGGCTGCTCGTTCGCGGCCTTCGTCGACCACAAGCCCCTGGTCTTCGTGATGGCCAAGGTCGCCGAGCCGTGGTCGGCCCGGCAGCAGCGTCACCTCTCGGCCGTGTCCGAGTACACGACGGACATCCGGCACGTCGCGGGGAAGGACAACCCAGTGGCGGATTTGCCTTTCCCGGTCCGTCGCCCACGCGGTCCACCTCGGGATCGACTATGCCCGGATGGCGGCGGACCAGTCCGCCGACCCCGCTGTCCAGGCTTTTCGGACCGCTGTCACGGGCCTCCGCGTCACCGAGGTACCGTTCGACGGCGCAGGCGCGGCCCTCTTGTGCGACGTCTCCCTCGGTCGGCCTCGCCCCATCGTGCCCGCTGGCTGGCAGCGCCGGGTTTTTGACGCCATCCACGGCCTGTCCCACCCGGGCACGAAGGCCTCGCAGAAGCTGGTCACTGACAAGTTCGTCTGGCATGGCCTCCGGAAGGCCGTCCGCGGTCGGGCCAGGATGTGCCTCACGTGCCAGCGCGCGAAGGTTCACCGCCACACCCAGGCCCCGCTGGCCTCGTTTACGGTGCCCGAACGTAGGTTCGACCACGTTCACGTGGACTTGGTGGGACCTCTGCCCCCCTCGCGGGGTTTCACCCACGTCCTCACCATGGTGGACCGCACCACCCGGTGGCCGGAGGCCGTGCCTTTGGCAGCAACGACGGCGGCGGACGTCGCGCAGGCGTTTAGCGCCACTTGGGTTGCCCAGTTCGGCGCCCCCTCGGACATCCCGTCCGACCTCGGCCCCTAGTTCACCTCGGAGCTCTGGGGGGCTGTAGTGCGGGGGCTCGGCGTCCAGCTGCACCACACCACGGCCTACCACCCCCAGGCCAACGGCCTGTGCGAGCGCTTCCATCGCGCCATGAAGGCCGCGCTCCGGGCCAGCCTCCGCGACGGCGGCTGGGTCGACAGGCTCCCCTGGGTCCTGCTGGGCCTCAGGACGGCGCCCAAAGACGACCTGCGTGCATCCGCGGCGGAGTTGGTCTTTGGACAACCGCTGCGGGTGCCATGCGAGTTCCTCCCCGACTCCACGGCACCTTGGTCCGCGGCGCAGCAGCGCTCCGCCCTGCAGGAGACCGCCCGGAGGTTCGCCCCGGTGCCGACGGCGCACCACGGTTGCCCGCCAACGCACGTTGCCCCGGAGCTTCGCACGGCAGAGTACGTGTTCGTCCGCCACGATGCCCACCGGACACCGCTGCGGCCCCCGTACGACGGGCCCTTCCGCGTGCTGGAGACCGGGCGAAGCATTTCACCCTGGACATCGGCGGTACTCCTGACCGTGTCTCCGTGGACCGCCTCAAGCCGGCCCACCTCGACTTGGACCACCCCCCGCCAGCGGCTCTGCCCCCCGCGTCGGGGCCGCCCCTACGGCGGGCGGACCCCCGGCACCGCCCAACCCCGCCGTCACGCCACCCCCCTGCCCTGCACCCATCCCAGATGCCGCCAGAGGCATCCCAGATGGCATCCCGGCATCCCAGACGCCGCCAGCCGCCAGAGGGCGCTTCGGCCGGGTCATCCGGTTGCCCCGCAAACTGACCCTTCAGGTGCGCGGGAATTCTGGGGTGCGTGTGTGGTGGACACGATGGCTCGCTGGCACAGTGACGTAATTCCGCGCACCAGTGGGTGTCGGCCACGCCCCAGGTGAGGCGTGGCCTCCGGATATACACGCGGGCTCGCAGCCCCGAGCACGGCAGTGCTGACGAGTGAGCAAGCAATAAAGAGCTCGAGTTAACCCAAAGCGTTGTGGCCTACCTTTGTTTAACGTGTGTGCCCAGCACCACAAAGTGACATAATATTTTTATTCTGTCTGCCTGTCTGACAGTCAAACAAAATTGAAAATTATTCCAAAAAGGAAACTTATGTTTTAAAGGATGTAATAAAGGACACAAATAACAGGCACAAAGAGCTAGCTAATGCGACATGTTAGATAAGGTGGTGTAAAAGACGCTGCATCAACGGCGGTGAACTTCCAAAAATAATTTTTACAACCTTTAAAATCTTTCTTTTGTTTCATTTGAATCATATGCTTGAAAACTGTAGAATACAAAAAGCCTTTTTGCAACTTTCAAACCTCTTCCGTTTAGCATCATCATCTCGACCAATCACATTTGCTGCTTGGAAGACCCTGCCCATGTCCTCGATTCTCAAGACAGCGTGAGCCGTAGGGCATAGAGTTATATTATAGACTAGAGAGGCGAGTGAGGAGCGATTGGAGAGGGGAGTGAGGAGCGATTGGAGAGGAGTGTGAGGAGCGATTGGAGAGGAGGGTGAGGAGGTATTGGAGAGGAGTGTGAGGAGCGATTGGAGAGGAGGGTGAGGAGGTATTGGAGAGGAGTGTGAGGAGGTATTGGAGAGGAGTGTGAGGAGGTATTGGAGAGGAGTGTGAGGGGTTGGAGAGGAGCTAGGGGTTGGAGAGGAGCGAGGGGTTGGAGAGGAGCGAGTGGTTGGAGAGTGAGGGCCGATTGGAGAGGGGCTCGGGGTTGGAGAGGAGCGAGGGGTTGGAGAGTGAGGGCCGATTGGAGAGGTGAGTGAGGAGCGATTGGAGAGGCGAGTGAGTAATTGGAGAGGAGTGTGAGGAATTGGAGAGGAGTGTGAGGAATTGGAGAGGAGTGTGAGGCATTTGTGAGGAGTGTGAGGTATTGGAGAGGAGTGTGAGGAATTGGAGAGGGGTGTGAGTGATTGGAGGGGAGTGTGAGGAATTGGAGAGGAGTGTGAGGGATTGGAGAGGAGTGTGAAGGATTGGAGAGGAGTGTGAGGGATTGGAGAGGAGTGTGAGGGATTGGAGAGGGGTGTGAGGAGAAGTGGGATTGGAGAGGCGTGAGGGTGGAGAGTGGAGAGTGTCAGGTGGAGAGGAGTGAGGGGTCACATATTATGTGAAATAAATAAATTGTGTTCATTACACCATTTCTGGATCTGATGAATTGCCAGTAACCATTTTGTAAAATTTAATGTGCAGCATCTAAATCAAGATGTCCAAATGTCACACACATCCATGCCCGTGGGATTCCCACGGGTGACCCCACTAGTAGAGTTATATTATAGACTAGAGGGCGTACGTACGTACATACCACATGACCCCGTGCCGACAACGACGACCGGCAGCCATGTTTTTGGGGGGCAACATTTGTTGACAACGTACACGTACATGTGCATGTACATGACCTTGTTGAGTCGCGAATTCTTTTTAGTGGTAAGATGCCGAAAAGTTGTGCCTGCTACGGGTGCACAAATTGTAGCAACCAGAAGAAGGATGTTACTTTTCACAGGTGTTACGGTTTGTGACCTTTTTCTTCTTCCTTTCCCCACACCCCCCTGTGAGTTAGACCAGGTGGTTTGGTCCATGGGTATAAAGCCTATGATTGGCTGTGGGGAAGGGGGAGGGGCCAGGAAGGTGATTCAGAGGGTAGAGGGGCCATTTTGGTAAGAGACCTCATGGCAGAGTGCCTTTTCGTGTGCTCGTCGAGTTGTCAGCAGAAACCTCGGTACCTGAAGGTTGACTTATGCCAGATCAACCCCTGCGGCCACCTCTGCCCCTGACAGTGGACTTGGATTAAACTCTGCCTGCTTTGGGGCCTACTTGTGAACTTGCCTACTCTTACCCTCTTGTGCTGGGCCTGCACTGGGGCCTACCACTAGGCCCACCTTGGGGCCTACTCATGGACATGCCTACTCCTACCCTCTCGTGCTGGGCCTGCACTGGGGCCTACCATTAGGCCCGCCTTGGGGCCTACTCGTGGACTTGCCTACTCCTACCCTCTCGTGCTGGGCCTGCACTGGGGCCTACCACTGGGCCTGCCCTGGGGCCTACTACGCGGCCTGCCCCGGGGCCTACAGTTGTGCCTACTCTTGGACCTGCCTACTCTTGGACCTGCCTACTCTTGACTGGCCTATTCGGGTTTTTCCCTCTCTCCTCCCTTCTTTGTTTTATGTGTTGGAAGAGATTTTTCGTGTGATAATCTATAAGTAAAGAAAGTGTGATTGAAGGCTTGGTTTGGTGTGCTTCAGGCCTTAACACAGGTGAGTACTCTGTCTGTGTTTTTCTTTTTAAAAGTAGAAATTTTGGTCGGAATTTGGTCAGATTCATTGAGAGTGGCGGGCAGGCATACAACAAGAAGCAAGGCTGTATGGCTCTCTTTTATGTCATGGGTCTTAATCTTGTCGCCATTACAATAAGACCCATGGTAAAAGAGAGCCGTACAGCCCTGCTTGTAGGGCTAGACAGGCACAGGCATGACAGGCGGAGTTGATGTCTCTTTGCAACTCTTTCAATCTTTGTAACAAAGGCCTTTCCATTCATGCCATTGTGGCCAAGCATTACACTAGGCCTTGTTGCCAAGCATTACTAAAAATGAACTTCAAACCTGCGAGAGTTTATTTTTGTCTGTCATCTGGTCGTCATCATGATCGTGACTGATGGATTGATAACACCTACAATACTACAGAAATGTTTCAAG
Source organism: Myxine glutinosa (assembly GCF_964187855.1). Lineage (NCBI taxonomy): Eukaryota > Metazoa > Chordata > Myxini > Myxiniformes > Myxinidae > Myxine > Myxine glutinosa. The sequence continues at coordinate 22,678,591 of NC_136273.1, forward strand.
GCAAGTCGGACCCGAACCATCTCAGACCCAGACCATCTTGGACCCAGACCATCTCGGACCCAGTCCATCTCGGACCCAGACCATCTCGGACCCAGACCATCTCGGACCCAGACCATCTCGGACCCAGACCATCTCGGACCCAGACCATCTCGGACCCAGACCATCTCGGACCCAGACCATCTCTGACCCAGACCGTCTCGGACCCAGACCGTCTCGGACCCAGACCGTCTCGGACCCAGACCGTCTCGGACCCAGACCGTCTCGGACCCAGACCGTCTCGGACCCAGACCGTCTCGGACCCAGACCGTCTCGGACCCAGACCGTCTCGGACCCAGACCGTCTCGGACCCAGACCATCTCGGACCCAGACCATCTCGGACCCAGACCATCTCGGACCCAGACCATCTCGGACCCAGACCATCTCGGACCCAGACCATCTCGTACCCAGACCATCTCGTACCCAGACCATCTCGTACCCAGACCATCTCGGACCCAGACCATCTCGGACCCAGACGAACTCAGACCCAAGTACCAACTTGGACCCAAGAGTTTTTTTCAGTGTGACTTATCTTAATTCTTATCATGAAGTATCATTCTTTTAAAGTCATTTTTTTCTAAATCCAAGTGGGACAAAAGTATTAATTATGAAAAAAAAATTTTTTTTAAGTGAAAATGGAAAAGTAAAGTAAATACATATAAACCTCAATAGTAAAATTAATTTTTTTGGGTCAGGTTTTACAAATCACTCTTAATTTTTTTTCACTTCAATTTTCGTCATTTTACAGATAAAGAAATCTGACGGAAAAATTCTCCAGAATATTAAATATTGCATTTTCTCTAAATTTTTGTTTTTATTTTGTAGGCCTTTTCAATTGTTTAAATTTAGCGAGGACCCAAATAAGCTCCCCCTATCCCCCACCCAAAATCAATCAATCAATCAATCAATATCCCCTCTCCCTCCCATACATCTCCCGATGTCCCCGCTCTCAAATGTTGTGTTTGTGTGCTTCCTCCCCTTCTCTCCCCATCTTGTCGACCGCTCCCCTTTTTATATACTTTGTTTGCTTGTTTGTTTGATTTGTTTGTTTGATAAATGTTAGCTCTTTCACGAGCCTCGACTCTGTATACAAAAAAACAAAAAAAAAAAAAAAAAAAATCAATAAATAATAGGCCCCTAATTTAAAAAAAAAAAAATTTTTGGTTGGTTGCATCGAACGCACAAAAACACACACAAACACGTAAACACACACACATACACACACACACATATATAAACACACTGACACATGCAAACACACTAACACATACATACACACACACACACACATAAACACACACACTAACACACACACTAACACACACACTAACACACACACTAACATACACACAAACCCATTGACACTAACACACACACTGACAAATAAACACACACACACACATACACACTGGCTTATTTTTTTAGGTAAATAAATGTATCGTTTGTTCATTCATGTGGTTGCCAACTTCAATAAAGATTGGTGCTTTAACGTATGATAAATAGTGGCAATGACTATATTGTTCGTTTAGATCAAAGGAAAAAAGAAACAAATAATACAAATCAACTTTAAACGGCCACTCGTTCTTAGACACCATAGCGTTAGTGTGCGCATCCGTGTACTTGTTGCCCCCCAAAAACATGGCGGCCGGGTCTTCATGGTGGCACGGCCAGGTTCTGTACGTGTCATAGAGAGTACGCCCTCTCATCTATAATATAACTCTGGCGTTTCTATGAACTCTCTAATTGTTTTCTATGAACTCTCTAATTGGTTTTGTATTCAAATTGCCGACACGGAAGTCATTGTGGATTTCTGATCAAATGCTGATCAAGCAAAGTTATAGCAAACACACACACACACACACACACACATATATATTCACACATAGATAAACACACACACACACACACACACACACACACACACACACACACACACATATATATATATATATATATATATTATGTCGGTGGGGTAGAGGACTATCTAGAGTCAGGTAGATCTGAATAGGTAACATGCTTCGTCTGTCGCGATAAGGAATCTGCCCTGTAATAAGTTCTGTGTGTAGGCGGTTTGTCGGTTAATGAGTATACCTGTGAACATACCAGGATGTTCGTGTGCTACGTAGTTGTAGGGATTAAAGATAGCAGCCTTGTGTGTCACACCTGGTAATCAAACCTTTGTCCCTTATGGCAATGCACACCATATAAACACTTAGATAGGCCCTTTAGTGCACACAGTAATTAAATCCCCTTACCTTACAACGACTTTGGAAGAGGACAGGCAGGGGGCCAGGTCGGGGCACCGCCGGGTGGTTGACGCCGGCCGCACCTCCGGCAGCCCGAGCAACATCGAGTGACACGAGCTATGACCACGCCACAGGGAACGTGTGATTGGAGGGAAGGCGCTGGAAGGTTCGGTGGAAGGCACTGGTTGGTGGCGCGCCAAGGCTGACGTCACCGCCCAGGTTATAAAAGGGTGCTGCAGGACATTTTCAGCAGCTCTAGCTCTAGCTGTCTCTTGCACGTCCCTCTTTGGTCTCTTGGCGCTGCACGATATCTCTCTGTGCTTGAAGCTCTTGCGCTTCTTCTTGGTCTTGAGAGGTCCTGGTGGTCGTTGGTTCACCATCTGCGTGGTGCAGGAGCGAGGCTCGGTGCTGTGAACGGGCGGGACCCCGTGTGCGAACGGCGAGGGGATTGGAGCGAGGGCGTTGGCTCGGGCCTCACGAAGTGTGCGAGGCGGACGGAGGGTTTCTCCGCACCAGAGTTTGGAGCCGTGGTGGATACGACACGACTACAGACGGACAGTTAGGACGCACCACATTTCACAAATACACGCCATAATGCTTATTTTCCTTTCATTCATTCCTGTGGCCTGTTGTTGATTCTGGTGTGTGGGATCCCAATATAGGATTTAGTTTATTTGATTGCCGTCGCGTTTCATTGTATCGGGTCCGTGAATAAATCTCTATTTTTGTCCATTCTAATTTGTTCGAGTTAATTAATTTCCCTGCAGGATCGAAGCTGCCGTCGGTTCGCTGAAGGTAAGCGCTTTTGCCGCAGCTTCCACTTCCCTTCTTCCTCCCGCGTTTTATAGCCGAATCCGTGTTTGGTCGTCGTCTCCATTAAAACCGTTTGAGCCATCCACGGTCTCCAGTATTAACCGGAGGGATTCGCACGACAATATATACACACATAGATAAACACACGCACACACAGTGTATTTTCTCGGGACAACCATTATTCAAAGAAAGATGGAGGGATGGTCTCACATGATTATCTTTTGTGATCATCGATACCTTGTTTCCATACTTTTTGGAGTAACATCTGTACATCCTTTTTAATTTTTTTTAATGTTTTTATTATTTGTAGAAGATAGCATCGCTCCAAGCTCATCATGAAATTAAATAACTTCCTAAATGAAAGCAGATCGCATAAAAAGTTGAAACAATGCGATCTTGTGTAAAACGAAATTGTAGATTTGAATCGAGCAATTTATACGGCCTGTTCCACCGGCCCCAAAAATGGACTATCGCCAAAAAAAGGAATGTATAGTACTGCTGCTTTAAACTGTATCGCCATGGCTTGCAAAATAATAAACGTCAAAGAATAGCACTCGATGTTGAGCAACAAAGTCATTGCAAATATTTAAGCAAAAAGACAAACAAAGTAAATGGAAAGGTAAGAGAATGGTGAGAAACCGCAGTGTGTTCCATTACCAAGCAGCTTGTAGAGCGCTCGCCAAATGGCTTAAGCACTCAAGCAAAACATTCCAAGGACACAGTTGATATGGAAACAGCTGGCTTGGCAAGCGCTTAGCAATTCATCTTGGGATGAAGATCAAGCATTCGATGGTGAGTGCTTTATCGTACAGAAACAGTTGTGCACCATTCCTAGGCAAGGCCATTTTTGAGCAGGCTGAAACAAAATGGTGGCTTAAGATCCCTGCGAGGTGAAAGTGGGCTAACCAAGGGTAAGCCTTTTTTGTGTTTTCATGATGAGAACTTCATTAATTATCTTCAAAAGGTGTGCTTAACTTTACCCAAATACCCAGTTTTCATTCATGCAGTCTGTTTGAGTTCCTTTAGTATGCATGCAAAGTTTTGGGCCACTAGGTTGCATGGTTTTGGAATTTTGGAGGAGACACCCACACACACACACACTGACATTTATTAGTCCCCTACCGGTGTACACCGGAGGGGACTATAGGTTTGCACGCCGTCCCTCAGTCAGTCAGTCTGTCAGTCCATCAGTCCGTCAGTCCGCCACGCAAAGAACAGTATTCCGGACTTTTTTTCTAAACGCTTAATGCTAATGATTTCAAACTTGGCACATGGTTTCCTCATGATAAGTTACAGGTCAAGCTCGAACTTCACGACGTTTCGATCATTTTTGACAAAGTTATGGCACTTTGAACTTTGGGAATTCTGATAATTCTGATGATCCTTAACTCGGTGCCATTTTAAGTTTTAATTTCCTTTAAAAAAGATTTTCTCTGCAATAATTGGACCGATTGAGATCAAATTTTCACCATATGAGGGACTCGGTCTGTAGAATATTGTAACGGTAATTATGACGTCACATGTCACGTGGTTCGGCCGCCATATTGTTTTTCGTGAAAACACAAAAACTCCTTTTTCTCTGCAACGGCTGAACAGATCGAGGCCAAACTTTGCAGGCAGGATCGCATACCCATGACGAACAAAAAAAGTCAGCGAGCATGACGTCATGCGTCACATGGTTTCAGAGTTATGACGTTTTTAAGCATGAACCTTTAAAACCGAGCTCCTCCCTCATTTTTGATCCCATCGAGGGGAAACTTCACAGATTTGTTCAGCATGTCAATCTACTAAAATGTCGTTTTGGAATTTGCGATAGGGCGCGTGGCTTAGCAGATATCGTTAATTAAACGAAAATATTTTTAAAATGGGTATCTCTTGTTTATTCTAGAGTTCTCCTCAAGTCGCACCGCGTGCCTTCAGCCTCGTCTCGCGAACGTCAACAGCGTGACAGCGCGCATTTTCCGGAGGGGCGGAGCCAAGCCGAGCAACATTTATATACACATCGATCATTGATCGTGAACCGGAAAATATAATAAATTACTGATATTTAGCTACTCGAAAGGTTTTTATCAACAACTTATTTTCTCGTGCTTCTGCTGACCTGTCTGTGAGGTGTATAAATCGAAGTCCCGAGTGTGAATCACACTTGAGCCCGCCCTGAGGTAATTAGCGATTGGGAACGATTCAGAACCTGTGGATAAATAACTCTTGGAAAATTCCCCAACAGTTTTCCGGACGACAGACTGCCGGTAGGGGACATGTATTGCAGCGCAATACTCAGAATTCTTGTTTATTATGCACTAGCAGGGGTTGTTTGGGTTAGGGTTAGGGTTAGCCCACTCTTGCCCGGTGCTGTTCTAATTAATTCTGCTGGCATTTTGAAGAAATCAAATTTTGTATTTTTCTACTTTTTTGTGGGGGCATAAAATACCTCCCTACACCCACTAAGGAATGTGTTTGGAGATCATTTAATATTACCTTTAAATAGCCACAAAGGCCTAACCACTATATGGAGTGATCCAAAAAAAGGCAAATTTCATTTTCCAAAATTTAAAAAAAAATTTTTGGCCTAAAACACTCAGCAGCACCCACCGATGAACCACTGAAACTTTGAGGAACATAAGTTTGGCCATCTCTGAGTAAAATAGCAACACACATGGCCAAATATTTCTCTTAAGTATAGCTAGCAGGTATTTAAATGACAATGACATCTTGACATCATCAATGACATCTTGACATCATCAATGACATCTTGACATCATCAATGACATCTTGACATCATCAATGACATGTTGACATCATCAATGACATGTTGACATCAATGACATCTTGACATCATCAATGACATCTTGACATCATCAATGACATCTTGACATCATCAATGACATCTTGACATCATCAATGACATGTTGACATCATCAATGACATCTTGACATCATCAATGACATCTTGACATCATCAATGACATCTTGACATCATCAATGACATGTTGACATCATCAATGACATCTTGACATCATCAATGACATCTTGACATCATCAATGACATGTTGACATCATCAATGACATGTTGACATCATCAATGACATGTTGACATCATCAATGACATCTTGACATCATCAATGACATCTTGACATCATCAATGACATGTTGACATCATCAATGACATGTTGACATCATCAATGACATGTTGACATCATCAATGACATCTTGACATCATCAATGACATCTTGACATCATCAATGACATCTTGACATCATCAATGACATGTTGACATCATCAATGACATCTTGACATCATCAATGACATCTTGACATCATCAATGACATGTTGACATCATCAATGACATGTTGACATCATCAATGACATGTTGACATCATCAATGACATGTTGACATCATCAATGACATCTTGACATCATCAATGACATGTTGACATCATCAATGACATGTTGACATCATCAATGATATGTTGACATCATCAATGACATCTTGACATCATCAATGACATCTTGACATCATCAATGACATCTTGACATCATCAATGACATCTTGACATCATCAATGACATGTTGACATCATCAATGACATCTTGCATCAAGGCATTCCATATCGACGTGGATAACAATTCCCCGTTACCTCCACCACCATAGGTGGAGGTTCTGTTTTCTTCCCAGGTTGTCTGTCTGTGAGCAGGATATCTCAAAAAGTTATGGACGGATTTGGACGACACTTGGTGGACAGGTAGGGGGTGTGAGAAGGACGAATGGAATCGAATTTGGTGAAGATCCAGATGCGAGAATTATTTTTAAGTGGTTCTTCACCATTGAGAGATGCAGCCAAAAACGATATATAGCACAATATCTCAAAAAGTTATGGACAGTTTCGGGCGAAACTTGGTGGATGAGTTGGGTGGATGACGAGAACAAGCCGTTTATAATTTGGTTAAGGTGCAGATCCAGACCCAGCATATCAGTGGACACAAAACATAAACTGTTCAGCCTAGCAGAGGTACAGTCATGTGAAAAAGTAAGGACACCCCATGTAAAGTTTTGACTTTTTCAACATATTTCAACGTACAGCTATTTGATCTTCATTTCAACAATATTGAGAGATAAAGGTGATATAATATAACAAATATCATGAAACATTTACATTTTGTAGTCCATTGTATAATTTAAATAAACATAAATGCAAATTTCGCATGTGGAAAAAGGAAGTACACCCTTCGCTCCAATAGGTGGTATTGCCCTCTTTGGTAGAAACAACCTCAAGTAGGCATTTCTTATAACTTGTTTCGCGTTATAATGACATGCATGTCAACATGTCATTATAATGCGTTTCTTATAACTGTCTGCCAGTCTCTGACATCGACTGGGAGAAATTTTTGCCCACTCCTCCATGCAGAATTCTTTCAGCTGTGCGATGTTTGAGGGGTTTCTTGCATGCACAGCTCGTTTCAAATCCCCCCCACAACATCTCGATGGGATTTAGATCCGGGCTTTGATTTGGCCATTCCAGAACCCTCCATTTCTTTCTTTTCAGCCATTCCTTGGTGGATTTACTGGTATGTTTAAGGTCATTGTCATGTTGCAAGGTCCACCTTCGGTTGAGCTTCAACTTTCCATCAGATAGCCTCACATTATCCTCAAGCACCTTCTGGTACAATGAAGAATTCATAGTGGATTCTATGATGGTGAGCTGCCCAGGCCCTGATGCAGCAAAGCTGCCCCAAACCATAATATTTCCACCACCATGCTTTACAGTTGGTATCAGGTTCTTGTGGTCAAATGCTGTCTTTGGTTTTTGCCAAACATGTTTTCTGGTACTGTGGCCAAATAGTTCTACCTTTGACTCATCTGTCCAGAGCACATTGTTCCAGAAGTGCTGGTCTTTTCCGAGGTGTTCATTGGCAAACTTTAGTCTTGCCCTGATGTTCTTTCTGTACAGCAAGGGTTCCCTCCTGCCACACCTCCCATGTAGATCAAATTTGTGCAGCCTCATTATAATGGTATACTCGTGCACTTTGACATCAACAGTGGCAAGAGCTACCTGTAGGTCCCGTGATGACATTCTGGCGTTCTTAGAGACTTCTTTCAGCATCTTGCGGTCTGCTCTCGGGCTGAACTTGCTGGGGCGGCCTGGCCTGAACTAGTTGGCAGTTGTTTGGAATGTTCTCCACTTGTAGATGATCTTCCGGACAGTCGAATAATTGATTTCAAATTGTTTGGAGATCTTTTTAAATCCCTTCCCAGACTCGTAGGCATCTATAACCTTCTTTCTGAAGGCCTCAGAGAGCTCTTTTGATCTCGGCATGGTGACGCCACACACTTCAACAACAAAGAGCAAACCAAACTAAATATCTGAGGTTTAAATAAGACAGGTTCCTCCAAGATCCTCTCTAACGATGTTCTAATTATTTGCACCTGAGCTGGTGCACCTGATTGTAATTTCAGGTATTTGAAGTAGTGATAAATGTCGGGGTGTACTTACTTTTTCCACATGCAAAATTTGCATTTATGTCTATTTAAATTATACAATGGACTACAAAATGTAAATGTTTCATGATATTTGTTATATTATATCACCTTTATCTATCAATATTGTTGAAATGAAGATCAAATAGCTGTATGTTGAAATATGTTGAAAAAGTCAAAACTTTACATGGGGTGGACTTACTTTTTCACGTGACTGTATGTGCTCCGCCAAGTGCCGTTCTTGTGTTATCCATGTTATATCCGTTATAGATGACATGCATTAACGTGTTCTCGTTGATATTTAAGTGTGATTTATCTCCACAGGATGCCTTATGACAAGCAAAATGAGTGGTGTATCCAAGCAGGAGTTGGCCAACAAGCCAGCAAAGCAGACAACTTGTCCCCAAACCAGAGGGTTTAACCAAAGCAATCCCTACCTGGATGCCTGTCTGGATGACCCTTCCTGAAGCTGTGAGTGCTCTTGTTGTGACATCATTGAGTGTGGGTACATAACAGACAGTGGATGTTTGTTCCAAAATTATAACCTCGTCAAAATTATAACTGATTGTCAAACATCAGTTGATTTCCCCCCCCCCCCCCCCCTTTTTCTACCAGGATTATTTTATTACGAATTCATCAGCAGTTTTTAGAGTGACCGATGGGTTGCGCCAATCATTATTGAACCACACAAGCGGCTGCTATGTTCTCATAATGACCCTTGATACGTGTGCTGGGCATTTACTTTGCAAAGGCCTTCCAACCGTCCAATGATGCCAGGGCGTTGCTTACCAGCTCTATGGTAACGATAATGCAACACTGTGGCCAACCTCGTGAAGAATCAACCACGATCGATTAGCGCCGTACATTTGTTTACCCCTTGTTTGTCCATTCTCTTATTTGATTGCTTATTTTTGCCCTGTTATGGATTTTTCACCTGCCATTTTGTAAAGGCCTCGTAACAGCGTTGGCAACCTTGTTGGTTGTTCGCCTGTTTTATACCCACTGTTATTGCCCCATAAAGCTCTGATGCGTGTCGAGCCAAATTTACATGTTCAAATTACACATGTGGAGTCCATGTCTCCACGCCAAGAGCAGCTTCAAAGTTCTTGCACTTCAGCCAGCTCAGAAAACATGTTGACATGAAGGAAGTAAAATTATCCTTCAAAGCTGGTAGATTCAAACCCTGCCAAAGTTATGGGGCACCTCATAACTATTTTATCCGACGTCATATTTATCATGGAAGTTTAAAGTTGACGTAGACAATTTCCCGAAAAAAAGTAAATGATCAAAAAGAATAAGGAAGTTGGTGAGACCTCACATATTTCTCAAGCTATTCCCCTGCAAGACCGACATGCTATCCAATTGATTTGGTGGTGCCAGGATGTGAACTGTGTAAAAAAACTTTTGGGACAGATACGCAGGACAGATACGCAGCATTTCAGACACGTCCTTCAATGTTTTCATCATATGAAAAGTTAATGCCTCCCAGATGTCCTTTGAATGGTCCAAAGAGATAAAAGTCACAAGGTGACAATTCTGGACTGTATGTGGGATAGGGGACTGCCCAAACATTCTCTACAAGTATATTACAGTATTTGGTCACATTTGCCGAGTGACCAGCGCGGGGTTTAAAGGAAGGTCATCCATGTCATCGCTGTTATAGATGACATGCATCAACGTGTTCTCGTTGATATTTAAGTGTGATTTATCTCCACAGGATGCCTTATGACAAGCAAAATGAGTGGTGTATCAAAACAGGAGTTGGCCAGCAAAGCAGCCTGACAAGGTGGAGAAGTTTTTGTCAAACCTCGACTCAGATTCTGCAACTGCACCAGACGGCATCAGCCCACAGGTCCTAAAATCCTGCTCTGCCGCTCTATCTCACCCTCTCTCTGTTCTCTTCACCCTCTCTTTTGCTCAAGGTCATCTGTCATCTGCTTGGAAATCAGCCAACATGACCACTGCACACAAGAAAATGTGCAAAAACAGATCCTTGCAACGACAGACTAATCAGCCTGCTCCCAATAATCAGCAAGGTCATGGAATCAATCATCGCTTCTGACATCAAATCCTTTCTCTTCTCCAATGGCTTGATCTCGGATCATCAATTTAGATTCAGACCAGGTCATTCTACTCTGGACATGCTGCTTCTGCTGTCTCAACAATGGATGGAGGTCCTCAATGCCAAACAGGAAATCAGAGCTGTCTCACTTGACATATCATGTGCCTTCGGTACGGTCTGGCACCCCGTTCTGCTCATCAAACTCTCCTCCTATGGTATCCATGGAAATCTCCATGCATGACTTGCGGACTTCCTCTCTGGTCGTAGTCAACGTGTGGCCCTGAATGGATTTCTCTCATTTCCCCTTCTTGTTTAGGCTGGTGTTCCCCAAGGCAGTGTTCTGGACCCTGTGCTTTATCTGGTCTTCATCAATCATCTCTCTGACTCTCTGGAAAATCCTCTCTATCTCTTTGCTGATGACTCCAATCTCTGTCGCTCCATTCCTCATCACTCAGATCGGCAGTCTGCAGCCTCCTCACTCTCTGCAGACCTGGACAAAATCAGACTGGTCAAACAAGTGGAACATGTCTTTCAATCCTGACAAATCCCGCACTCTTACTACGTATGTCTCTCCGAAAAGACCGACTGGACAACCCTCCCATTTATTTTCTGAACAATCCTCTCCAAGAAGTTGTCACTCAAGCTTTTGGTTCTCACTATCTGCCATGATCTTTCCTGGGAAAACCACATTTCCAAGCTGGCCTTCAAAGCCAGTGGCCGACTGGGCATCCTCCGTCGTGCGAAATCCTTCCTTGGTACACCTGAGCTCCTCACCACAAACTAGACTTTCATCCGCAGCTTAATGGAATATTGTTCTCCCCTCTGGGCTGGTGCTCCTGCCTCACACCTAGCTCGGCTTCACGCTGTTGAAACCAGAGCTTTCAGAATCATTGGAATCTCCCGCGATGAAGCTAATTCACTCGCTCACCGCAGGCAGGTTGGTGGTCTTTCTGTCTTCTACCGACTTCTCTCCGGCCTAGCTCCCCCAGCTCTGTCTGTGATCTGTCCCCCAAATATTCCTACAGGTCGCACAAGATCTGCAAGAAACCCTCTTCTGGTGAAACTGCCAAAATCAAGACTCTCTATTCACCTCCACTCTTTCATTCCTCTTTTCTCCCACCTCTGGAACAAACTCCCTCACTCTCTACAATCGCACTCCTTCCTCCAGGTCTTTAAAACAGCTGTTCACCACCATCTCTTATCTTCCCCCATCCAAAACCTTGATCTTTTCGACCCCCGTTAATTCACCCCAGATCCACTTTTTTGAAATACCGACTTCTTTCCTGGAAGTCCTAGCAGTGTCCATGTGTTTTCTACCTTCCCACCCCATTCCCATGCCCCCCTTCCCATGCCTCCCTCCATTCCCATGCCTCCCTCCATTCCCATGCCTCCTCCCCCCAAGCCCTCTCCCTCCCACAGATCTCCCGATGTCCGTGCTCTCAAATGTTGTACTTGTGTGCTTCCCGCTCTCTCCCCATCTTGTCTCCCGCTCCCTTTATCATATGTTTCATGTGTCAGTTTGTCTTTTTGTGATTAATGTTAGCTCTTACACGAGCTGTTTTACTTGTCTTGTTTGCATGTGTGTTTGTTTACTTGTTTACATGTGTTGAGCTGTCTTACATGAGCTGTGATCTTGTATACAAAAAAAAAATAGCTGTTTTTGCTATGAGTCAATAAGTATTCAACCCCTTTGCTATGACCCTCCAAATTGAGCTCAGGTGCATCCAATTTCCTTTGATCATCCTTGAGATGTCTCTACAACTACATTGGAGTCCACATGTGGCAATGAAATTGATTGGGCATGATTTAGAAATAAAAACCTTTCCATATAAGGCCCCACAGTCGACAGTGGATGTCAGAGCAGAAACTCCACCATGAAGTCCAAGGAACTGCCCATACAAATCCAAGATAGAAGTCTGAAGAGGCATAGATCTGGCGAAGGGTATAAAACAATTTCTTGAGTGTTGAAAGTTCCCAAGAGCACAGTAAACTCCATCATGAGGAAATGGAAAGAACATGGAACTACCCAGACTCTTCCGAGAGCTGGCCGTCTCACCAAGCTGAGCAACCGGCAAGGACTTTGGTCAGGGAGGTGATCCTATATACAGTGTGTGTGTGTGTGTGTGTGTGTGTGTGTGTGTGTGTGTGTGTGTGTGTGTGTGTGTGTGTGTGTGTGTGTGTGTGTGTGTGTGTGTGTGTGTGTGTGTGTATATATATATATATATATATATATATATATATATATGTGTACAGTCACGTGAAAAAGTAAGTACACCCCATGTAAAGTTTTGACTTTTTCAACATATTTCAACATACAGCTATTTGATCTTCATTTCAACAATATTGATAGATAAAGGTGATATAATATAACAAATATCATGAAATATTTACATTTTGTAGTCCATTGTATAATTTAAATAAACATAAATGGAAATTTTGCATGTGGAAAAAGTAAGTACACCCTTGGTTCGAATAGGTGGTATTGCCCCCTTTGGCAGAAACAACCTCAAGTAGGCGTTTCTTATAACTGTCTACCAGTCTCTGACATCGACTGGGAGAAATTTTTGCCCACTCCTCCATGCAGAATTATTTCAGCTGTGCGATGTTTGAGGGGTTTCTTGCATGCACAGCTCGTTTCAAATCCCCCCACAACATCCCGATGGGATTTAGATCCGGGCTTTGACTTGTCCATTCCAGAACCCTCCATTTATTTCTTTTCAGGCATTCCTTGGTGGATTTACTGGTATGTTTAGGGTCATTGTCATGTTGCAAGGTCCACCTTCGGTTGAGCTTCAACTTTCCGACAGATGGCCTCACATTATCCTCAAGCACCCTCTGGTACAATGAAGAATTGATAGTGGATTCTATGATGGTGAGCTGCCCAGGCCCTGATGCAGCAAAGCTGCCCCAAACCGTAATATTTCCACCACCATGCTTTACAGTTGGTGTCAGGTTTTTGTGGTCAAATGCTGTCTTTGGTTTTCGCCAAACATGTCTTCTGGTACTGTGGCCAAATAGCTCGACCTTTGACTCATCTGTCCAGAGCACATTGTTCCAGAAGTGCTGGTCTTTGCCCAGGTGTTCATTCGCAAACTTTAGTCTTGCCCTGATGTTCTTTCTGGACAGCAAAGGTTTCCTCCTGGCACACCTCCCAAGTAGATCAAATTTGTGCAGCCTCCATCTAATGGTAGACTCGTGCACTTTGACATCAACAGTGGCAAGAGCTACCTGTAGGTCCCGTGATGACATTCTGGGGTTCTTAGAGACTTCTTTCAGCATCTTGCGGTCTGCTCTCGGGCTGAACTTGCTGGGGCAGCCTGGCCTGAACAAGTTGGCAGTTGTTTGGAATGTTCTCCACTTGTAGATGATCTTCCGGACAGTCGAATGATCGATTTCAAATTGTTTGGAGATTTTTAAATCCCTTCTCAGATTCGTCGGCATCTATAACCTTCTTTCTGAAGGCCTCAGAGAGCTCTTTTGATCTCGGCATGGTGACGCCGCACACTTCAACAACAAAGAGCAAACCAAACTAAATGTCTGAGGTTTAAATAAGACAGGTTCCTCCAAGATCCTCTCTAACGATGTTCTAAGCATTTGCACCTGAGCTGGTGCACCTGATTCTAATTTTAGGTATTTGTAGTGATAAATGTAGGGGTGTACTTACTTTTTCCACATGTGAAATTTGCATTTATGTTTATTTAAATTATACAATGGACTACAAACTGTAAATGTTTCATGATATTTGTTATATTATATCACCTTTATCTATCAATATTGTTGAAATGAAGATCAAATAGCTGTATGTTGAAATATGTTGAAAAAGTCAAAACTTTACATGGGGTGTACTTACTTTTTCATGTGACTGTGTATATATAATATATATATATATATATATATATATTGTTGCGGTTTTAGAACCCACACTTGTTGTAAATAAATAACTCTTGTAAATATGACATTAAAAGGTTAAAGGTTGCACCCTTAGTTAGGTCACAGCAACACGTAGGCCACCTTAGAAATTCCAGTTATTTCCTTATTATGTGTTTTAGTTAAGGCCGTGTTTCCAATAGTTGAATCTGCGTTGCATCAATCAAATAAGGAGTAGGCCCTTTTGTTCATTTTGCGACCTCTCTCCAAATTCTGTTACGCGCCTTGGTTAGCGTTCGCTCAGGCGCCGCCATTGACCATGCGGTCGGCTCGAGGAAGAAGGGGGCGAAACGCCAGGAACAAGGTGTGGCCTGTCAACTAGTCATCAAAGGCATGGCCGGTAAGCCCCCACCAGCCAACCAGGGCTGATGAAATATCACTGGCGGGTGTGGCTTGATGAAGCGCGGAGTGATCTTAAAGCGCGATATATAAGCGCGAGCGCAAAGCCCTTTCACAGGACTGCGCGGAGGCGGCTGATTGTAAAGGACTTGTTGGAGGCGCGCCTATTGTGAGGGACTGCTTTTGATACGGAGAGCACATTAGAAAAGGGGGGACTCTCTCGCTGGCGCTGAATGAGAGCTTGGGAGAGAGGGAGCGTTTAGCATGACCGTCCATCAGTGACACGCTAAAGGACACGAGCCTCCCCCCCCCCACCCCCGCCATATGTAAGGTCCGCTCGCGTCGAACGATACGCGCGAAGCTGCCTGCCAGGTTTTCGCCCACGGAACCGGAGCCTCACCTGGAGCCTGGACCCCATCGCCTGGACCATCTCCCTGGCCTTTCCACCCTACCAGCTGCCATCCCATGTGAGTGTGTATGTTTGTCTGGGGTCGTAAGTTAAGACTGTGCAGTTAAGCCTGCCCTGTGTCCTTCTTCTTCTTCTTCTTCTTGTACATTCTTTCCTTTCCTCTTCTTTTTGGTTGTAAATAAATTTACCTTGTTCTTTCTTGTTTTTTCCCTACTCCGATCACATCCGTCCTTTCTTTCAATTGAGTACCTGTGGCACGATTTCGGAACTGCTAGAATCGGGTTTAGTCTTTGTTAATAGCTCGGATCGCGGATTGCTAACCGCTCGGCAATTTCCATCTTATCCGTGGTTCGAGCGGGAGTTATTCCCTCGTTTCCGGCGGGCGTGAGTACTTAGGTAGCAGCGAACCCCTCGGCCTAGCAAACCCTACCTAACGCCGTGCCGGGAAGGACGTTATAGCTTCCTAGGACTCGGGATGGCCAGCTTAAAAAGACAAGGGGATTAACCCCTTCCCTTGATAAGGGGAGAGCCGAGCCCCGAGATCCGCAACAATATATATATATATATATATATATATATATATATATATATATATATATATATGCTCTGCCATTGTGCGCTATGTGCATTCAATTTCAGAAGCATATATATGCTTTGTGCGCGTTCTCTTCTTTCTCCAGTTCCCGGATGTTCCACACTGACGTCACACTCTGTCCAATCACCAAGCTCTACTCAATCATCCATCACGCCTCCACCAATCACGAAGGCCGGGGCGTGGCCTCCTCATTATGATTAATCGGGGGCGGAGTCCAATCTCTGTTCGGGAATGTTTGGATGACGTTGGCGGTGGTGAAGTGGGATGTACGTGCCGACCGGCAAATGTGCCGGGTTTGTCAGACATGGCGGCGTGGTGAGCGAATGAGTCCATTTGTTATCGTTGTTGTTTGGCGGATATTTTAATTGCAATAAAGACGGAGGGATTATCACAGGGGAAAATTACACACTGGGGAATTATCCTTAAGCCCTACCTAATTAGCATAGCTCCACCCCTTGTATGGAGACATATACGATCTTACCCGGACAGACGGCCTACTTATGTACATCAAGATGGGTTCTCGTGGCATACGGAGCATTCTAAACCTACACGATTCTATCTCGACTAAGGTATTTCATCCCCTTACCCCCACAAACATAACAATATGTACACATGATTTAGAAGGAACATCCATCGGAACAACGACATTTTTACTGAACAATTTATTCTCACAAATAAAGAACTCAATGTAACGAATAGTCAAATTTAGATTTTATATATTTATTTAAAATCATTAAAATCCATGAAGCTACGGTGGAGAAAGTGAGTGAACTTCTCTATTGATGGCTACATGTTAAGTGCTGTTCTGGCCAAATGGCCACTGCAGCTCAAAGGTGTGTCGAAGGAAAAATCTTGAATCTCATGGCGGTATGTCACACTCATGTGCACTGAATGCTAACGGTGCCCTTTATTTTATTTTACTGTGTGGTGAAGGAGAACGTTTATGTTCGTTGTAGAGGGGGATCTGGTGGATGTGTTTCAATTTTGAGTTGGGAATTTATTGATACTGAAACTTGTATTTAACCTTGCCAGGCAATCATCATCGCATCATACAGCCAGTCCTCTGCAAATTTGAGCGAGATTGATGTCTGCGTTAACCAGAAATTTTATACTGATTTCAAACATTCCACCGCCATTTGTTATCCCATTGCAGACAATTTGATTTTCCCGCAAGTACATTAAAGTGGGAATGAGTACAATCAGTTACCAACACTTTAGAGATGAATTCCCTCAATAGTAGTTCCTCAGGAGATAAATTCCCAACATACGTCGATACGTACTAAGCAGCTTTAACCCATGAAAAGACACGTGAGGAAATCCAGCAGATATTATAAATTGGAACATGCATGGATGACGGAAGTACATAAGTTGAACCTAAGATTGGCAATTTCGTGTTGTCGTTCGTTGCAAGAACAAAATGGCGTCGGTTTATGGCCTCGCACCATTGCACGTCGATTGGGCTCGAAGAGAATTTACCCTACCTTGCACAGCGGAGCTATTCGATTAGAATTAGTTGCCGGTCGAGGCTTTGTAAATCTCTGGGTGCCCAGGGGCCTCTTGGCGAGGGCGATAAGGAGCTCGGTAATTTTTTTTTTTGCCTCCCCTGGAACCAATCGTCTGTTAACAATTCCGAGCATAACAAAAACTCGTAAAACAGCACATAGTGCGGGAAAATTGATGCTTTCATTGGCCTTCGGGCAAATTGAAGATGAATGAATGAAAATACGTGGGGCGTGCAATTGTCGAAAAAATATAACGAGTCGCATCCATCGTTGTTTCGAATGATTGGCATCATGTTTAAGTTGCAGCGTCGTCGCATTGACAGGTCGTATTGGTGTGTGTGCAGGTTTGCATCACAATGTCAATTTTCTCAATGAAGGAAAATGTAGACAGATGGGGGCATTGGTTCTGGGTGGGAGTGATGCGAGTGTGAAATAAGATGCCATGAATTACCATTTGGAGATCATTTTGCGCACCATCTGGTCGTGCTCTGCAGCCTGGAGAATACGATTGGCATGATCACCTGTTCGTAAGGTATTACAGTTACCTGCCTGATCACGGCACGTCTGAGTACTGACCCCCCGAGAAGAGATGATGCTACCTCTGTGGCTTCCTGGGGAATGAAATGCACCGGGTGATTTCCCAGCGGAGAGGGGATTTGAACCTGCAGTCAGAAGATAACAATCCAGAAGCTGCGAGCCGTGCCATTGAGCCAATCTGAAACCCTTGTGTTGTATAAATCATTGTTATATGGGCAATTCCACGGTTACTCACATTACATATACATATATAGATGCATTAACGTAATGTATTGTAATGTGAGTAACCGTGGAAATGCCAATATGGTACTGTAGGGTAAACCTGCTGGCACAACGTGCACTCACCATTGAACCGTCTTACCTGAGTTTAGATGTTCACCCAGCTGCCACCTTGGTGTTTAAAATGCAGGCATCCATGTACGTGGCATCTGCCGGGAGGCCGTCGAGCTGGAGGATCCATCTGCTGGCACTGCATGGTTGGTGGTGGACGTTAAAGTTCCCGCAGTTGTTCGTGAAAAGTAGACGAGTTGTCGGCACCCTTAAATTGCAAACTCCTACCACTTTCAGTCGAACATCAGGCCTGGCCAGCTAATTCGTGAACAAGTTTGGCCAAAAACGTTCCCTGGCCGACTCGACAAGGTGGTGAAAATAATTAGGGCAATTCACGTAGTGGTGGTGGTGGTACTGGTACTACCAGTATTCGGTTATGGTCTGATGTTCCTGAAACTCTGTGCTGCTGAATCCCATGACGTCTAAAACCTTTTGCATTGTCAGCATTAATCTTGACAGGTGGCTGAATCAGAGGACGTGTTTATTTTTTTCCCTTTGTCAGAGCAGTCATACTTGTGGCCTTTTATTGTTCTAATAGCTTTCACCAGGCTCAATGTGACACGTGCTGTTTTAGCTACTTCCTCTCACCTTTCTTTAACTTCACTTCACTGCACCATTCATCTTATCACCAATTCTTTATAAGCGACTTCGTTGGGTGGTGTATTATGTTATGTGCAGTGGTTAATGCTGGTACACCTCTGATTTCATATAGACTAAATTGTTTATTGAGATGATGCACTTTAAAATGTTTATAGTGATGTACGCGTACTGCGCATGGTTAGAAGGCCGAATGCATACTGACAACGTGGAAATGGTGAATGCCAAACAATGAACCAATAAATTCCACATTCCTGTGACACCCTCAGTTGAACGTCAGTCATGGATAGTGGGTTCATGAATGACTTGGGGGGGGGGGTGTGGGGGGGGAGAGGGGAAACACACTGCAGCTGAATGTTTCTATGTCAATGGCAAAATGGCAATGGTGAATGTTAATGGCGAAACTGCAAATGTCGTGAATGTCACAAATAGAAACCCTCACATCATTTCCTCATTCTTCTTCAAATTCAATGTCTCTTTATTTTCATTCCAAGCAACATAATCCAATCACAAATTAATACTATACTGAAGCACGGTGCTACGCGCGCGACTTGCTACCAAGGAGGAAGCGGACTACGTGGTTAAACAAAAGTGTCTTTATTGACAAGAGGTCACTGTAGCACTGGCGCGCTCTGGGCTGCGCGCCCAGTGTATATCCTGAGGCCACGCCTACCCCTCGGGCGTGGCCGCCGCCCACCGCCCACTTGGTGCGCGGAATGATGTCACCATGCCAGTGGGCTTTCATATCCGCCACAATACCATTAATATAACAAAATACAATGTTACAAACACTTGTGAAGTAAACGAATATAGACGCCATTCTCATGTGATAACCAATACAGACGAATCTGCCAGGGAGCAGGGGCGGATACTCAACACTTCTTACAGAAGGAAACTCAAAATCATAAATGTATTGAAGAATTTATGAAACCTCCCACCCACCTTAGGTTGGATAAAAGCGGTGTTGTTCGGGTGGAAACTCAAAATCATAATTGTATTAAGATATCTCTTCCTTCCGCTCCCGGTTCCTCGGGTCAGAGCTCGTCCACGTCCATCAAAGTTAAGTTGTATTTTTCTCAAAGTTAACTATTTTATTTTGCTGTGTATGTGTCTACTGTGTGTTTCTGGTTTGATCATGTTTTGCATTTTGTGCAAATTTGTGTATTAGTCAGTCAGTTTGGTCATACATGTTTTGGGGCCTGGTTAGCCTTGAGACCTGTCCAGTCACGTCATATGGTGTTTCGTTTATTCACGTTCGTTCTTTCTCTTGATTACCTTTTTTTTTCACCCATACTTTCCCCCTAACCTCTTACCCTTTGTTTGATATCTTAAATACTAAAAATATATATATAATAATAATTACCTTCTCTCCTCGCGGTCTGCCCTCCCCCGCCCTCGTCCACATGTTGTCCCACCCCTCCCTTCTATCCTTCATAACTCCTTCCTCTCCAGCAGATTATTTTCACCTTTCCAACTTTAATTCACGATACCCCTTCAACCTTTCTCCTTCTTTCTCAGATCCGCTTTCACCTAACCATCAAAATATATTTATATATATTGTTGCAGTTTTTAGAACCCTCACTTTGTAAATACTTGTAAATAATATTCCATCATTTAAAAGGTTAAAGTTCGCACCCATAGTTAGTCCATATGCAACACGTAGATCACCATAGGAATTTCAGTTATTTCCTTATTATGTGTCAGATAAGGCTGTGTTCCCAATAGTTGAATCTGCGTTGCATTAATCAAATAAGATAGGCCCAATTCGCTTCCTTTCCAATCTCTCTCTCCCAATTCTATAACGTGCCTTCGCTTGCCAGCAGCGTTCACTGCGTTGAGCTGAGGTTTGCTCAAACCAACGCCATTAACCACGTGGTCAAGCTCGAGGAGGAAGGGGGCGGAGCACCGGGAATGAGGCGTGGCCCTGTCAACTTGCCATCAAGGGCGGAGCCGGTGAGTCCTCGCCAACCAACCAGGGCTGAGGTGAGCTCGCTGGCGGGCGTGGTTTCAAAGTGCGCGCATTGATCTCAAAGCGCGATATATAAGCGCGTGCACAAAGCCCTTTCACAGACTCGTTGGGAAAGGCGCTTTATGAACTTATTGATCGGGAGGCACATTGGGTGAGCCACAATGAGGGGGAGCATCAGATACAGAACAGGGGGGAGGAGGGGTAGGGTAAGATGTGGAAGAGGTGGAAGAGGTAGGGAGAGCTGTTGAAGGTGTGTCAGAGATTTCAGAATAGCTCGGAGAAAGGGAAGGATGGGGCGGACAAAAGGTTTGATGGTGATTGGGTGAGCCACAATGAGGTGTTATTTGAGGAGGGGGAAGAGCGAGGCAGAAGGTTGGGGGAGATGGAGGTGAGAGTTTGAAGGGGGAAGAAGCGGGGAGGACGCTTTGAGGAGGGGGAGTGAGAGGGGGGAAATTGAGAAGCAATGAGGGTGGGGAGATTTGAAGGGGAGGGGTGAGGGGGGAGTTTGGGAGGGAAGGGACAAGGGGAGGGATTTGAAAGGGATGGGATATGGGGGAGATTTGGAGGGGAGGGGTGAGGCAGGAGTCTAGGAGGGGAGGGGCGAGGGGGTCTCAAAGGACTGCACGGAGACGCTGATTGCACGAACTGCCTGTGATACGAGCCATTGATCGGGAGAGAGAGAGAGAGCTGGCACGAGCTACGTATTACGTACGCCGCATCCCAGTCCCCCCGATATATGTAACCCCAAGATACCTAAGGTCCGCTCGCGTCCGACGATATGCGCGAAGCTGCCTGCCTGGTTTTGCCCACGGAACCGGAGCCTGGACTGGACTGGAGTGGACCGGAGCCGGATCCCATCGCCTGGACCATCTGCCTGGACCTTCCTCCCCTACCACTACAATCCCGTGTGAGTGTGTCTGTTCGTCCTGGGGTCATAATAAGTTAAGACTGTTTAGGTAAGCCTGCCCTGTGTCCTTTTGTTTCTTCTTCCTTGTGTATTCCTTTCGTTTCCTCTTTGGTTTGTTAATAAATGTACCTTGTTCTTTCTTGTTTTTTCCCATATCCGATCGCCTCCGTCCTTTCTTTCAATTGAGTACCTGTGGCACGATTTGGAAACCGCTCAGGATCGGGTTAGTCTTTGTTAATCGTTCGGGCCACGGATTGCTAACCACTCGGCAATTTCCATCTTGTCCGTAGTTCGAGCGGGAGTTATTTCCCTCCTTTATGGTCGGGTTAGTAAGTAGGTATTTGGGACTTCATTGACCAATCACCCTAGCTATTTCCGACTGGAAGGAGCGTCATAGCTTCCAGGATTGGGGGACGGCCAGCTTAAAAGACAAGGGGATTAACCCCCCCCCCCCCCTTGATAAGGGAAGCGCCGAACCCCAAATCCGCAACAATATACTCTCCATCAGCCTTTTTCCCCTTAAGAAGGGGGGATTAATCCCCTTGTGTGCGACTGACCGACATGAGTCCTGAAGTTGCCCAAGCTCCCTCCGGAGAGGCAGGTGAGCAACCTCGTTCGCGACCGCGGACAAGATGTTAATTGCCGAGCGGATTAGCAGCCGCGGCACGAACCATTAGCAAGTAACTGACCCGATTCTTAAACGTAGGCCAAAATCGCGCCACAGGTGTTCAATGTGGAAACCTCAAAAACGAACGGATGTGAAGAAGAAGAAGGCAAAAGTAGGAAGAACAAATATGATTTATTACTAATATTTACACAATTAAAGTAACCAAGGAGAAGGAAAGATATGAAAATAAAGACAGAAAGATGGAAGGACCAGAAGACAGAGTGCAAATACTAACTTATCTAAACAGGCTTAACTTATACCCCAGGACAACACTGACAAACAGACGACATTCAGACTTACACGAGTGGGGGAGGAAGGCAGGAAGGAATGGCTGGAAGGAGCGGAAGGTTCAGGTGGGACTGCAGAATGGCCGGGCCGGGAGCGAGCAGCCGCCGACTCTCCACACTCGGGTCCACACGGCGGAGATGCTCGCAGCAACACGTCGGAGCTTGTCGTGGCAAGGCTGGTTGGAACAGCGTCTCCTTTCCCAGAGCTCTCTATTCGGGCTCCTTCAACTCTCTGGCTCCCTCAATGACCTCGTCCTTCACCTCTTTCACCAAGCAGTCCCGCACTGAACTCTTGCGCGCATCTCTCTCCCTCAATCATCTGAGGTGGGGGCATCGCGCTGCGGGTTATATGACACGCCCTACCAAGCCATACCCACTGATTTGTGGTTGGTCGTTCGGGGCTTTCCTGGCTCCACCTTCTGATGACGAGGGGCGGGCATCGCCCTTGTTCGTGAGCTTGACCGCGTGCATAATGGAGTTTGGGGTGAATAAAACCACCCAATGCACTGAGAGGATTGGGGGAGACTTGAAAAGGGATTCTATCTCATCTGATTCGGTGCAATGCAGTGTCAATTAATGGGAAACAGAGCCTTAAGCTAATACACAGAATAAGGAAATAACTATTTAGAAGGGTATATGGTGGCCTGCGTGTATGTATATGGACTAACTAAGAGGACGACCTTTGACCTTCACACACAAACCGGAGATATCTACAAGAATCATTACACTTACAGAGGGTGATATTTACAACAATTCTCAAATCCACAACACTGCACCCTCATCCTCCAAGGCACGTCCCGGGCCTATAAAACTTTACTTAGTGTGACACGTAGGTGTTATTCCCTCTACAATTAACCTGACCCTGAGTGTGACAGTTTTAAAACACAAATAAGTATGTCCCCCTGCTGCATTGCACCCTATCTAACTGATTCACGCCCACAGTATAACCGAATTGCGGAATTGTCTTCAAACTAAACATGAACGGTGTGGAGCATTATTTACAAGTGACGCTGATTTTATTTACAAAATGCAACCCAGGACCTGCGATTGTTCTTTTGGGGGGGGGGGGGGGAGACAGCCTGCGCTGCATCGATGCACCAGCACCAATAAAGAGTACCGTAAAGCACCAAAACACACCGGAGTGCACAGTCACCACAATTCAAATTTTAAAAAACCAAACCCCTGGTGCTGTCTTGCTCTTCGGCTCCCTCTGCTGGCCATTGTTCTTCCTGATGTTGTCAACTTCGTCTTCTTGCTGGCGGCCTATTTGGACATAATAAAAAGCACAAAACGTGTCCACTTTTTATTTATGGCCCACAGGGCTGACACTTGCGCACTCTCTTAAACTAGGGGTGGTTCACCCGTGTGGCATAGGTGCCACGTTACCGAGGTCCGCAAGCAAGATCTTCCTCTGGCCAACCTGGCCGGTTCCAGCAGAGGGGCCATGCCCCAACCCGTGGGGTCCATGAGTGGTGCTCAGCCACAGACATGTGGTCCATAAGTGGTGCATCGATGCAAGCAGCTGGTTGCGGGGGTTCGGGCACACAATGGCGGACTCCTGCAAGCTCCCCTCGGTGCCCAGAGAGCACGATCCATGGGTCGGGGAAGGAAGACAGAGAGGGCAGGTTAGCGAGGGGTAAGGTCACAAGGGTACACATCAATAAAGGCAATGCAAGGTGAGGTGCGTCTGGAGACTGAGCGGAGAAAAGCTCGTCGCTGCCGTACGTCACCCCACCCGTCACTGTTCTACCCTTGCCCCTTACCCCCGTATGTACAAAAATCTACACATTACCAATTCGTCGCTACTGTCACGTCTTTCCCATATTTCCCCTAATACCAAATTCGTCACCACAATCCCTCTAACCAAATTTGCCATCACCAATTCATCATCAATCCTCATAAGGAGGGAGAGATGGAACATCAGCACAATGTCACACCCACGTCATGATGCATCTCACAATCCAAACATTTGCACACAAAAAAAACAATAACAAACCATGGCATGGTGTGGAGCACTGTCGTTACCTCAGGTGAGTGGGTGCAGATGGTGCAAGGAGATTTCAATCCTAACTATCCTCTTAAATGACATTAACACACTTTACACTACCCGGGGTCTTTCCCTGCCAATCCATTGGCCTTCTTACTCTGTGCGGTTTTAAGAACCAAATTCCCATTGACCAAACTGTGGTGCTTCGTCAATTTGGGGTCTCACTCCCCCGATTCAACTCCCTGTGCCTTTGCACAATTTCAGGACTGGGTCGTGTGGCTCTCCCAGCAAGTCTACCCACCTGCACACCTCAACCACTGCAGTTGCCTCCGAGCTTACCTGCTCCTTACCTAACCTATCTAACTGGGGAAGGCCCTCTGGCGCTCTCCCCACTCGGTGCCCTCTCTGGCACTGGGCTACCCGGGTCCCTCCTCCGGATCCTCGGGCCCCATCCACAACAACTCTAACGGCTCCAAGAGCCCACCTGCGGCCTCACCTGGCCGACATCCTCACAGTGGTGGAGTGCCCATTTAACTACACACACTAACAGGCCACACGCCCAGCCATTTCCACGTCACTAATGCACCCATCCAAACACCATTCTTCCACACGCACCACAGATGCCAATATCCAACCACAATTTACCTACTCCCTCTACCTAACTCTTAAACTACCCTCCCCGGGTATTCGTGATAGGGGTCCACTTTTCCCCCATTCACATCTTCGCACCATCCACTCCACTCCACAGCTTCCACCATACTCACTCCATACCATCCATTCCATACTCCATATATTCCATACTCCATGTATTCCACACAACCATTCTCCATACACCCGTATTTGCACACTTGTGCCATCACACCTGGTGCTTCCTGCACCCTCCTTCCTCCCAGGCCCATTTGCCCAACACAACACTCAATCACTATTACTCACTCATACACTGCTCCATACACCTGTTCACTTGCACACCTGTGCAATCACACCTGGTGCCTCCTGCACCCTCCTTCCTCCCAGGCTTCTTCAATCATTCCATACAATGCACAACCACAATTGTTCCTCATGCACTGCTCCATACACTTCCACGCTCAATACAATCCACAATCACAATTATTCCTCATACGCTGCTTCATACACTTCCATGCTCAATACAACTCACAATCACCTCACTCTTTTCACAATACACTTCCGAATACACTTTCAATTCTCAAACACACGGCATCATCTGATCTACCTGGTGCCCTCTAACTTGGTGCTCCCCATCTTCCCTTTAAACTAAGCACATCCCACATCATTAACAACCATTCTAACCTCTCTATGTCCCCGACTTCGTGTCCAATGTCGCTACTTAACCTTACCGTTACCTATGGTCATCTCTAGGTCCCTATACATTATCCTAACCCTCCCTCGGCGAGCTTACACTACCAAACCCCATAGCTATTGCTCATGTGCCCCGTTGTGAGGGATGGCAGAGTTGCCATCCCACCACATCGGGCATGTCCCACTATCAATTTTGCCATCAAATTTCAACCAATCACAAATTCCCTATCCCAAAATTTTGAATCCAAAACACGATCATCATCACAGTCCGCTATATCTGCCTCGGTGTGTCGTTACATCATTAAAACTCGGCTTCGCACAGCCGAGCAATGAAATCGGGTGGTTTGTTTGCCTGCAGGTTGAATCCGTCCGGCATTCGGTTCAAGGGAGGCGGTTTGGTCGGGCCGAGATTCCACGCACCATCTCGGCGCGGCACCTTCCGGTCCCCGGCCCGATGGCTCAATCTCGCCCGGTCGGAACCCCGTCCCCGCGAGGGGGCGAAGGTCCGTCCTGGCCCCCCTAAACCCGGAATCGCGCCGATCGCCGCTCTGACACGGCACCGTCCATTCAGTGCGGGACCCGGCCAGAATCGCGCACGATGCTCCAAAGAGCGACGCGCTTACGGTCCCGGCCGGTCCTCGCTGCAAACAAAGCGCACCGTGCACGCTATCCGTCGCCCTAAACGCTGCCCCGGTCAACGTCGATGCTTCACCTGCAGGCTCACACGCATACGCTACCCTTTTCACACTCGCCAAACCCGGCGTTCCAACGCCGCCCGTACATTCCACACACTCCGTCCATTCCACCACCGCACTCCCTGTTACACACCTTTCTCGTGCATTCTCTTGTGCACACTCTCTGTTCGCACACTCCCTTAACACACCTCGTGCACCGTCTTGCGCACTCCCCATTCGCACACTTCCTTAACACACGTTGCGCACCGTCTTGCGCTCTCTCCCTCGGTACGTACTCCATACCACTCATGGGGGTGCACTCTTGCATCCACCCACTCACGCGCTCCGATGTGCCCTGCCGCACACGCGCCACAACCAACTCAGGTGTGCGTTCTCGCACACGTTCCACCACCACCTTACTCTCCGTGTCACACTCTGTTTCACACAGACCCTCCGACGTGCATTCTCGCTCGCACTCAGTTTCACACTCGCGCTCCGATGTGCCCTCTCGCACTCGCGCCACCACCAACTCTCTCCGTGTCACACTCCGTACACTCTGTTTCACACAGACCCTCCGACGTGCATTCTCGCTCGCACTCGGTTTCACACTCACGCTCCGATGTGCCCTCTCGCACTCGTGCCACCACCAACTCACTCTCCATGTCACACTCCGACGTGCATTCCCGCTCGCACTCGGTTTCACACTCGCGCTTTGTAACACGCTCATTCCCCGATGTACACTTTTTTTCCACAAGCGCACCATTTCCACTCACAGGGGACCCTTCACCAATGCCCGGATGCTTCCTCGATCCCAAGCGCGCGAAAATTCTTTCTGCGCCAAACATCCTCCTGCAAAATCTCCCCGCACAATACACAGCACGACTCACCTGGGCACTTCTTCTTCTTTGCTCCAACACCTGCAAACTTTCATTTGGGTGAAGCACAGCATCGTGATGTGAGCAGGGACTTTGCACATTTTCCATCTTTCCCTGCCGCGAGTGCTTTTCTAAGTCCCCGGTCTCTCCAATTTTTCATTCCCAGCACTTTTTCTTTATTCACCTCGATGACCGCTGGCTTTAATAAAATTTTCTCTCTTACCTCAGCGGTCGCCGGCTTTTCCATACCCCGGGTCGCGATGTCTACCCCGGTCCAGTTACCTGTGCCTTGCTCCGACTCGCTCAACCAGCGCTCCTCGACCCGCGTTACCCCGTCGCGTACCCTTGGGACCCTCTCGCCTGATCTGCGGCCAATGTCTTCCCATATTCTTTTCATCGTGGCGTTTATTTGCTCCTCAAATCCATCCGGGTTGTACCTTGCCTCGTGCCTCATTTTTTCCATGTCTATCCCCCGGGTCGCCATCATTGCATCCAATCCCTTACTGTCCCCCTTCATAGATGCAATGAAATGCGTCATATAAAGGCCCCAGTCCATTGGCACTGCGGGTCCGGCTATCGCCATCACGTACGGGAGGCCGCCATTTCGTGTGCCTGTAACCCCCACGACCGCACCTTCTTTGCTCTCCTCCTCTCTCTCCCCCATATACACTTCCCTGGGGTCCTGGGTCGACTCTAACCCCTCTTCTAACTCCACTCCCACCGGCACCCGATCGCCTTGACTATCCATGGCACGATTTTAAATTTAGGATGTTAAATAAAATAAAATCTTGGGCCACTCGTAATTTCGAGTGCATTAAGCGCACTTCGGGTCCGAATCTCGCTCCTGACACCAATTGTTGCGGATCTCTCCGTCAGCCTTTTTCCCCTTAAGAAGGGGGGGATTAATCCCCTTGTGTGCGACTGACCGACGTGAGTCCTGAAGTTGCCCAAGCTCCCTCCGGAGAGGCAGGTGAGCAACCTCGTTCGCGACCGCGGACAAGATGTTAATTGCCGAGTGGATTAGCAGCCGCGGCACGAACCATTAGCAAGTAACTGACCCGATTATTAAACGTAGGCCAAAATTGCGCCACAGGTGTTCAATGTGGAAACCTCAAAAACGAACGGATGTGAAGAAGAAGAAGGCAAAAGTAGGAAGAACAAATATGATTTATTACTAATATTTACACAATTAAAGTAACCAAGGAGAAGGAAAGATACGAAAATAAAGACAGAAAGATGGAAGGACCAGCAGACACAGTGCAAATACTAACTTATCTAAACAGGCTTAACTTATACCCCAGGACAACACTGACAAACAGACGACATTCAGACTTACACGAATGGGGGAGGAAGGCAGGAACGAATGGCTGGAAGGAGAGGAAGGTTCAGGTGGGACTGCAGAACGGCCGGGCCGGGAGCGAGCAGCCGCCGACCCTCCACACTCGGGTCCACACGGCCGGGATGCTCGCAGCAACACGTCGGAGCTTGTCATGGCAAGGCTGGTTGGAACAGCGTCTCCTTTCCCAGAGCTCTCTATTCGGGCTCCTTCAACTCTCTGGCTCCCTCAATGACCTCGTCCTTCACCTCTTTCACCAAGCAGTCCCTCACTGAACTCTTGCGCGCATCTCTCTCCCTCAATCATCTGAGGTGGGGGCGTCGCGCTGCGGGTTATATGACACGCCCTACCAAGCCATACCCACTGATTTGTGGTTGGTCGTTCGGGGCTTTCCTGGCTCCACCTTCTGATGACGAGGGACGGGCAACGCCTTTGTTCGTGGGCTTGACCGTGTGCGTAATGGAGTTTGGGGTGAAGAAAACCACCCAATGCACTGAGAGGATTGGGGGAGACTTGAAAAGGGATTCTATCTCATCTGATTCGGTGCAATGCAGTCTCAATTAATGGGAAACAGAGCCTTAAGCTAATACACAGAATAAGGAAATAACTATTTAGAAGGGTATATGGTGGCCTGCGTGTATGTATATAGACTAACTAAGAGGATGACCTTTGACCTTTACACACAAACCGGAGATATTTACAAGGAATCATTACACTTACAGAGGGTGATATTTACAACAATTCTCAACCACAACAATATATATATATATATATATATATTGTTGCGGAGATGAGGACTGTATATTTTTTGATTGTGTGCTGTACTATTATTATTATTGTGTATTCTGCGCCCCCCTACCTCCGGAGCTGTGTAAAGGTGAAAGGGCATCCCATAATTAGTCCACAAGCATACACATCAGCCAAGTAATAGAATACCCCTGTTGATAGTTATCTCTTATTCTGTGTTTTTGAGTAAGGCTGTGTCTCCCATTAATTGAAGTACTCCATTGCACCAGTGAAAGAGAATAGATCCCCTTTCATTCCCATCCCCAAAATCTCCATTCCCTTTTACATCCCCTCTCGTCATTGCTGAGCCCTCGATTCTCAATTACCTCCCCTCCAATAACCGCCATTGACCACGAGGCTCGAGTCGGGGAAGAAAGGCGTGTCTCCACCTCGTCATAGAGGGGAAGAGGGGCGTGCCCGCCCGTCGTCATCCAGGGCGGAGCCCGAGGGTCGCGCGACCAACCAGGGCCGAGGTGAGCACCCCGATGGGCGTGTCCAAAACGCCGGCGGCTGAATCGCTGGAGGCGCTATAAAAGGCGCGAACGGAAGTGAGTGGTGAGTTGGTCTGAGTTGGTTGAGAGTCGGTCGTCAAGTGGAGAGTGGTGAAGAGTCAGTCAGTAGAGGTGGTGGTCAAGTGGTTGCGTTGGTTGCGGTGAGGCGTCGGTGGTAAAGAGTGAGGGACCAAGAAAGAGTTGAGGGTGTGGACCAACGAGTCAGACAAGTCCTGGGAACGCAGCGGAGGCCGCCGCAGCAAGAACACCCAACAGCCAAAGGGGGCCTGAACGGCGGTTTGGAGCAGGACCGTAAAGGAACGGCGGCTGCTAAACGCGCCGGTTGAGCTGCAGGACCCCCTTGGACCTTTCCTCTCCCTCCAGCCATCCACCTCCTGCCTTTCCACCCTTCTTGTGTACGTGAGTTTGTTTTGTTTGTTCTGTCCCTGGGTATTTAATTAAGTCTGTAGGTAAGCTAAAATTTGCACTGTGTCACCTGCGTCTTATGTGTTGTAAATAAACCTTGATTGCTCCTTTTTGCTTGTGTAAATAATAAATCCAATTACTCTTCTGTCCGTCTATTCGTTTTATTCCTTTTCCTCTTTGCATTCGTCGTTTTAGTCTTTTCCCCTCATTGAGCAGCTGCGGTGCGATCCGGCCAAAGTCCTGGGTGAATCGGGTGAGTCAGGGATCCTGTAACGGTCGCGGTAACACACCACCGCTCGGTCATCATAACATCTAAACCGCGATCTGTAACAATTGGTTGTCAGGAGTTGGATTCGGACCTGGGACTAAATTTGTTCGGCCCAAATTTTGGGACACCAATTGTGTTAGTACAGTAACAATTGGTGTCTGGGAGTGAGATTCGGGGCCCGAACCAAATTTTTTTAAAAAACATCTAGAAAAAAGTTGGTCAAAATTTGGAGCGGACGAAATTTGTTTTGTTTTAAAGCAAAACCCGAATTTTGAAATCGCGCCATGGCTGGTCAAGGCGACGGGATGCCGGTGGGAGAGATAGACGGGGTAGAATCGACCCAGGACCTCGGGGAAATGTATGTGGAGGAAAGGGTGGAGGAGAGTAAAGAAGGTGTGGTTGAGGGGGTATCAGGTGCACAAAATGGCGCTCTCGCGCACGTGGTTACAGCGGCACCAAATTTAGCCACGCCCATGGTCGCGGCAGCCGAGCCAGAGATGCCAGAGTACGTGCGAGTCTTTATGATTGAAATGATGGCAAAAATGAGGGCTCAGACTGAGCAAATTGAAGCAACAGCGAAAGAAATGAGGGCCGATATGGAGAAAAGGGAGCAGAGGGACAGAGACCGCAAGTTGGGCGAAAGGGTCCCAGGGGTGCACGACGAGGTAACGCGGGTCGAAAAGCGCTGGTTGAGCGAAGCGGAGGAAAGCACGGGTACAATGACGGGGGTAGAAATCGCGACACGGGGTTTGGAAAAGCCGGCGACCGATGAGGTAGAGGGAATTTTATTAAAGCCAACGGTCGTCGAGGTGAGTAAAGAAAAAGCGGAAGTGGGCATTGAAATTGAAGAGATGACGGAGGTAGCCCGGGAATTGCAGGGAGAAATGGAAAATGTACAAAGTCCCTGCTCAAATCATGATGATGTACTCGCTAATCCAAATGGAAGTTTGCAGGTTTTGGTGCAGGGAGGAAGAAGAACCCCGAAGGTGAGACGTGCTGTGTATTGTGCGGGGAGATTTTGTAAGAGGATGTTTAGCGACAAAAGAATTTTCGCGCGCTTGGGATCGAGGAAGCATCCGGGCGTTGGTGAAGGGTCCCGTGTGAGTGGAAATGGCACGCGTGGGAGGAAAAAGTGTGCGTCGGCGAGTGGGTGTGTTATAAAGTGTGGGAGTGAAACCGAGTGCGAGCGAGAATGCACGTCGGGGTGTACGGAGTGTGACACGAGGAGTGAGTTGGTGGTGGAGCGGGTGCGAGAATGCACGCTTGGAATGGTAGAGGGTGTGCGAGGAAGCACACCTGGGTTGGTCATGGCGCGAGTGTGGGAGAGCCC
The DNA here is from genome assembly GCF_964187855.1 of Myxine glutinosa. Classification (NCBI taxonomy): domain Eukaryota; kingdom Metazoa; phylum Chordata; class Myxini; order Myxiniformes; family Myxinidae; genus Myxine; species Myxine glutinosa. The sequence continues at coordinate 22,710,778 of NC_136273.1, forward strand.
ATCTGAGCGCGTTAGTGGGTGGATGCCAGAGTGCACGCCCATGGTGAGTGTTACGGAGGAGAGGTGTGGACCAAAGTGTGCGCGAGAGGTGTGGTGTGTAGCAGGGAGAGCGTTGGTGGAATGTACGGACGGCGTTGGAACGCCAGGTTTTGTGAGGGTGAAAGGGGTAGCGTATGCGTGTGAGCATGCAAGTAAAGCATCGACGGTAACCGGGTTAGTGGTTAGGGCGACGAATAGCCGATGCGAGCACTCGGGGTGCGGGGTGCTTTGTTGGGTGCGAGGCCCGGCGCGGGTCGATTCTGCGTCGCTTCTCTTTGAAGCGTCGTTGCCGATTCGGGCTTGGCCCCGCCCCGCACGGTCGAGTCCGGGCTTTGTCGGGCGAGGCGACCGGTCCGGTTCAAGGGCGAGTGGGAGGAAGCGGAACGGTGCCCCCTCGTGGGGACGGGGTTCCGACCGGGGGAGATTGAGCCATCGGGCCCGGGACCGCAAGGTGCCGCGCCGAGATGGTGCGTGGAGCCTCGGTCCAACCAAACCACCTCCCTTGAACCGAAAGCCGGACGGATTCAACCTGCAGGTGACCAAACCACCCGAATTCATTGCTCGGCTTTACGAACCGAGTTTAATGATGGCACGGCGCACCTAGAGGATCTAATAAGTAGACGGGTGATGAGGATAGTGTTTTGGCCCCGAAATTAGAAAAAAAAAGCAAAATTTGATGTTGGTACGGTGATTGGCAGATGATTGGCAGAATTTTTGATTGGTTGGATTTAGGTGTGCAAAATTGATAGTAGGACCTCCCCGATGTGGAGGGATGGCAAATCCACCATCCCTCACAGGTGGGGGCAAATGCGCAATAGTTTATGGGGTGGCTATGACAACCGAGCCAGGGAGGGCTTGGTTATATTGATAGGGATCTAGCGAAGATGACAGTAGGTAACGTTAAGTTTAGTTAGTGACTGATACCTGTAGTGGGGACGCAGGTAGATTAGAGTGGATGATAATGACGAGGGAGCGCAATAGTTTAAAGGGACGACTGGGAAGCGCAAGTTTCAGAAGGGAGTAGTTGGCTGAGATGATGCCGTGTGTGTGAAGATTGAACAGGTGAGAATTGAACAGGTGTGATTGCACAGGTGTGCAACTGAACAGGTGTGTGGAGCAGTGTATGAGGGAGTAGTGGTGATGTGTGTTGTGTTGACCAACTGGTCCAGGAAGAGGAGGAGGGTGCAGGTGGCACCAGGTGTGATTGCACAGGTGTGCAACAACAGGTGAATGGAGAATGGTTGTGTGAAATAAATGGTTGTATGGAATAAATGGTATGGAGTATTGGAATGGATGGTCGTGGAGTGAGTATGGTGGAAATTGTGGAGTGGATGGTGCGAAGGTGTGAATGGGGGAAGAGTGGACCCCCATCACGGATACCCGGGGCGGGTAGTGTAAGTGTTAGGTAGAGGGTACAGGTAAATTGTGGTTGGATATTGGCATCTGTGGTGCGGGTGAAAGAATGGTCTTTGGATGGGTGCATTAGTGTTGTGGAAATGGCTGGGCGTGTAGCCTGTTAGTGTGTGTAGTTGGTTGGGCACTCCACCACTGTGAGGATGTCGGCCAGGTGAGGCCGCAGGTGGGCTCTGGGAGCCGGTCGTAGTTGTTGTGGATGGGGCCCGAGGATCCGGAGGACGGACCCGGGTAGCCCAGTGCCAGAGGGCACCATGGGGTGACAGAGCCAGGAGGGGCTGTCCCCAGTTAGTTAGGTTAGGGTGAGGAGCTAGGTAAGCTTGGGTGGCAACTCCAGTGGTGGAGGTGTGCAGGTGGGTAGACCTGCTGGGAGAGCTACACGTCGCAGCCCAGAAATTGTGCGAGAGCACCGGGAGATGAATCAGGGGAGTGAGACCCCAAATTGAGAAGCACCACAGTTTGGTCAATGGGAATTGGTTTTTAGAACCCATAGTGTAAGTTGGCCAATGGATTGGCAGGGAAAGACCCCGGGTAGTGTAAAGTGTGTTAAAGTCATTTAGAGGATAGTTAGGAAGAAGGATCTCCTCACACCATCTGCATCCACTCACCTGAGGTGACAGGTACTCCGCACCATGCCATGTTTAATTATTTTTGGTGCAGATGTTTGGAATGTGAGACGCATCATGACGTGGGTGTGACATTGTGCTTTGATGTTCCATCTCTGCCTCCTTATGAGGATTGATGATGAATTTGGTGATGGCAAATTTTGAAGTAGAGGGATTGTGGAGACGAATTTGGTATAGGGGAAATATGGGGAAGACGTGACAGTAGTGACAAATTTGTAAATGTGTAGATTTTTGTACATATGGGGTAAGGGCAAGGGTAGGGTAGGTGACAGGGGGGTGACGTACGGTAGGGACGAGCTTTCTCACTTCGCCCTCCGTACGCATTTCGCCTTGCATTGCCTTATTGATGTGTACCCTTGTGACCTTACCCCTCGCTCAATTGTCTTTCCCCTTTTGTCTCCCACATGACCTGTGCGCCACTGGGTGCCGAGGGGAGCGTGCGTGGGTCGGCCATTGTGCGCCCGAAATTCCCAGAACCAGCTGTCTGCATCGATGCACCACGTTATGGACCACATGTCTGTGGCCGAGCACCACTTATGGACCCCATGGGTTGGGGCATGGCCCCTCTGCTGGAACCGGCCATGAGGGCCCGAAATCTTGCTGGCGGACCTTGGCCACAGGGCACCGATGCCCCACAGGTGAACCACACGTAGTCGGCCCCTGTGGGCCATAAATAAAATAAAAACGGACACGTTAGGTGCATTCTTTTATTGCAAATAGGCCGCCAGCAAGGGAAGATGACAACACCAGGAAAATAATAATAACCAGCAGAGGGAGCCGAAGAGCAAGAGATCACCTGCAGGGTTAGGGGTTGTTGATTTTATTTTTATGGAACACTGATGAACTATGGTGACTGCACCGATTGGTGCTTGGGTGTGTATTGGTGCGTTTTTGGGTGCTTTCATGGTGCGTCAATGCAGAGCAGACTGTCTCCCCCCCAGAAAGAACAATCACAGGTCCTGGGTTAGTCTTGTAAATAAAGTAGCGTCAATTGTAAATAATGCTTCCCACCGTCAGTGTGTAGTTTGAAGACCATTCCGCAATTCGGTTAACTGTGGGCGTAAGTCTGTTAGGCAGGGTGCAATGGAGCAGCGGGACACATTTATTTATGTTTTAAAACTGTCGCACTCAGGGTCAGGTTAAAAATAGAGGGAACTACACCTACGTGTCACACTAAAAATAAAAGTTGTAGGCCCGGGACGTGCCTAAGAGGAGGAGGGTGCAGTGTTGCGGAGATGAGGACTGTATATTTTTTGATTGTGTGCTGTACTATTATTATTATTGTTTATTCTGCGCCCCCCTACCTCCGGAGCTGTGTAAAGGTGAAAGGGCATCCCATAATTAGTCCACAAGCATACACATCAGCCAAGTAATAGAATACCCCTGTTGATAGTTATCTCTTATTCTGTGTTTTAGAGTAAGGCTGTGTCTCCCATTAATTGAAGTACTCCATTGCACCAGTGAAAGAGAATAGATCCCCTTTCATTCCCATCCCCAAAATCTCCATTCCCTTTTACATCCCCTCTCGTCATTGCTGAGCCCTCGATTCTCAATTACCTCCCCTCCAATAACCGCCATTGACCACGAGGCTCGAGTCGGGGAAGAAAGGCGTGTCTCCACCTCGTCATAGAGGGGAAGAGGGGCGTGCCCGCCCGTCGTCATCCAGGGCGGAGCCCGAGGGTCGCGCGACCAACCAGGGCCGAGGTGAGCACCCCGATGGGCGTGTCCAAAACGCCGGCGGCTGAATCGCTGGAGGCGCTATAAAAGGCGCGAACGGAAGTGAGTGGTGAGTTGGTCTGAGTTGGTTGAGAGTCGGTCGTCAAGTGGAGAGTGGTGAAGAGTCAGTCAGTAGAGGTGGTGGTCAAGTGGTTGCGTTGGTTGCGGTGAGGCGTCGGTGGTAAAGAGTGAGGGACCAAGAAAGAGTTGAGGGTGTGGACCAACGAGTCAGACAAGTCCTGGGAACGCAGCGGAGGCCGCCGCAGCAAGAACACCCAACAGCCAAAGGGGGCCTGAACGGCGGTTTGGAGCAGGACCGTAAAGGAACGGCGGCTGCTAAACGCGCCGGTTGAGCTGCAGGACCCCCTTGGACCTTTCCTCTCCCTCCAACCATCCACCTCCTGCCTTTCCACCCTTCTTGTGTACGTGAGTTTGTTTTGTTTGTTCTGTCCCTGGGTATTTAATTAAGTCTGTAGGTAAGCTAAAATTTGCACTGTGTCACCTGCGTCTTATGTGTTGTAAATAAACCTTGATTGCTCCTTTTTGCTTGTGTAAATAATAAATCCAATTACTCTTCTGTCCGTCTATTCGTTTTATCCCTTTTCCTCTTTGCATTCGTCGTTTTAGTCTTTTCCCCTCATTGAGCAGCTGCGGTGCGATCCGGCCAAAGTCCTGGGTGAATCGGGTGAGTCAGGGATCCTGTAACGGTCGCGGTAACACACCACCACTCGGTCATCATAACATCTAAACCGCGATCTGTAACAATATATATATATATATATATATATATATATATATATATATAAATATATATATATATATATATATATATATATATATGTATATATATATATATATATATATATATATATATATGTATATGTATATATATATATATATATATATATATATATATATATATACTGCATATATTAACAACTAAAATAAAAAGGTGGGTTCTCCTTCAGTACTAACAAATTGCTTATACACCTCCGGGTTCCTTCACTCTGCTCCCCTGGCTTGTTAGTCTCCTATTCTTCTGCATTTCAGGAATTTCCCAGACTGTTCATGGTTTTGCTTTAAAATGTTTAAACTTCCCCCTGCCATGCTGTACTCTTTTGTATTGTTACGTTTGTGAGGGGGTAGGCAATGAAATACCTTAGGCCAGGTAGAATTGTATAGGTAGTGTGTTTCGAATGTCGCGACGAAGAAGAAGAAACCTCCATGTACCTAAGTAGGGATCCGTTAGACCGGATGTCGTGTAAGGTCGCATCTTTGTTCCCATGGCGAGGGGTGGGGCTATGTTAATTATGTAGGGGTTAAGAGTAAATCCCCTGTATGTAAATTGCCTCTGTGATTTATCCTTTGTTCCTTATGACACTACACTACACACACACCAGCCATGCACCCCGCACCAATACTAAAAAGACCATATGAAAGTAACCGGAACCAGGACATTCAAATGCCACCAGCGGAGTCGTCATCAGGGAAAGCGGGAGGGGCCATGGGGCCCCGGCCCGACGGGTGGTTATTGGTCCGGGCGAGGACTGCTGCGATGGCACTTGCTGATTGGAGCACACACGGACATCATCGGATGACGTGGGAGACCGGGGCAGAAAAAGACTGGGTCCCGGCACTTTTTCTCTTGGAGTCCTGAGCTGATGAAAGGCGGTCACAGTTCGTGCTCTTGGCTCTGACTTTGTGGATGTGCTCGCAGGCAGACGCATTATTTCTCTTGGTCTGGGCTGCGTGGTGCGAGCGGTCGCTTCCTTTCTCTGGTTTTTTGGTGCTGACTTCGTGACACCAGTGCACCTGAGAGGCCTCAGTGCTTTGTGGAGCGTGGGACGAGGATGGAGCTCGGGCCTATTTGCTTGCATCGGCGTGGCGGTGAACGCGGCTTTGTGCCAAGGTGTGTTTCCCACTCATGGATCCGGGGACCCGTTTTAGGACCAACCGTGTTCAAGGGCCTCTCAAAGTTGAGTACTGAGCAAACAAACCAAACACATTTATTACTTTCAGTTATTTATCCCCTTGTGTTGTATACGAGTCCGTATGGGGGGGCTCCGTTTAAGATTTTGGTTTTACCATGCATTATTTTGTTACTGGCATTTCTTTCATTAAACCTTTTTATTGTTGCATTTTAATTCCGTGTCGGTTTAATTTGATTATCGTGGTTCGAGGATGCTCCAGTGGAATCCGTCCAGGTAAGAGCCTTGCCGCCCTCCACTACTCCTCGCGCGTATAAAGAAGGTCCGCCATAGTTGACTGAATGACTCAGAGGTAAGCTCGATCGGTCATTCGTCCGAGACCAGTAATTACCGGTACGGACACGACAGTATATTATAACTCTTCTTCCTGTTCAAAAGGCTGTCTTCAATTTGCTCATGAAATCTTTCCATCACAAAAAAAAATTCAACCTCATGCAGTTCTTCCTTTCTTCATTCTCTAAACACACATTCATTCCACCCAACCACAAACATTTTCAAACGGATCTCTGATTTGAAAATCTCAAGAAACCAAGTCTGTAATAAATGTTCGATTTTCATTAATCATTCAAAACTTTCAAAATTCCCAAATCACCCCTCCCCCTCAAATCTTCCCCTCACCTCTCCTCCTCAAATGTCTCCCTTCACCCCTCACCTTCAAAACTCCCAACTCACCCTTCCCCTTCTAATCTCCCCCCTCAACCCTTCTCCTCAAATCTCCCCCCACCCCCTCAAATCTCCCCCTTCACCCCTCCCCTTTAAAACTCCCCCCTCACCACTTTTCTTCAATTCTCCCATCTCACCCCTCCTCCTCAAAGTTGCCTCTTAACTCCTCCACAAACCTGCCTCCTCCCCGCTTCCTCTCCCTTCCAACTCATACCTCCGCATCTTCCAACATTCTACTTCACTCTGCCACCCCTCAAACAACTCTCTCACTGTGCCTCATCCAATCACCATCAAACCTTTTGTCCTCCTCATCCTTCCCTTCTCCTAGCTATTCTGCAATCTCCGACACACTGTCAACAGCTCTCTCTACCTCCCCCTCTCCTCCCTCCTCCATCATCTTTCCCGACTCCTCCCCTCCATTGTCCTGCATCCGATGCCTCCCCTCCCTCTTCCATAACAGCATGGACCTCAAACATCCGGGGCCTTTGCTCAAACCTGATTGATCTCTCAATAGAGGTTGCTTCTGACAAACCAGACTTGATCTGCTTAACAGAAACTTTCCTCCTTCAAGTTGTCTCTGATTCCTTAATATCTCTCCCTGGTTACTCCCTCCTCCGGTATGATAGACCTGAGCCTCGTCCGGGTGGTGGGGTTGTTATCTTTATCAAAAACTCTCTTCCTCACTTTCCCTGCAATGCCCATCCAGGAGTACCTCTGGCTACGACTTCCCCTCCGCTCCCACCTTTTGTTCAGATGTGTACTGTACCGTCCACCAAACTGTGATGACTCAAATTACATCTCGCTACCTGACAACATGGACCAACTTCTTTCCACTCATCCCAACTCTCTCTTCCTCATATGTGGTGACTTCAACTGTCATCATGCCAGCTGGATGGGTGTGGGTACCTCTCTCACCAGCCATGGCACCTCAGCAAAGGACTTCTGCGACTCATTGGGACTAACACAATCTGTCAATTTCTCGACCGGATCTCAGTCAACGGTACATCATCTCTTCTAGACTTGGCTATGACTAACTTCCCTGTAAATTTTCTTATGTTCTTCTTCTGCTCCAATCGGTTCATCTGATCATTTCCTTGTTAAAGTGGACATCTCTCTGGCCATTCTCATAGAGCCTCATCGACAACGTGTTTGGTATTTCACTCAGGCTGTCTGGCACGGTCTGCAAGCAGCCATCAATCATCTGGACTGGTCTCCCATCTCTACTGCCTCTGACATGAACCATTCCTTGGAATTCTTCCAAAGTAAATTGCTCTCTCTCATGCACAGATTCATCCCATCGCATCTTCATTTATCATATCCTTCCACCCATCCATGGTACACTGAATCTAGTGGTGAGGCAGTTGCCCTGAAACAACTTGCCTTTGCCTCCTGGAAGGCAAATCCAACGGAAGGCAATCTCGGTTCCTTTCACAAAGCTCAGAACAAGTGTGTGTCTACCCTCAGGAGAGCCAGGAAACACTGTCTCTCTAATCGCAAAACTGAACTCTCAAACCTGTCTCCCTCCTCCAAATCCTGGTGGCATCTGGTCAAATCTGTTTCTGGTGTTTGTTCCCCTTCCATCCCCTCCCTTACCTCAAACAGCTACACAGCTGACTCCGCACGTGAAAAAGCTCCTGCCTCACACCTATCTCGGCTTCATGCTGTGGAAACAAAGGCTTTTAGAATCATTGATGAAGCTGATTCTGAGGACCTTTCTCTCTCACTTTCATGTTTCTCACAGGCATGTTGGTGACCTTCTCTCCTGACAAGGTGGAGAGATTTCTGTCAAACCTCGACTCTGATTCTGCAACTGGACCAGACGGCATCAGTCCACGGGTCCTAAAATCCTGCTTTGCTGCTCTATCTCACCCTCTCTCTGTTCTCTTCGCCTTCTCTTTTGCTCAAGGTCATCTGCCATCTGCTTGGAAATCAGCCAACATTACCGCTTTACACAAAAAATGTGCAAAAACAGACCCTAGCAATGACAGACCAATCAGCCTGCTCCCAATAATCAGCAAGGTCATGGAATCCATCATTACTTCCGATATTAAATCTTTCCTCTTCTCCAATGGCTTGATCTGTGATCATCAATTTGGATTCAGACCAGGTCACTCGACTCTGGACATGCTGCTTCTGCTGTCTCAGCAATGGATGGAGGTCCTCAATGCCAAACAGGAAATCAGAGCTGTCTCCCTGGACATGTCTCGTGCCTTCGATATGGTTTGGCACCCCGCTCTGCTCACCAAACTCTTGTCTTATGGTATCCATGGGAACTTCCACGCAATGCTTGCAGACTTCCTCTCTGGTTGTAGTCACCGTGTGGCCCTGAATGGATTTCTCTCATCAACCCTTCCTGTTCAGTTTGGAGTTCCTCAAGGCAGTGTTCTGGTCCCTGTGCTTTTCCTGGTCTTCGTCAATGATCTCTCCGACTCTGGAAAATCCTCTCTATATCTTTGCTGATGACTCCACTCTCTGCCGTTCCATATCTCATCCCTCAGATTGGCAGTCTGCAGCCTCCTCACTCTCTACAGACCTGGACAAAATCACAAACTGGTGAACCAAGTGGAACATATCTTTCAACCTGACAAATCTCACACTCTTACTATGTCTCTCCGAAAATACCATCTGGATAACCCTCCCATCTACTTTCTCAACAATCCTCTTGAAGAAGTTCCGTCACTCAAGCTTTTGGGTCTCACTATCTGCCCTGAACTTTCCTGGGAAAACGACATTTCCAAGCTGGCCTCCAAAGCTAGTCGTCGACTGGGCATCCTCCGCCATTCAAAGTCCTTCCTTGGCACCTCTGAGCTCCTCACCACATACAAAGCTTTCATCCACAGCTCAATGGAATACTGTTCTCCCCTCTGGGCTGGTGCGCCTGCCTCTCACCTAGCTCGGCTTCACGCTGTAGAAACCAAAGCTTTCAGAATCATTGGAATCTCCCGCGATGAAGCTAACTCCGAGGGCCTTTCACTCTCTCACCGCAGGCAGGTTGGTAGTCTTTCTGTGATCTACAGACTCCCATCCGGCCTAGCTCCCCCAGCTCTGTCTTTGCCCTGTCCCCCAAATATTCCTTCAGGATGCACAAGTTCTGCCAGATACCCGCTTCTCGTGAAACTACCAAATTCAAGACTCTCTGCTCACCTTCACTCTTTCATTTCTTTTTTTCCCCGCCTCTGGAACAAACTCCCTCACTCTCTTCAATCCCACTCCTCCCTCCAGGTCTTTAAAACAGCTGTTCACCCCCATCTCTTATCTAACCCCCTTCCAAAACTGTGATCATTTCTAACCCTGTTAATACACCCCAAATCCACCACTTTCAATCTCAGACTTCATTCCTGAAATTCCTAGTCGTGTCAATTTGTTTTATACCGTGTACCCCTTCCCCGCCTCCCCTCTCCTCCAGCCCTCTCCCTTCCACAGATCTCCCGATGTCCCTGCTCCACTGTTGTGCTTATGTGCTTCCCTCTCTTTCCCCCATCTTGTCTCCTGCTCCCTTTATTATATGTTTCGTGTGTCCATTTCTGTTTTTTTGTGTCTAATGTTAGCTCTTACACGGGCCTCGATCTTGTAGGCTAAAAATAAAAAAATTTAAAAATGACCTGCGAATGTTTCTGCCAAACCAATAATTTTTTGCCCTCCGGATCAGGAGCAGTTTCGTACGGATCAAAATTCAAAATCATCATTGTATTGAGAAATTTACAAAACCTCCCACCTACTTTCGGACACCTGCTGGGACACCCCAAAAGGTTCCCACACAAGGTTTGGTGGGGCTAGCCCCAAAACTGAGGGACTAGTTCGGGGACGGACGGATGGACGGACGCTCCTGCTATTTTATATAGACTGAGACTTGATGCTAATTGTAGATTTAGAGTGAAAATGGGACGGAAAGATCTCGAGTGTTCACAATTTCTAGCTGCTTCGGGATATGGAACACTTTTGCCTTTAATGGACAGCTTCCAACAGCACCTGGATATAGAACCGTGTAGTATTTACGAGTAGTCTGGACTCTAGAGGAGGGATTTTTCAGGAAAGTTTGTGAGCTGAGTATCTGAATGTTAAATCAGAGCGCGGTCGATAGATGAAGCCAGTTACCATTTGTTTTGCTTTATCTTTATCCTTTCAATAATGCAAGTCTGGACTCTGCCTGATTGCCATTTGAATATCGAGAGTTCAATGAACCTTTGTTTACCTGACACATCTTTGTCCTTCTTTATGTCTGTTGGGCCTCATTTTGTTACTTTGCATGCAACCGTCATTGCCTGGTCCTCGCACGAGCCTTGAGAAACACATAAACACAACAATTGGGATGATAATGCTCCCCGGGCACCACCTGGATGTACGACAATGTGCGAAGGGAACAAACACAGACTGCGTTTTGGTTGAATGATAAAATCAAATGTGAAATTTTAGAGGCGTACGTATTCCTTATGGATTCATCAATTCGTATGCGCATCTATGGCACCATGATGCCACATGGTCTGCCTGATAAACTCGTAATTATCTGATTGCACATATTCACAATGGAGTTGATACTTTTGCTGTTTCCAGTAGATTCTGTTCAATTGAGTTGAATATTCCCCATTATACTTTGCAGACATTCATTTATTTTTCACAAACATAACTCCTTCCTCCTTTTTTTTTTTTTTGGTATACAGAATCGAGGCTCGTGAAAGAGCTAACATTTATCACACAAAAAATCAAACAGACACACAAAGTATATAATAAGGGGAGCGGTAGACAAGATGGGGAGAGAAGGAGAAGCACACAAACACAACATTTGAGAGTAGGGACATCGGGAGATCTGTGGGAGGGAGAGGGCTTGGGTGGAGGAGGCGTGGGAAGGGGGGGGGGGGGTGAAGTATAAAACACAAGGACACTGCAAGGACTTCCAGGAAAGAAGTTGGTATTTCATAAAAGTGGATCTTTGGTGAAATTAGCGTGGGTCGAAAAGATCAACGTTTTGGATGGGGGAAGATAAGAGATGGTGATGAACAGCTGTTTTAAAGACTTGGAGGGAGGAGTGGGATTGAAGAGAGTGAGGGAGCTTGTTCCAGAGGCGGGAGAAAAGAGGAATGAAGGAGTGAAGGTGAGCAGAGAGTCTTGATTTTTGGCAGTTTAACCATCAGAGGGTTGCTGGCAGATCTTGTGCGACCTGTAGGAATATTTGGGGGACAGAGCCCAGAGAGAGCTGGGGGAGCAAGGCCGGAGAGGAGTCGGTAGAAGACAGAAAGACCACTAACCTGCCTGTGGTGAGTAAGTGAAAGGCCCTCGGAGATTCTAATGATTCTGAAAGCTTTGGTTTCTACAGCGTGAAGCCGAGCTAGGTGAGAGGCAGGAGCACCAGCGCAGAGGGGAGAGCAGTATTCCATTGAGGAACAGTATTCAATCCTTCTTCCCCTCCACCTCACAAAGATTGCATCTGTGAGTTCCTGACTTCAAAAGGAACGGGATACCTCACCATAGTGATAACACCGCTCTCAAGATTCATGATTCCAAATGATTGTTGGACTGAGATTCAATGATGAACTCAGCCGACTGGTTGCATCATCCTTGAGGTGCAGCTGTGCAGCCGTTGCAGTGCTTCTGCACATTCAGTCGTCAGGGCCTTGCATTTTGTCCTGCGTGCTGGCAACGATCAGCTACCCTGGAATACCACCATGGGTTAAAGTCCACCAGGAAATTTGGCCCGAAGGGTCCTCGGCTTAATGTCCCATGTGACGCATGATGCCCTCATTGATGTGACGCCCTGCGTGCAAAGCACCAGTATTGCAGGTTACAGTAGTATCGACCATCAAACGCAGACGAGACAGCTGAAAGGTGATCAGGAGTCGAAACCCCGGTAGGTAAAGCAACTGGAACTGGAAAGCTCGTGCAATTCCGTCGCCCAATAATGAAAGGGCTGATAGCAAAAGAAGAAATAAGTAAAGGTGGAGAATAGTCAATGGAATTCCTAATGTGTGTGCAATTGCTTTTGGCAAAGAAAGACTGTGATGCAGCTCAGGATCTTTTACTGGGAAGGTGAATGAATGTGACGCATGGACATTACGGTGAGCTCCCTCGTTCACCCAGCCGCAGCTCACAATTATTGCAGGGACTGCAACAGCATGAGAATGAGCACATGCCATGGGCTGATAGCCTGGCGAGCCATCCTGTCAATGTCGCCAATCTCACCAGAACCTCCTCACCCATTCATTACTACTCTCCCGCCCTTGATGAAAAGCCAGGAGTCTCAATACTTGGGGAAGAAAGGAAAAAACCATCAACTAAACAAACGTCAAAAACACACAAATGGGCGTTCCTTCACAATTTCAACCTTCTCGGTTTGTACAAGGAAACCAGGTTGGGCATATTCAATTATCACGTGTTACGCGCAAACGGAAGAACATACACTTTGGCCATGATATGCTGGGCCGGCAGGGATTTGATGGCAATTGGGAGCAACGTCGCCTACTTCTTGTGAAATAGAGCAGGGCCCGACTTCACTTATCGCCAAATTCTCAGGTATATTGGTGCCACACCTCACAAGACTGACGTTTTCGCAGGAATAGGAAATGCCACCGTTGGCTGTTTCAGTGTTTCACCCTCTAACCATTGCCTTCCATTTTAACTGAACCCAATCTTGTAAGGTTAACCTAGTGTCTGCACCTGTAAAGCAGGTAAATTAAAGGGGCTGTTGGCAATAAGCAGGAGGACTTCAACAGTATGTACCACAATAATATTTTTTTAAAGTTTTCTTTTAATGATATTTTGCTGTTTATTGCTAAGACCATTCGAAGCAGTACCACAAGATAAACATCAAGCTACTGCACAAAGCATTGGTGACAGTTCAGAGATAACAGGTGTGAAGGGCAAAACACGTGAGTAAAGAGAAGTTACCAGTTTACTGGACAATGGTATTTCTTCCCTTGGCTTAAAATTTGAAGCCAATACAACAGGAGCCAGGAATGGCTATCCCTTGCTGCGGGCTGTTCCCAACTCCCACTCAAGGAAGTTGTATTGTCTATTGTTGAAGTCAGGTATTGTCTATCAGGCCAACATTTCAGGTATTGTCTATCAGGCCAACATTTCAGGTATTGTCTATCAGGCCAACATTTCAGGTATTGTCTATCAGGACAACATTCCAGGTATTGCCTGTCAGGACAACATTCCAGGTATTGCTTATCAGGACTACATTTCAGGTATTGCCTGTCAGGACAACATTCCAGGTATTGCCTATCAGGACAACATTTCAGGTATTGCCTGTCAGGACAACATTTCAGGTATTGTCTATCAGGACAACATTCCAGGTATTGTCTATCAGGACAACATTTCAGGTATTGTCCATCAGGACAACATTTCAGGTATTGTCTATCAGGCCAACATTTCAGGTATTGCCTGTCAGGACAACATTCCAGGTATTGCCTATCAGGACAACATTTCAGGTATTGCCCGTCAGGACAACATTTCAGGTATTGTCTATCAGGACAACATTTCAGGTATTGTCTATCAGGACAACATTCCAGGTATTGCCTATCAGGACAACATTCCAGGTATTTCCTATCAGGACAACATTTCAGGTATTGTCTATCAGCACAGTATTCCAGGTATTGCCTATCAGGCCAACATTTCAGGTATTGCCTATCAGGACAACATTCCAGGTATTTCCTATCAGGACAACATTTCAGGTATTGTCTATCAGGACAACATTCCAGGTATTGTCTATCAGGACAACATTTCAGGTATTGCCTATCAGGACAACATTTCAGGTATTGTCTATCAGGACAACATTCCAGGTATTGCCTATCAGGACAACATTCCAGGTATTTCCTATCAGGACAACATTTCAGGTATTGTCTATCAGGACAATATTCCAGGTATTGCCTATCAGGACAACATTCCAGGTATTTCCTATCAGGACAACATTTCAGGTATTGTCTATCAGGACAATATTCCAGGTATTGTCTATCAGGACAACATTTCAGGTATTGCCTATCAGGACAACATTTCAGGTATTGTCTATCAGGACAACATTTCAGGTATTGTCTATCAGGACAACATTCCAGGTATTGCCTATCAGGACAACATTCCAGGTATTTCCTATCAGGACAACATTTCAGGTATTGTCTATCAGGACAATATTCCAGGTATTGCCTATCAGGACAACATTCCAGGTATTTCCTATCAGGACAACATTTCAGGTATTGTCTATCAGGACAATATTCCAGGTATTGCCTATCAGGACAACATTTTAGGTATTGCCGATCAGGACAACATTTCAGGTATTGCCTATGAGGCCAACATTCCAGGTATTGCCTATCAGGACAACATTCCAGGTATTGTCTATCAGGACAACATTTCAGGTATTGTCTATCAGGACAACATTTCAGGTATTGTCTATCAGGCCAACATTTCAGGTATTGCCTGTCAGGACAACATTCCAGGTATTGACTATCAGGACAACATTTCAGGTATTGCCCGTCAGGACAACATTTCAGGTATTGTCTATCAGGACAACATTTCAGGTATTGTCTATCAGGACAACATTCCAGGTATTGCCTATCAGGACAACATTCCAGGTATTGCCTATCAGGACAACATTTCAGGTATTGTCTATCAGGACAATATTCCAGGTATTGCCTATCAGGACAACATTTCAGGTATTGCCTATCAGGACAACATTCCAGGTATTGCCTATCAGGACAACATTTCAGGTATTGCCTATCAGGACAACATTTCAGGTATTGTCTATCAGGACAATATTCCAGGTATTGCCTATCAGGACAACATTTCAGGTATTGCCTATGAGGACAACATTCCAGGTATTGCCTATCAGGACAACATTTCAGGTATTGCCTATCAGGACAACATTCCAGGTATTGCCTATCAGGACAACATTCCAGGTATTGCCTCTCAGGACAACATTTCAGGTATTGTCTATCAGGACAATATTCCAGGTATTGCCTATCAGGACAACATTCCAGGTATTGTCTATCAGGACAATATTCCAGGTATTGCCTATCAGGCCAACATTTCAGGTATTGCCTATCAGGACAACATTTCAGATATTGCCTATCAGGACAACATTTCAGGTATTGCCTATGAGGACAACATTCCAGGTATTGCTTATCAGGACAACATTTCAGGTATTGCCTATCAGGACAACATTCCAGGTATTGCCTATCAGGACAACATTTCAGGTATTGCCTATGAGGACAACATTCCAGGTATTGCCTATCAGGACAACATTCCAGGTATTGCCTATCAGGACAACATTTCAGGTATTGCCTATCAGGACAACATTCCAGGTATTGCCTATCAGGACAACATTTCAGGTATTGCCTATCAGGACAACATTTCAGGTATTGCCTATGAGGACAACATTCCAGGTATTGCCTATGAGGACAACATTCCAGGTATTGCTTATCAGGACAACATTTCAGGTATTGCCTATGAGGACAACATTCCAGGTATTGCTTATCAGGACAACATTTCAGGTATTTGCCTATCAGGACAACATTTCAGGTATTGCCTATGAGCACAACATTCCAGGTATTGCTTATCAGGACAACATTTCAGGTATTGCCTATCAGGACAACATTCCAGGTATTGCCTATCAGGACAACATTTCAGGTATTGCCTATCAGGACAACATTCCAGGTATTGCCTATCAGGACAACATTTCAGGTATTGCCTATCAGGACAACATTTCAGGTATTGCCTATGAGGACAACATTCCAGGTATTGCCTATGAGGACAACATTCCAGGTATTGCTTATCAGGACAACATTTCAGGTATTGCCTATGAGGACAACATTCCAGGTATTGCTTATCAGGACAACATTTCAGGTATTTGCCTATCAGGACAACATTTCAGGTATTGCCTATGAGCACAACATTCCAGGTATTGCTTATCAGGACAACATTTCAGGTATTGCCTATCAGGACAACATTCCAGGTATTGCCTATCAGGACAACATTTCAGGTATTGCCTATCAGGACAACATTCCAGGTATTGCCTATCAGGACAACATTTCAGGTATTGCCTATCAGGACAACATTTCAGGTATTGCCTATCAGGACAACATTCCAGGTATTGCCTATCAGGACAACATTTCAGGTATTGCCTATCAGGACAACATTCCAGGTATTGTCTATCAGGACAACATTTCAGGTATTGCCTATCAGGACAACATTTCAGGTATTGCCTATCAGGACAACATTTCAGGTATTGCCTATCAGGACAACATTTCAGGTATTGCCTATCAGGACAACATTTCAGGTATTGCCTGTCAGGACAACATTTCAGGATTGCCTGTCAGGACAACATTTCAGGTATTGCCTGTCAGGACAACATTTCAGGTATTGACTGTCAGGACAACATTTCAGGTATTGTCTCTCAGGACAACATTTCAGGTATTGTCTATCAGGACAACATTCCAGGTTTTGCCTATCAGGACAACATTTCAAGTATTGCCTGTCAGGACAACATTTCAGGTATTGCCTATCAGGACAACATTTCAGGTATTGCCTATCAGGACAACATTTCAGGTATTGTCTATCAGGACAACATTTCATATCAACATATCAGGACAATATCAAGACAAGAACATCAACATATCAGGACAATATTGTCCCCTGAATCATTGTCTCTGCCTCTACATTACGGCCTTTTATCAACCATGCTTATATACACACTACTATATATATACACACTATATATATACACACTACTATTATATACACACTACTTATATACACACACATCAAAGAGGACTTTGTAATTTCCTCAAGCTACTGGTGCGCAATGACCAACTCTTTTCAAAAGGTCATATGGCGATCTTTAACATCCACTGATAGGGCAGCCAGGTGGGTATGCGTTCCGAAGGACTAGATGGCATACAGTAAAATGGGGTGAATAGGGACAGCAAGGTGAATAGGGACAGCAAGGTGAATAGGGACACAAACTGAAAAACAGTTCGGAAACGTTTTTCGCTGAAAATTGATAACCATATTGATTTGTTGATATTTGGGTTGAAAGTGTTCTCTTGTTTTTTTTTAAAAAGCAACTTATAGTCCCTATTAACCCCATATATGGGTTAAATAGGAATAAATAGGATTTTTATGGCTGTCCCTATTCACCCCGTTTTACGGGTCAATAGGGACAGTCACTAATACAAAAAAATAATCATCAAGAAATAGGGACAGTTTGGAGAAACGTTTTATCCCATATTTTTTTTCATTGGCACCGTAGTTTATATTATGGGTGCATATTATGTGCATCCATCTGAGCTATGAATTTAGCATTAAGTTGGAAACTCAGGATTGTTTCTTTTTTTGTATTGTGTCCCAATTCACCTTGCTGTCCCTATTCCCCTCATTTTACGGTACTCGATGATGCGAAACGCCTTGTTTGCCCGCCAAGCAACAGATACACATTATAGAGCCAGGCCAGGAATGAAGTCCAGACCCGACAGCTCAAAGGTGAGTACACCATCTCGGGCCTATCCAGGGAGACCTTTAAAAGATTATTTTCTTATGAAAGCTGCCACTTTTTGTCCCCCGTCGCACCGCGGAGCGAAAAGGGGACTATGGTTTTCCCCTCCGTCCGTGTGTGCGTGCGTCCGTGTGTGTGGGCGTGCGTGCGAACGTGCGTGCGTAAGCGAAGGACCGAATTATAATTTGGTGTGTGGGTGCAACCCACGTCAAAATCCAAGATGGCCGCCGCCATGTACGTCTAACGCCATGTATGTCTGAACCTTGTGAGCGGAATGTCTTGAAAAATAAGCGAAGTACCAACTTCTAATCTGGTGTGTGGGTGCATCTACGCATAAGGAAGAACGCTATTGAAAATTGGGTCGCCATGTCAAAATCCAAGATGACCGCCTTGCGTCTTCCACTTTGTCAACTCAAACATCACTTCACCGACGGGGGACCTAGGCGTAACGCTTGTTTTTATTAAAACTCTCTCTTTGATAAATGCTCTTTGCTGTGTTTGTTTGGTGCCCCCGATTTGGCAGCAAAGGGAGTTCCCTTAGTGTTTTGGATCATTTACTATTCAAAGGGTAATTCTGATATCCTCAGTGTGTCACACTGGCAATCCCATTAAAACACTGTGTTAAGCTTTTTAGATTTTCATCAGCTGCCTTTTTTTTTTCTTCTTTCATTTTGAAATTGCTTCCTTTGTATAAAATGTTCTGTATGCACATTCTATTTCCTGACGAGTGGGTGGTAGGATAGCCTAGACCCTAAAGGTACGCACACTCGCCTCTGAGCGGTCTAACCTGGGTTTGAACCCCGACCAAGCGATAAACTGTGAACCTGGTGTTACGCACGCAGGCCGAGGCATGAATGCATGCTCCATCCATTGGAGGAACATTAGGCAGGAAGATTTGTCTGCCAACACTGGGGCCATCGGTGGACAAGAAAGATCCCATGGTGTCTTTCGTGAAGAATTGGCGAGTTATCCTGGTCAAATTAAAATTTATCATCAGTTGAATGTATAGCCTGGCCAGCCTGCTCCATTAAGACTGGGGCCAGAACCATTCCCTCGAGCCAAACCCAACAGGTAGTTTATTTTTTAAATTTTTTTTGTATACAGGATCGAGGCTCGTGAAAGAGCTCGCATGTATCACACAAAAAGTCAAACCGACACACAAAACATATAATAAGGGGAGCGGTATGATGCCGGGATGATGCTAATTTTGTTACGGCTGATCGCTACTCTGGGTGCGAGCAATGGCGGATCACTACGAATAAACACGTGCACATGTGCAGCGAGAAAGAGCAGAGTGGCGGCTGTTTGAGGGTGTTTTCCGGGCTGCCCATTGGTGGAGTGTCACTTCCCCTGCCCCCACAAGCCCTCTCGAAGGGACTTTTACCTGGTGCATAACCCAAAGGTCTTTGGTGCATTTGAAAAGTTCCCTGTCCACAAAATGTTGTTGCTGGCATCCACACTTGAGGCTTTCTATATAGTCGAGGCTCATGGAAGACGTAGAATGCAGAAAGGATCAGAGCGCCACATAACAAAAGGAACAGCAACAGTAGGGGGAAATAGACAGAGGGACAAAAAAAGCTCATGGTTTTGAATGGGGGATGATTTGAGATGGTGGTGAACAGCTGTGTTGAAGACCTGGAGAGAAGATCGAGATTGAAGAGGATGTGGTGGGAAATTATACAGGGAGGAAAAAAGAGCAACACATGAGTGGAGGTGAGCAGTAGTTTTGGATTTTGGGAATTTCACAAATAGGGGGTTGCTGGTGCCTGGTGGACACAGAAACGTTGCTGATTCCACAGACACGGAACGAGACCTGTTTGAACACGGGGAACATTTTGCATGTCCACACATGATAGTTCAAGGCCAGAAATGAGACGGAAGACGACAGAGAGACCACCGACCTGTCGTGGATGGCGAAGTGATCGGCCTATATCGACTCAACTTCATCGCGAGAGATTCCAACAATCTTGAAAGCCCTGGTTTTCATGGCCTCAAGCTGAGCAAGGTGTGAAGCAGGTGAGCCAGCCCAGAGGGGAGAGCAGCACTCCATCTGCAATATAGAAGCTAAATGTTCAACGATTTTTGAAATGTCGCGTACACATGCTAAGTTACTGAGATGGTTGCCATGGCAACAAAATTCAGCCAATCACCACCGCCGTGATATAGTCAGGTTGAGATAATGTCATGAGGAATATATATCTTCAATTTGAACGCTAAATGTTGAACAGTTTTAGAAACATCACGTACACAAAAGTACATGGAAGGATGATCGGTCGAACAGAGCTCATCTAAATGTCCCATCTCTGACCTTGTTGGAAGGGAAGGGGACAATTAATCTGTGTACGTGTTTTATTTTCAAATGAATACCATTACCAATGTCTGATAAATAAAATATTTATGAGGAAGGAATATAAACAAAGTTAAGTAGGTTGAAGAGGAAGAAAGCTGATGCTGACATTTTTATTTACACCACCTAACCTCGCTCACCATAGGCAGATTGGAGGCCTTTGCAGTGTTTTACCGGCTCAATTCTGGTCTTGCACCTTGTGCCATATCTCACCTGTCCACACAGAACCGGCATCTCCAGCAACCCTTTCCTTTCTGCCATTTTCAATACCAAGCTTCACTATACCCATTGTTGTTGTTGTTGTTTTGTATGCAGCCTGTGGCTGCTGGTTGCATGATTCTTCCTGGAAGCACATTAGTGCCGCTGATACAGTGCCCCAGTACTCAATTTGCCGACCTCGGAAGGATGACAGGCCGAGTCAAGCCCCCTGGTGTTAATTCAGCGATCGACCAGGATTCGAATTCGGGATCCTAGGATCCCAAGCCAGCACCCGAACTGCCAAGCCAACACCAGGCTACTCTACCCATTGAAAACCCATTACTAGCCTTCTCCTACACTTCCTCTTCCTGTGCTGCGGTGCATCCATTTGTTGTTTTCCCACTGTTTTCCATTTGCTCCTTTTTGTCTGTTGATCCGTTGCAACCTGTTATTCTGCTCTTCCATGAACCTCAATACCTGAACACATTTAAATGGAGCAAAACCTTTTCTGGCCGGGTGCCTGGTGTGGAAATGTGGGCAGCCTGCTGTTACACCTAACGTATTACGGTTTGCCAGCAATCTCCCTCGGTGAAGGGGTTTATGGGCGAGAGTTGGGCATTCGCCCAGCACTGCACCAGTCGGTAGGCTAAGAGATGCCAAGTGTGTTGTTTGACGGGAGAATTTACTATAAACGAGCTTTTTTTGTTCTTGCGATGGGAAGAATAGCGACGGCTGACGGCACGGCGCTGAATGCGTTTAACGGGCATTTGGTGAATGGTGGGTGGAGAGTGGTAGGTGGTGGGTGATGGAACCTCCCTGGGGCAATTTGTTATAAACGTTTAATTATAAAATTTGTTAAGTATACAATGTTTTGTATAATTGATTATACAATTAATTGATTAGATTAATTGATTGATTGACATTAATTGATTGATTATTTAATTGATTGATTATTAATTGATTGATTAATTGATTAATTAATTGATTGACATTAATTAATTGATTAATTGATTGACATTGATTATACAATTAATTATACAATTAATTGTATAATAATTAATTAATTATACAATTTTGTATTAATTATACAATATTTTGTTAATTATCCAATACAAATTAATGTTTAATTATACAATTTGTTATAATTTACTATAAACGAGCTTTTTTTGTTCTTGCGATGGGAAGAATAGCGACGGCTGACGGCACGGCGCTGAATGCGTTTAACGGGCATTTGGTGAATGGTGGGTGGAGAGTGGTAGGTGGTGGGTGATGGAACCTCCCTGGGGCAATTTGTTATAAACGTTTAATTATAAAATTTGTTAAGTATACAATGTTTTGTATAATTGATTATACAATTAATTGATTAGATTAATTGATTGATTGACATTAATTGATTGATTATTTAATTGATTGATTATTAATTGATTGATTAATTGATTAATTAATTGATTGCCATTAATTAATTGATTAATTGATTGACATTGATTATACAATTAATTGTATAATAATTAATTAATTATACAATTTTGTATTAATTATACAATATTTTGTTAATTATCCAATACAAATTAATGTTTAATTATACAATTTGTTATAATTTACTATAAACGAGCTTTTTTTGTTCTTGCGATGGGAAGAATAGCGACGGCTGACGGCACGGCGCTGAATGCGTTTAACGGGCATTTGGTGAATGGTGGGTGGAGAGTGGTAGGTGGTGGGTGATGGAACCTCCCTGGGGCAATTTGTCTGCCCAGGCTGCCAAGATAAAGCACGATTCCAGTCCACTCCTCTTGCAAAGGCAAAATTTAGGGTTATCAGTGGGCAACAGGAAAGTGAACATCAATGTAGGTGTGTGTTTGCTTAACAGCTATCCCAATATGCCTGCCGCTCGGCCCTCAGTAGCCAACTACAATGGTCCTGCTTCCTCACTATGGAAACGTTCTTAATTTGAATCAAGAGAACGTTCTTGCTTTTACTTCCACTGACTGTTTGTGATTTTTTTTTTTTTGTATACAAGATTGAGGCTTGTGTAAGAGCTAATATTGATGCCAAAAAAAAAAAAGGACACAAGACAAAATAAAGGGAGCGGGAGACAAGATGGGGAGAGAGGGGGAAACGCACAAGTACAACATTTGAGAGCAGGGACATCGGGATATTTGTGGGAGGTAGAGGGCTTGGGGGGAGGAGGCGTGGGAAGGGGGGTGGGAGTGGGAGAGGTAAAAAACACATGGACACAGCTAGAACTTCCAGAAAAGAATGAATATAAACATTGATAATGTTGGTTTGCAAATGGATTGTTAAGCAAAAATGAAGGCTCCACCAAAGGGAGCCGAAAACAGCTCAGCGGCGCCTCAGCTTGCACTGTGTGAGGGGGTCTGCAAAGTTTATTTGAAATTTCCATGTTGGATCCTGCTGCGAAATGAAGTTTTTTTGTTTTGATTGATTCACCAATGCAGATAGATATTTTCTTTTTCTGGCTGTATAATGTATTTATTACTACTAGGGCATTGCCCGTACTATATCTATATCTAAAATTATATCCCCCCCCTCTATTTACATGAAATGGTTTGGTCCAAAGCGAACGGCTTGCGAGTACGGTGACAATCCCCCCCCCCCCCCCCCCCCTCTATTTACATGCAATGGTTTGGTCCAAAGCGAACGGCTTCCGGAGTTTGGTAAAGAAATCGCCATCGCGTGCACAAACGCGCAGGAAAGCGAATGAATCGCAAATTCGGTTTTATTAGTTTTAAAACATAGTTTAACGCCAACATAGTTTGCAAACGTGAAATAAATGAATACGCTCTCAAATGTGCCATCCGAGGCAGAGTGTGTCCTCCACGTTCGGCACACGCGATCGTTCGCTGCTCTCTGATTGGTTGAATCGTTTTTTGGACATAGCTCGGTAAGTAATTGTCCGATTAATATGAAACCTTGAAAAGGCACATCCTCGGGTCCCCAGCAATATACCTGGCAAGTTTCAAGTATATCGGACCGGTAGTTGTCGAGAAACAGCGGTCACAGACAAACAAACAAACGTACAGACGTACAGAGATTACTGGAATTATAGATAGATGTGAAATTACTTATATTGTAAACTTGACATTATTAGTACTAGGGCATGCCCGTACTATATATAAGCTAGGACGTGCCCGTACGTGGGTGCCCGTTCCTTGCCAAAAAAAAAAAAAAAAAAAAAAAAAATTTGTGTAGGGGTGTGTGTGTGTAAACATCCTAGGGCGTGCCCGTACGTGGGTGCAAAAAATCATGCGTGCAAGCAACAACAACAAAAAAAAACTTTGAAACCACGTGGCAGTAACGACCACAGAACCCCCCCCCTCTATTTACATGAATGGTTTGGTCCATTCGCAACGACCACAGAACCCCCCCCTCTATTTACATGCAATGGTTTGGTCCATTCGCAACGCCAAAGCGAACGGCGAACGGCTAAATCGCCATAGCTCGGTAAGTACTTGTCCGATTAATTTCAAACCTTGAAAAGGCACATCCTCGGGTCCCCAGCAATATACCTGGCAAGTTTCAAGTATATCGGACCGGTAGTTGTCGAGAAATCGTTGTCGCATACATACACACACACATACACACAGAGATTACTGGAATTATAGATAGATTTGGACTACAGTCATGTACATTTTTTTCTTTATTCTAATAAAACCGGATTGAATTGAATTGAATTGAAGGGAGTGTTAATCCTAAGCAAATACCTGATCCTGGCAGTTATACTAGTTAGTGGTGCCTCCATTTTTAAATCGGGCGTCGATCGATCACGGGCGTCGATCTTCCTAATTACAATCTTTATTACCACGCTTTTTGAATAATAAAAAAACGGGGGGATACGGTAATCGGCTTTGTCTGTCTGTCTGTCCGTCCGCCCGTCCTTCTGTCACACTATCTCTTCCTTAACAGTTGGGCAGAAATTCACCAAACTTGGTAGTTTTGATCACCACATGGCAATACGGTGTACGAGCAGTGCCATTTTGACCCCGCACCCTGGGGCACATTTGTAATCCAATTACGGCACATTGTTTATGCCAATACCGAAAAATGCAATTGCGGGCACATTTTCAATCATTTTTGAATGAAACTTTGTATATTCAATCAACATTAGGGGATGCATGAAATATGTAACGATTTTTTGGATTTGACTCCCAGTTCATGCCCCAAGGGACTTAAGGTCACAAGGGTCAAAACGGGGGCGATTTTTTTTTTTACTCTAAATTAGATATTGGATCATTCCCAGTGGAACTTTTCCCCATCTTTCAACTTAACTTTAGGTAGGAAGCATGGGGATTTGCGATGGCAAGCCATCGACTTCGCTCTAGTTTTTCTTTGCCAAAACAGATTGTTACTCGGAAGGGATGATACAGATGTTAAAATATACTCCATAACTTGAGGCCCCTGCAGGTTTGTACGCACTTGAAATATATGTATCCACCTGTATACATATGTTATGACCATCCAAGGTCTTGCCTTTTGCGGTTACATTGGAAAAACTAGAATGGCACTCAGTAGAGAGCATACCTCCACCAGGCTGAACTGTTTACGTTTTGTAAATCCCACTGATAGGTCAGATCTGGATCCGACATGAACCAAATTCTAATCGGCTTGTTCTTGTCACTTACCCAACCTGTCCACCAAGTTTCGTCTGAATACGTCCACATCCTTTTGAAATATTGTGCTATATATCGGTTTTTGCCCGATCTCTCAATGGTGCAGAATCACTTAAAAAATTGTCACATCCACATCCAGATCCGGAACTTCACCAAAATGTAATAGCTTCGTCGTCACATACCCAACCTCTCCACCAAATTTCATCTGAATCCGACCATCATGTTTTTTGAGATATTTTGTTCACAGACAGACAGACGAACAAGAAAGACATCGTGCAGAGCACGATACTTGCAAAATCCACTCCCCCTCCCCCAAAAAATAACATTGCCATGGATACATCAAATTGTCCATTTCATATTAAAATCGACCTTAAAATTCAAATTGATCTTGATCACAGCTCGGGTCAACAGGATGAAAATTTTTCAGATGAAAATTGATTATTTTAGAAGTTTGACTTTGAGTTGACCTTTGACCTTTTTGACCTCAAAATAGATGCTTTCTCAATTCACTGAGGCACTATGCAATTGCTATTTAATTCACAAGTTAATAAGATGAAAAGTGATGATTTTTCAGATGAAAATTGTTGATTTTATAAGCTTGACCCTGAGTTGACCTTTGACCTTTAAAATATTTGGTTTCCCAATTCAATGAGGCACTATACAGTTGCTGTTTAATTTTCAAGTCAATCGGATGAAAATTGATGACTTTAGAAGTTTGACCTTTGACTTTTGGACCTCAAAAATAGTTGGTTTCCCAATTCAGTGAGGCACTATGCAAATGCTGTTTAATTCACAAGTCAATCGGATGAAAATTGACGATTTTTCTGATTAAAATTGATGATTTTAGAAGTTTGATCTTGAGTTGACCTTTGACCTAAAATAGTTCCCTCCCACTTCAGTGATGCACTCTGTAATTGCTGTTTAATCTTCAAGTTAATCAGATGAAAAGTAATGACTTTAGAAGTTTGACCTTGAGTTGACCTTTGACCTTTTAACCTCAAAAAAAGTTGGTTTCCCAATTTAGTGACTCAATATACAAATTCTGTTCAATTTTCAAGTCAATCGGATTAAAAATGGCGATTTTAGAAATTTCATCTCCAGATGACCTTTGACCTCAAAATCAATGGGCTTCTCAATTGTGACGATCTCTACACCTTGGTGAAGTTTCATGACGACCGGTTTAGAATTGTGACCTGTAGGCTGGTGACAAAAACAGACAGAGAATAACAAACGCAACCGAACAATATACTTCAAAAATCTTCGATTTTGCAAGTAACAAGCAGATAACAAACAGACAAGGTAAAAACATCCACTTCCGGTGGATCCATCCACCATCCACAAGACAAGGTCCATCCACCTCCGGTGTGCAAAGGTAATAACTTTGTGTGTGGGTTAGCCTGATAGCATTCCCATCTGGACCCCTGGCTTGTGATGGAGGGAACCCAATTGGTCTGAATTCCTTTGATTGAACTTCCACACCAGTGATTTGTTGTTTTGTATAAGAGGTTGAGGCTCATAGAAGTCTGAGAACATAGAATATAACAGAACATGGGGAACAAGCATACTAAAAGTGGCAATTCTCTATGTACTTAATTATCCACATCTGAACTTTAGAGAACAATATGTGCCCATATGTTGGGGTAACCAGTTAGGTCAGGTATGAAATAACCCCCCCCCCCCCCCTCCCCACAAAGGTGTGGAGATGACTTGCAAACTTCACCTTTACACGTGACACGGTGCACGTTATTTACTGAACAGGCTGGAGGTGGCCGATTGGAGGTTCTTCCTTTATCGGTTGCATTCCTAGTTCTGCGTTCCGCTTGGGCCACACTCCCTTACCTCATGCTCAGGCCACACTCCCTTACCTCATGCTCAGGCCACACTCCCTTACCTCACACTCCCTTACCTCATGCTCAGGCCACACTCCCTTACCTCATGCTCAGGCCACACTCCCTTACCTCATGCTCAGGCCACACTCCCTTACCTCATGCTCAGGCCACACTCCCTTACCTCACACTCCCTTACCTCATGCTCAGGCCACACTCCCTTACCTCATGCTCAGGCCACACTCCCTTACCTCATGCTCAGGCCACACTCCCTTACCTCATGCTCGGGCCACACTCCCTTACTTCATTCTCGGGCCACACTCCCTTACCTCATTCTCAGGCCACACTCCCTTACCTCATGCTCGGGCCACACTCCCTTACCTTATGCTCGGGCCACACTCCCTTTCCTCATGCTCGGGCCACACTCCCTTACCTCATGCTCGGGCCACACTCCTTTACCTCATGCTCGGGCCACACTCCCTTACCTTATGCTCGGGCCACACTCCCTTTCCTCATGCTTGGGCCACACTCCCTTACCTCATGCTCGGGCCACACTCCCTTACCTCATGCTCAGGCCACACTCCCTTACCTCATGCTCAGGCCACACTCCCTTACCTCATGCTCGGGCCACACTCCCTTACTTCATTCTCGGGCCACACTCCCTTACCTCATTCTCAGGCCACACTCCCTTACCTCATGCTCGGGCCACACTCCCTTACCTCATGATCAGGCCACACTCCCTTACCTCATGATCAGGCCACACTACCTTACCTCATGCTCGGGCCACACTCCCTTACCTCACACTCCTTCACCTCATGCTTGGGCCACAGTCCCTTACCTCATTCTCGGGCCACACTCCCTTACCTCACACTCCCTTACCTCATGCTCAGGCCACACTCCCTTACCTCATGCTCAGGCCACACTCCCTTACCTCATGCTCGGGCCACACTCCCTTACTTCATTCTCGGGCCACACTCCCTTACCTCATTCTCAGGCCACACTCCCTTACCTCATGCTCGGGTCACACTCCCTTACCTCATGATCAGGCCACACTCCCTTACCTCATGATCAGGCCACACTACCTTACCTCATGCTCGGGCCACACTCCCTTACCTCACACTCCTTCACCTCATGCTTGGGCCACAGTCCCTTACCTCATTCTCGGGCCACACTCCCTTACCTCACACTCCCTTACCTCATGCTCAGGCCACACTCCCTTACCTCATGCTCAGGCCACACTCCCTTACCTCATGCTCGGGCCACACTCCCTTACTTCATTCTCGGGCCACACTCCCTTACCTCATTCTCAGGCCACACTCCCTTACCTCATGCTCGGGCCACACTCCCTTACCTCATTCTCAGGCCACACTCCCTTACCTCATGATCAGGCCACACTACCTTACCTCATGCTCGGGCCACACTCCCTTACCTCACACTCCCTTACCTCATGCTCAGGCCACACTCCCTTACCTCATTCTCAGGCCACACTCCCTTACCTCATGCTCAGGCCACACTCCCTTACCTCATGCCCGGGGCACACTCCCTTACCTCATGCTCAGGCCACACTCCCTTACCTCATTCTCAGGCCACACTCCCTTACCTCATTCTCAGGCCACACTCCCTTACCTCATGCTCGGGGCACACTCCCTTACCTCATGCTCAGGCCACACTCCCTTACCTCATGCTCGGGCCACACTCCTTTACCTCATGCTCGGGCCACACTTCCTTACCAGTTGTGTTCTATTGGAGTGTTCCCATGGCATGGCTTGCTACCTCAAAGCCAAGGTGGAGTGCCACCCAGGTGGGAGAGAAGGTGAAGCGATGTTTACGGTGAGAGACCATCCTCAAAGGACTCTTGCTTTGAAGAATGGCTCACACCAGAAACATGAAGGATGGCTCACACCGGAAACATGGCTTCGCCATCCTTCTCGTGGTGGTCATCGTAACTCTCACCATTTGGTTGAGAAATTTGGTGCAGTGACGATTCAACGTTGAGGTTGCAGATGAAAGGCCAAAGACCTCAGGAGATGTCGGTGTACTTTCATATGAATTACAAGGGCAATGGTACACAATGGACAAATCACCACAGTAGGTACAGGGTTTAAACCTGGGATTGCAGCACCTGCACCTGCATGATGGCCATGAGTTCACGTGGGAATACCACAAAGGCCTCGAGATATTGCAGTACACTCTCATCTTTTGCATTTCTGTCCCATCCTCTTGGCTTCTTTCAGTTTTTCTTTTTCTAGTTTTACTCCCTCTCCCACCCTTTGCTTATACGACAGGAGAAACTGGGGTCCATTGGTACACCCACGTCCCCTCTCCAGGAAGTATCATTGGCCAGTGATATTGGGTGCCCAGCTCCCTTGTGAGTGCGGTCTTTACACAGGATCTTACGTGTGTGTCGCGCACACCAGACTTTAAAGGGAGAGGGCAACTGTGGGGCCATCTGTCAAGTCCACTGCTTCACTTATGATTCCGAGGCCTTTTCTTCACTTTGAAACTCACTGTAGAAGTTGTGGAAATGTGGAACATAAATCATGGCAAGGTTATTGGGCAAGCATGCTTTCCCGCTGCTTTCCAGAAGCGACTCCTGATCTGAACGCTGCACGCAAGACCCTCTCCAGAAACCTCCATCTCCTGTGCGTCTCACAATGCTCCTGTCGCCCAACCAATAGTCAGAAGGTGTCTCGGATCCCGATTAACTTGATACCTCCGCAATGGCATCATGATTAGCTTCTGAGTCAGAGGAAATGAGCTGCACCACTTTAATGGCGATAGTGCTTGGATATGAACTGCGGCATTTTTCAAATGCCAAATGTGCTTGACGCGAACAGTTTAAAAGGCCCGAAAGGTAATATTGCCGATGCTCAAATCCAGAAAATTAATGGCAGCCATTGCTCATTGTGCCAACAAAGTTAGTGGCCCAAATACGATGGCTTGGTCATGCCATGTACTTGGAACCTGCCTTGGGTTGTTTGGGGCTCCCATCGAAGCACTTGCCTTACAGGCTTGCAGGATAACCTACAGGCTAACCCTAACCCTAACCCTAACCCTAACCCTAACCCTAACAACCCTAACCCTAACCCTAACAACCCTAACCCTAACCCTAACAACCCTAACCCTAACCCTAACCCTAACCCTAACCCTAACCCGAACAACCCTAACCCTAACCCTAACCCTAACCCTAACCCTAACCCTAACAACTCGGCTTGTCTCACCCTCAGAGCTGTCTGGCCTAGGACTGGGCGTCCCATCTACCAACATTAGTTGTTGGACGTAAAAGACCCCACTGTGTTTTTCATGAAAAATAGGCGAGTTAGCGCAAGAACCCCAAACAAATTACAAATTCCTGCCCAATTGTGCAGGGACAATGCATTACCGGCCGAGCTGTGCCTCAGTAAATAATGGAACTACCATACTGAGTTCTGTATTGAATCCCAGTCCAATACGCATTTGCCAACAACAACAACTGGTCATGTGATGCAGGGAACATCACATGTCCACAAATTTCATTCCAAATTAAAACCAAATTAGAAATAATGGAATGGAATACGATATTGTTGGGTGCTGCATGTGAAAGAACAGTTTTGTTGTTGAGATTTGTCAAGATCATTATTTATCATCATCAGCATGAGCACCCCTCATCACAAGTAACACGTCAAGGTGACACTCGATCACCTTACGCGTTCGGTTCTGAATTCCTGCATTTACGGTCTCCATCGCAGCCCTTATCCCTGTCTTCAGATTCCCAATATCAATAACCCTCGGTCAGTGCGCCATGTCCTTCACATAACCGCGTAGAAAAAAAATACATCGAGATTATGTCCAGTAAATGTGGTGGCCAGAGAATCAGACCATCACACCCAATCTCTTGATCTTTGAAGAGTTCATTGAGGAAATCACTCACATCAGACTCCAGTGTGAGGAGCTCCGTCCTGTTGATAAATGACCTCTGGTTGCAGATTCACTCAATTGCGGGAATACAAAGTTCTCCAACACATCCAGGTAATTGTAAGACTTCATAGTGGTTTCAGCAAAGAATAATGGGCCAATGACTCCGCCTGGTGCAAAGAATAATGGGCCAATGACTCTGCTCGGTGCAAAGAATAATGGGCCAATGACTCTGCTTGGTGCAAAGAATAATGGGCCAATGACTCTGCTTGGTGCAAAGAATAATGGGCCAATGACTCCGCCTGGTGCAAAGAATAATGGGCCAATGACTGCTCGGTGTAAAGAATAATGGGCCAATGACTGCTCGGTGCAAAGAATAATGGGCCAATGACTCTGCTCGGTGCAAAGAATAATGGGCCAATGACTCCGCCTGGTGCAAAGAATAATGGGCCAATGACTCTGCTTGGTGCAAAGAATAATGGGCCAATGACTCCGCCTGGTGCAAAGAATAATGGGCCAATGACTGCTCGGTGTAAAGAATAATGGGCCAATGACTGCTCGGTGCAAAGAATAATGGGCCAATGACTCTGCTCGGTGCAAAGAATAATGGGCCAATGACTCCGCCTGGTGCAAAGAATAATGGGCCAATGACTCTGCTTGGTGCAAAGAATAATGGGCCAATGACTCCGCCTGGTGCAAAGAATAATGGGCCAATGACTGCTCGGTGTAAAGAATAATGGGCCAATGACTGCTCGGTGCAAAGAATAATGGGCCAATGACTCCGCCTGGTGCAAAGAATAATGGGCCAATGACTCTGCTTGGTGCAAAGAATAACGGCCCCAGAAACAAAATGGCAACAAAATATTGGGAAATGTTCTTTCACATGCAGCAAACCGTATCGTCGTTATTTTTTTTTGAATTACAGTTTGAATTTGGAACGTTCATTTGTGGACACCCTGTATTATGATGAGCCTGTTGACTCCAACGTACGTCCTTGTTTTTAATGGAAATGTACACTGGCGTCTCTTAATAGCCTTGTCCTACCGGAAATATGTTTGTCTGAGCTCCTCCATTAACCTCCACCATGTTAAATCAACAAAACAAATTCATTGCTGTTACTTTATGCCGTATACCCAGTCATGTACCTGGTTTTGTAGAACTTGTGGAGACCTTCAGGTCCAGCTTCAACCTGATTCTTGCCCTTCATTTTCCCCTAAAAACAACAGCGTTTAATCAATTATCTCACAGTTCTTTGTTGACTTCCACATGCCAATTTGCTCGGCGAGATGTAGTGTTTTCCTTCACTCCTCCATAATCGCAAGAGCAGGAGAGGAATAGTCGGGATATTGCTCCGGCGCAGGCAGCGAGTGAGACTGTGCAATTGCAGGGAGCATGGTTTAACAAAAACTCATTATGTTCCCTGTGCTGTTACTGAGCGGGAGTCAAACAGGGCTGGATTTCTGCCAGGATTGCAGCAATGAAGAAAGGACTGCGATTTTTGCAATGTGAACAGAATGGTAATAGATACATTGCGGGATGATTCGTCAAAGCAGAGATTATGGTGTTGGAGAGCAGGGTGGGGTATTACCATAACATTCGGTTCCTTGATTGTGATGCTGAGAACATAAGGAATCGTCATGTACTTTGTCATCTCTGCAAGCCGAAAGGAAATTCTTATTCATCCTTTTGAGAAATGTCCAATGCATGTTTTTTTTAACAAATTCACCATGAACAAATTATTATACAGATATTTCTCATACAAGTGGGGCATGCTCGCAGACTGCAAGCAAATACACTCAGGTGCACCCTTCAAACACCTTTAAAGGCCATTTTTCCCCACAGAGAGGGGGTTTTCGGGTACCGTGGTCCCCTTTTTGAAGCAATGTTTTATGGCCGGATGCCCTTCCTGCCGCCAACACTGTTAGTCGCCTCTTGCGACACACAGGGAATTACCAGCAAGCTGGTACTCAATTTACCGACCTCGGAAGGATGACAGGCTCAGTCAACCCCCCTGGTGTTAATTCAGCGATCGCCCGGTATTCAAACCCAAGATCCTAGGATCCCAAGCCGGCACCCTAACTGCTAAGCCAACACCAGGATCAGGTGCCGTCTGTCTGTTTCTCACTTTCCACCCATTGGTTGAACAGCTGAACTGACTCCACCCACCGGCAATTTGATTTTCATGCAGTTCAGGTGGAACACATCGTCGAACCTGTCATATTCACAATCGCCGTGCATGCGCTACCTTCGTGTTTTCTGTTCAGTGTGAAACACAAACAAAGTGATCGTTAAAATGATGATCAAATATCGAAAGGATAGGCGTTTTGGGCCTAACCACGACACAATATGTAGGGGAGAGTGGGGTAAGTTGAGACTAAGGGTAAGTTGAGCCACCCCATGTTTCTTAGAAAGTGAAATATTTGAAGGCGTGAGAGCGCCATCTATACTTTCATAGCAACAGTCTTTCTTCCCGAGTACACATGCAGAGGAATATGAAGCAGGGGTAAGTAAGATCTAATGAAATTTGTATTTTTTTCGGAATTTCCCAAACTTTGAGTTATGGTGTTTTGAGGGTGATAACAATAGAATTAATGGAAGCTTAATGAATTGTTTATGTAGTAATGTGAACATGAATGGTGTAGATTATTGATCTGAGAGTATGAATTGTAAATTGAATCAATACGTGAAATGAGCATGTTTATATTCAAAGTGGCGCCCGTGGGGTAAGATGATCAATTGGGTCGGGTCAAGTTGAGCCATGGCTCATCTTACCCCATGAACATGTGTGCAAGATAAAGTTACTGCTTTATACGCAAGTTGGAGTTGAAAACTGTAGTTCTTGTAACACCGATACTTGTGTATAGATCTAAATCCTATTCCTAAGAATGATTTATGTAAATATTTTTGCATTAATCACAGGTAAATGGAAAAATGCCTTGGGACTATAAAAGGAAGACAGCACGTGGTTGTTCTTCATAATTATTTGAAATACAAACCAGTTCATCAGCATATCTGACTGATAAATCTTGCCGATTACATATGTATGAACATTCAGCCAAAGTTTACTGATAATTCATGTCTTACTAATAATCAGAACACAATACATGTATAATTATTTCAGTTCAAACTGTTAAATGTCATTAGATCAATTACATCATGTTACTTTGTAATAGGCACGAGGTGCTTCTTACATGTGCGGAAATTTCACAACAAGGGAAAGGAGCATTTATCAAGTTTCAATTATTGAACTGAAAAATCTGATCTGAAAAACGTGAACATTTACAGGAAACTACTTTGTCTTGTTTTGCATTGTTAAAGCTATACGCAACAGCTTTTGCGTGATTGTTTAAAAAATGTGTATTCATTAATACTTCATGCATTCCCAGTTTCAATGGGTTTTCTCAGTGTTTTATCAATATAATAAGCTTTTCCAGTGGATCTGGACTTAAACTTTTTGTCTCAAACTTGTTTTATTGCTGTTCTGTCCTGTATTGAGCCGGTGAATTTGATGGGACACAAAATGTTTCATGCTGTTTTTTTCTTGTGGCTCAACTTACCCACTGGCTCAAGCTACCCCAAACCCATGATCAACTTGCCCCATCATTGGGGCAAAATGAGCCATTAGACAACTTTTTTTTGAAGGCCTCTGCTAATTAATTACATGAAAATGAAATGGTAACATGTGTATGAGGGGAGAAGCAAGTATTTACACCATCATAATCACTATGGCTCTGATGCACAGCACTTTATATTTGATGTCCAGAAGGGCATTACTGAAAAATGGCTCATCTTACCCCACTCTCCCCTACAGGCCTTAGGCTTCATGCCTTAGGCCTCATCTTGAGGTCACTTCAGACGAATTAGCCGAGCTTTCTTCATACAGTCGTATCGTTTTCGTAATAATAACGTAACGTTAATAATCACAATATCGTAACTATAAATGTAACACTGCAATACCTTTGTCGTGACTGCAGAGTTACTGGATTAAAGCAGTGTATTATTCATGACTCAATGAGAAGCGGTGTATTAATAACTGATAACAAGTGGTAACTGATTCGCTGGGGTTGGAGGTTGTGGGGGGGGGGGGGGGGGGAGGACCGTCAACGCTTGCATGAAAAACTCTCCCTTGCGGCGACATTGAACGACGCTAACTTTGAGAACAAATATGGACGTGCTCAATCGACTTGACGGTGCGGATGAAGGAAGTCGAAAACGGCTCGAGCATTATGCCGATTGGTTGTTGCAACTGTGTGAGGGGTTCCTGCTGTAATGTAATGCTGCAGGGATGCTGCAAAAATTACCAAGATATCCTACAAGCTTTCCATATGCGACGTCAACACCACATCCTCAGGGGTTCGGTGGTATTCTCGATTCTGAAACAGGACCATCTCTGAGATCACTAGAATCAGCCCGATCACACTCGATATTGCAAGGAGATGCTATTCCTTGTTTGGACACATACGCCGCTTAAGTGAGCATGTACCGGCTCATATCTCCCTGGAATTTTCCATAAATCTTTACCACGGTCACAGACCCGATCCAAACTGGCACCGTCCTCGAGGAAGCCCAAGACTCTCTCGGTCGAGCGTTCCGGGTCTATCCTCCTTATTCATACAATTCTTCTTTCTCCATCTGACATTGGATCTTCTTTTCCAACGCTGCCGGCAGTTTCCAGTCAGGCTGGCCTTCGCGATGACTATCAACAAAAGCCAGGGTCAGAGCTTGTGGTGGTGTGGAGTCCTGCTTCCCACCAGTGTTTTTACACACAGACAGCTGTACGTTGCAGTGAGTAGAGTAGGATATCCACTTGATCTGCCCATCTTTGCCAACCAGAATGAATTCCGGATAAGGAAAGAGACTGAACTTGCTGCAGGCCAAGTAATCCGCAACGTTGTTGTTTATAGTGAGATCGTATAGACTCAGGGGCAGATCCAGAGTGAAACTTGGAGGGTCAAAATAGCTCCAAAGAAAATGTTGCTTTTAAAATTTAAAATTGACTAATTAGGCAGATTAAACCAAACCTTTTTAAGTTCATTAAGCCAAACGTTGGCTATACAGTCGTGGCCAAAAATATTGGCACCCTTGCACTTTTTAAAAATAATGCACCATTTCTTCCAGAAAGTTGTTGGAATTAAAAAATATTTTGGTATCCACATATGTATTTCTTTGGTTTGCAATGGAACAAAACAATTGTTTGTTGCAGCAGGACAATGGAATTGTCATATTTGGCTTTGGCAATTGTCTTGTCAATTTTCCCAATTGTCAACAATTTCTCTATTTTGGCTTTGTCAATTGGCTGTCAATTGGCAGATTGGACAAGCAGGACAGGAAATGGAATTGTCTTGCAGCAGGACAATGACCCCAAACACATTTCAAAAAGCACCCAGGAATATTCAATACAAAACGCTGGAGTGTTCTGAAGTGGCCAGCAATGAGTCCAGATCTAATTCCCATTGAACACCTGTGGGGAGATCTGAAAACAGCAGTTGGGAGAAGGCACCCTTCAAATCTGGGAGAACTGGAGCAGTTTGCACAAGAAGAGAAGGCTAAACTGCCAGTAGAGAGGTTAAGGAAGCTCATTCATGGCTATAGGAAATGCTTGACTGCAGTTATTAGCGCTGAGGAAGCGCCTCTAGCGAATGACTTCCAGCCAGTGTAACGCGAATTCCTGTCACAGGAATTCTGAGATCATATGTGTGACGTGGCAGTTCCTGATTGGTTCGTGTTGGGGAACGCCTTCTCGCTGCCGACGTGACGTAAATTCGCGCACGCGCACTGGTGAAGCTTACTCGATCTTACTCGATCCCATATTACATGTACTTTCATTGCATACAAATTATACTTCCTCCTAGAAATTCCATGCCCGAACCTCAGCGCAATCCAAGAGGATTCACTTGTTTTGTCCAAAGGCCGTGCTACCAAACATTAAGACTTGGGTGTCAATATTTTTCTCAATGCCATTTATTTTTATTTTCTGATTTAAAAGGATATTTTCAGTTCTGAATCCAAAACAAAGGTTCTGTAATATTAACAGTGAAATACGGAATTGTGGAGAACAAATACTTTCAACTTATTTTAGAATTGTTTTAGAGACAGTGAGAGTTTTAGATTGTTTAGAGACTTATTTTAGAAAAAATTGTGAGTTATTTCAAAAAGGTGCAAGGGTGCCAATATTTTTGGCCACGACTATATGTAAAAATTGAATTACCAGGGGTCCCCATTCCCTCTTCCCTCATTCTCGATCCACCAGTGAAATAAGCGTTTTTTTTTTGTCCCCCGTCGTACCGCGGAGCGAAAGGGGGACTATGGTTTTCCCCTCCGTCCGTGTGTGCGTCTGTCCGTCCGTGCGTGCGTGCGTGCGTCCGTCCATCCGTCCGTGCGTGCGGGCGTGCGTGCATGCGTACGTGCGTGTGTGCGTGCGTAAGCGAAGGACCGAATTCAAATTTGGTGTGTGGGTGCAACCCACGTAAAAATCCAAGATGGCTGCCGCCATGTATGTCTGAACTTTGTGAGCGGAATA
Organism: Myxine glutinosa; assembly: GCF_964187855.1. Taxonomy (NCBI): domain Eukaryota; kingdom Metazoa; phylum Chordata; class Myxini; order Myxiniformes; family Myxinidae; genus Myxine; species Myxine glutinosa. The sequence continues at coordinate 22,748,112 of NC_136273.1, forward strand.
TCTTGAAAAATAAACGAACTACTAACTTCTAATCTGGTGTGTGGATGTATCTACGCATAAGGAAGTACGCTATTGAAAATTGGGTCGCCACGTCAAAATCCAAGATGGCCTCCACCATATATAGGTCTGAACCTTGTGAGCGAAATATCTTGAAAAATAAACGAACTACTAACTTCTAATCTGGTGTGTGGGTGTATCTACGCATAAGGGAGAACGCTATTGAAAATTGGGTCGCCACGTCAAAATCCAAGATGGCCGCCTTGCGTCTTCCACTTTGTCAACTCACATCACTTCACCGACGGGGGACCGAGGCGTAACGCTTGTTTTTAGTGATTATCACTATTTTTCACTTTTATTCGCCATTACAAAGCATAAATCATGCAAATGGAAACAAACGTGATTCCCCTAGAACGCTAATTCGCAACGTTTGTTTTGGTCAGATGTATAAAACAACACGTTTGTTTCCTGATGGTCACTTTCATTTTGCAATTTATCATTTATTTCCACTTCAGCGTTTGATCGCTGGGAACATAAAACAAATTCATAACATTGTTTTTCGCCAACAAGTATGCGGATCACTAAAATTAACACTGCAGTAAACACAAACTTCCAGGAGCATGTGAGGCAGTGCTTTGTTGCCTGTACACCGCCCAAATAAAGCGAGGTTTTTACGATTTTCCGTTTGTCCCTGCCAGTAAATTATTGTGCGCAGTGATTATTTGACGGCATGTCCGAACCTATAGTGAGGACCTTCCTCCTGCCAGACAAGAATTCCACCCCCATACCAAGAGTTAAGTGTTTCTGGTGTTTGAACCGACCCTTGTTCACGATGAACAAAGCATCTTGGCTGCTTGAGTCAGCCAGCCTCCTCACATCCGGTACGTATGCTCAAGTATCAAGACCACCATAAAATACCTTGAAAACATAGGGGCAATAGCCCTGGTGCTCACCTGGTAGAATAAACAGTATACTGCACAAACTAAGGGTATTTTAAAGCAATTTCAATGGTTGCTAGAAGACAGGGCAGCATGTAGATTGTAGAATCATACTAACATAATCATAAGACTTGAAACAAACAAAGAAAAACATACCTATTTTGGGGGACAACCCCCCTCCCCCAAACCCCATATACCTCCTAAGACCCAAACTTTTCTAATGCCTTGAACAAACACTGGTACATCAAGGGTGGTGAAGGTTTTGGTCAATTTTCATCAAAATTGTGTGTGTAGGTTTATCTGAGAAGAAAGCAAATACCTATTTTGGGGGGCAACCCCCCCGTAAACCTCCAAAGGGGCAGATTTCTATTCATGCCGTGAACAAAACTTTGGTACTTCACTGGTGGTGAAGGTTGTGGTCAAGTTTCATCAAAATTGTGTGTGTGTAGTTTCAGAAAAGAAAGCAAATACCTATTTTGGGGAGTCAAATCTGGACCCACTTTGACCCCCGCAGATCATCCCCTTAGACTTTGATCTTCTTAGTGCCGTGAAAAAACTTTGGTACATCACGGGTGGTGAAGGTTGTGGTGAAGTTTCATCAAAATAGTTTGTGTAGTTTCAGAGGAAAAAGGAAATTCCTATTTTGGGGGGTCAAACCAGGATCCACTTTGATCACGTAAACCCCCTTGCACTCCGATTTTTTAAATGCCGTGATAAAACTTTAGTCACAACAACAAATATCATTTGTGCCAAATTTGGTCGCAATCCCATCAGCGGTTTCGGAGAAGAAGTTTCAAGTGTTTACGGACGGACAGACGGACTGACGACGCGCCATCGCATAAGCTCCCCTGAACTTCGTTCCAGGTGAGCTAAAAAGTAGTTAGCACATCAGGAGGAAAATTCTTCACCTCGCATAAGATCGCTCAATTGCATTGGATCAGAGAATTTTGTTTTCTCAACCCTCCCCAGAACTTTACAGAAGTTCGATGCAGTTTTTGTGACTGCTCCCTCTATTGATGAACCAAGATTGTCGGCAATCCTAGCAGATCCCAGTGGTATTCCAGCGTATGTACAACAACGCCCTTTTTCTTCCTCTTCAGAGAGTCCGCTCTCTGAACTTCCACTTGGGGATGATTCCTGTTGATTGTGCGGTGATTATAGCAATCTCACTGATCTCAAAAGTCATTTCTGAATACCTCTCATATATCGACTGGAGAAGTTCAGGACGTGCACTTTCAACTACATTCTCCTGTACATACTCACTGTTGCGGCGAGACCCTTTGAGCTCATACCACTGCCTGGCTGTAGTGGTTTTTGGGATCTCAAAGCTAATTTGAGATACTTCCTTTGGCATGAGTGGTGATATTTTATCTCCTTGGGAACGAAATCAACTCCCAATATTTTTGACAGGACGTGTTCGCCTTGCATTGCTGTAGCAGCCACACAAATGTAATTATTGGCTTCAAATGCTTCACAACTGCCAAGGCTCCCTTTGCTCTGACGCCCACGTGATAATTTCTCCTTATCACAGGAGATACAAATATTCAGAAACACATCTGATGTGGATGACCTCATCGAAGGCTGAGACGACCACAAAGACTTGCATTTCAACTCTGCATTAGGGACAATGTACTTTGGTATGGCTGGGAAATTTTTGTGACATGCAACATGATATCCATGACAGGTGTCGTAATATTGAGGTAACTCATGCATTATCTAATGGCATTTGAACCGCTTTCTCTGCTCAGGTGCTGTTGCAGGTTCCAGAATCTTTATCCATATAGTTTATTTCATCGGCATCACCTGTCCTCTGCCGTCGCAACAACGGATTGTGCATATCAGTTCTTCTGCGATACCTGAAAAGGCAATCACAATTGCTTTTGCGCTACATAAAATATAGGATATCTTAATTTTATTGGAATACCATCCACTGGACACAATAGTGAACTAGATGATATTCATAGAATACTTACCCTGTGCAGTCAACTTGTTGCCAACTCTTCTGTTTTTGAACATTTTTTTCTTTGATCCAATATGGCTGCCAGACCACATGAGCGATGACATCATAAATTTATATTCTCTAGTCTAATATAATTGTTGCATAGATCACGCTCAATACATTTCAAACTGATCAGACTAAGCGTTGTCCCTGTCGAATTATGACGTCATAATTATGGCTCCAATGACGTCATCGTTAGCAACATCTATTCCCCATATGGAGTTATTTACAATGAGCCATGTTTCAATTTTTTCCATTGAGCGGTTTGGAGATATAGAGGTGTAACGTTTTTCCAAGATGGCGTCCGCACCACGTGACCTATGACGTCATAATTATGAATAAAAAAATTTATACAGGCGGAGGCGCTCCTATGTTAAAATTTCGTGTCAATCGGACCAACGGTTGCCGAGAAAATGAATTTTTTAAATGCAGACACGTACGGCACACGGCACACGTATGCAACTGAATGCTTAACCCCGCTTTTCGCTTCACGAGCGCAGGGTAATGAGAGGTGGCGACATTGTTGGATACCTGAGTGGCATCATCTGTGCTTTAGTCGAGGTGCGTTGTTGCGGATTCTGGTTGCTGCGATTGTGTTGGGAAAATGCCAGAGGTAGGTTGGGAACACTTAAATCTTGCATCGTCCTATTTTGTGTGATGAGGCCGAACTGATACTGGATCAGATTCTTGTTCATTATTCTCTTCCGACGCAGCAGGATGTTGTGTGACGATTGTTCAACCCGATGGTGACTCTTGCACGAGTTGTCATGTCAGAGCTCCATCTTGAGAACACGTACTATTCGATAATGATATCCCTGCAAGTCGGGATCGTGGAACAATATGTTGCGACTGATTTTTCGGGTCGATGATAGTTTCGATCGATTAACGATGGTATTAAGTGGGTGTATTCACGACATCCTCATGAAGCATTGAGCAAAAGAGCTGACGATACGGATGAAAATATACTCATTTGTTTCGTTGTGGTACTCGTCCATCAGGGAAAATGATCGGAGTGCGGATAAAAGTAATCTCGAACGAAATTCAGCACTCTGGCTCATTGGTAAAACCGACCTATGAAGAGATGTTGAACAGGTCGTTACAGGTGTCATCCTTCATCACAAAAAACTGATGTTATCACAATTTTTTTTTCTTTGATCCAATATGGCTGCCAGACCACGTGAGCGATTACATCATAAATTGGATATTCTCTAATATAATTGTTGCATAGAGCACGCTCAATACATTTCAAACTGATCAGACTAAGCATTGTCCCTGTCGAATTATGACGTCATAATTATGGCACCAATGACGTCATCGTTAACAACACCTATTCCCCATATGGAGTTCTTTACAATGAGCAATGTTCCAATTTTTTCCATTGAGCGGTTTGGGAGATATAGAGGTGTAACGTTTTTCCAAGATGGCGTCCGTACCACGTGACCTATGACGTAATAATTATGAATTAAAAAATTATACAGGCGGAGGCACTCTTATGGTAAAATTTCGTGCCAATCAGACCAACGTTTGCCGAGAAAATGAATTTTTAAAATGCAGACACGTACGCACGCACGTACGCCACACGTATGCACGTACACATCCGAATGCTTAACCCTGCTTTTCGCTCCGCGAGCACAGGGTAATAAGGTTATACATATGGCAGGAAGCGCGTAGTATAAACACAAAGGTCAGGTAACACCTGAGAATGTGAAAATTCACACATTGTTTACCAGGCATTTTCTTACTGAGCTGAGAACTCTTTCTTCACAACAACACACAAGCCTAGTGTTGGCTTAACGGTTAAGGTGGCTGGCTTGAGATCTTAGGTTCCTGAGTTTGACCCCCTGTCATGCCGTTGAATTAACACCAGGTGGGTTGACTCAGCCTGTACTTCTTCCTAGTTCGGCAAAATGAGTACTAGACTTGTTTTAGGGGGCATTGCATAAGCCGGAGACGAGCCCCCAGAAAATGATGCAGCCAAGCAGCCACAGCCCACATACGAACCACTACCACCAACAAATTAATATTAAAGAGCGTGAAGATTCACACATTGACAAGTTATTTCCTACAACTAAGCTGAGTAATCCATCTCAATAATAAAATATCCAGGTCCCTCTCCTCAACGTCCCCTTTTTGTGACAATATAAATGCTTCAATGGCTGAAATGAGCAGGGAGGCCGAATCATGAAAGAAGTCATGTTTGGGGAAATTCTTCGTTATCTACGAGTAGTTATAGCAAGAAGGGCTTCCTAAATCGTTTTTATTGAAGTGAAATCGTTCTTATGTGTCCGATTCTGATTGATATGAGATCAGAGATTATTTTGTCAACAATTTCATGCTTGGGCTAGAAAGTCTAATTAGAACACTAATTAACGCTAATTATGGCATTTATTTAACCCCTTTGGTCTGCAGTAATGCGTTCTTATGAAACGTATTGTTATGAATATTGGGGTAGTGCCATATATAGAGTTAGGTAGATCTGCGTAGGTATCATGCTCCAGTTGTCGTGATAGGGAACCCCACATGTAATAAGTTCTGTTTATGCGGTTTGTTCGGATTTAGTGTTTATTCATCCCCGTCACAAGGGGGCGGGGCTTGTTAACTAGGTTAGGGCATAAGGGTAAAATTCCCTTGTACATCATTCCCTCTGTGATCATTCCATTGTCCCGTATGGCAACGCACATAGACACGTAGATTAGGAATCTATCCCCATTAGCGCACACACTAATAAAATTCCCCTGTCACAATAAAACTTACCAGAAGAACTGTCAGGAAGTGCCCGCGCATTGCGCCGGCATGGTAATGGAACATCGAGCAAGCCAGGCAATAGACACGCCCAGAAGGACTCGTGGTTGGTCAAGGCAGGGGCAAGAAGCTAGCCACTGAGTGGCCAAGGGAGGGGCAAGAAGCTTCCCTCGGATTGGTGGAAGGAAGGGAGCAGGAAGCGATGAACAGATCGGCCACCAACGAATGGCATGAGAGAGAAGCGACACGGCCATTGGTGGAGAATTGAGCCTGTGATGTTGGCCGGCAAGGATTGGCAGAGAGAGAGAGAGAGAGATGACGTCACGAGGGGTTGATTAAAAAGTAAAGAGACCGACATTTCCCTTATTGCGCTTTGACCTTCTGCTTGCCCTGGACACTCTCTTCTTCTTCTCTTCCCTTGTTGCGTTGGACCTTTTCCTGTTTGGACCCTTGCTTGTTGGCTTGCCTTCGGACTTTGGTGGAGAGACGGTTGAGTGAGCACAAAGAGTTGGGTTCTCCGTGGGAGTGACGGGCGTACCAGCACGGCTTGCCACTGCAGCATGGAGAAGCAGGGGCGAGGCTTGCCGTTCTGCAGCGTACGCTGGCCTAGCAGCGTGCGAACAAGGGCACGTTGAGGCCTTATTTCCGCCAACCAGAGCCGCGTTCGGACGACGAGCTCGTGGCCTGACGAGCCCTGACACACCTCAGACAGATTGAGATAAGCTCGCACCACACAACACGGTTCTTTTTGTAAATTCTCCCTTGTGGTGGGTTTAAGTCTGGTGTGTGGACCCGATTTAGGACATTTATTTTATCATCGCGTTTTCTTGTCCGGCATTCCGTTGTAAATAAACCCTTAAATTATTTTCATTGTAGATTCTAAATTCGGTCTTCGTTTGAGTTTATTTGCTGCAGGTTGACGACTGCTTGGGACCGTCAGGTAAAAGCTGCCGCTTCTTCTTCTACCTCTCTCTTCCTCCCACGCATATATAGTGAGTCCGTATTTGATCATTGCCTCAAATTAATGCTCGAATTGTCATCCATGATTTCCCGGTCTTCACCTAGGGGAATCACGCGACAATATTTTGGAACAGGATGCCGAGATCTATCATGTGGTTAGAGCTATATCCATGTGCGTGGAACCCTAATTAAGACCAATTTTGGCGCCCTTTTTCAAGGTGCTAGCACCCCTTGTGTCAAACCTCAGGGCACGCAAGAATCCACATTATTGCATTAGTCCAACATCATCTATACTTTGGATAGGTAAAATCTTTTGCGTGGAATCCGGACCTTCAGCAAAATCATATCAGCTTGTACTTATCACCAACCCAACTCATCCACCAAGTTTTGTCATAATTCATCCGTGGTCTCATTTCTTAATGGTGAAGAATTACTTTTTTAAATTACAATTTGCTTGCACAGATCTTCACCAAAATCTAATCATTTCGTCCAGGTCACACAACCAACCTATCCACCAAGTTTCATTTGAATCAATCCATAACCTTTGGAGATATCCTGCTCACAGAAAGACAGAGGTGAAAACATAACCTCCATCCATTTTCAATGGCAGAGGTAATAAGCTTTTTGTACATTTGAGGATGTGGATTGGGAGAGACCTTTACATACAGTCGGACCCCACTATTCACGGAATCCACATATTCGTGGTTGATAAAATGCGACATGTTTCTCCATTCGCGAAAAAATGACCCACAAATTCACGGGTTTTTTTCTATTTGTGGCTGTGTTCCGTGAAATCGCGTTTTTTGTTCCCTTATTCGTGGCCATGTTCTGTGAATTCACGGGTTTATTTATATTCGTGGCCGTGTTCCGTGAAATTGCGGTGTTTCCACCCTATTTGCGACTGTGTTCCACGAAATCGCGGTTTTTTTCCCTCCTATTTGCGGCCATGTTCCGTGAATTCACGGGTTTTTTTCTATTCGCGGCTGTGTTCCACGGAATCGTGGTTTTTTTTCTATCCGCGGCTGTGTTCCGTGAAATCGTGGCTTTTTCCCCCTATTCGCGGCCGTGTTCCGTGAAATTGCAGTTTGTCCCCCTATTCGCACCCATGTTCGTGGGTTTTTTTTCTATTTGCGGCCATGCTCCGCGAAATCATTGTTTTTTCCCCCTATTCGCGGCTGTGTTACGTGAAATCGCGGTTTTTTCCCCCTATTATTGGCCATTTTCCACGAATTAACGGTTTTTCAGGTGCACAAAAAAAATTTCTCGAGCCACTAGCTTGACACATTTATAAAACCCATCTTTCACCAGCCATGCATAAAGCAGCTGGACGTATGCAAAAAAACATCTTATACAAGCCGTGAGCATGACCTGCTTATACAGTACAGTACATGGCCATGCTGTGTGATTTGCGGTTTCATGGCTTTCTCGGCCGCAAATTTTAGCCGCACTATAAGTGAGCTTCGCGGGAAATCCCACCAGATGTGTAAACAAGTCAACCCTGCGAATTATAAAATGCAAATGCTTCATTAAATCGATTATTGAAATTAGCAGATATGCTCAATACGGCACCTGGTACCTGGTGTTGTCGTTTTTTTTGTTTGTTTCACGGTGTGGTATGGTTAAACTGGTTAAGCACTTTTAATAAACTGTAAGCGCATTCCTTCAATAAATTGGAAATGGTACCTGGTGTTGTTGATTAAAATTTGTAAGCATTTTTTATGAAACTGTAATTATGTGCATTTGCGGTCGAAAACATTTTAAACTTAAAAAATTTTCCTCTATGAATCAGGTACTGCCGGGAACCTATAACGTATCCCCCTTTTTGCCCAATGAAACAATGCCACGGCATACATTCACAGGATTTTCATCGACCTTTGTGGACTTTAGTCGACATTTGCGGGTTTTGTCTCACCATTTCCGGGACTTTCATCGACCTTCGCGGATTAATCTATGACATTTTCGGGATTTGCCTCACCATTCCCAGATTTTGCCTCGCCGTTCGAGGTTTGGTCCTCTCTATTCGCGGATTTTCACGATTTGGGAACCTATCCCCCCTTTCTCCATTGAAACAATGCCCCCCTATTCGCGGGTTTCACTATTTTTAGATTTTTCAGGAATGTAATCTCCATTAACCCTATCGGACCCGTTCATTTCGATCCTGTAGCCACACAATGGAAAAAGTCGACTAAAGTCGACAGCGGGGTTCGACTGTATTTGATGAAGTGGATTGTGCTTGTTTTCAATAAGCGGCTATATAACTCAAGTGAATCAAGAATTAGTGATTGGAGCGAGCTGTTTATTTCAAAGATTACAGATATTGTGATTTTTTAAATGTAAATACGGCAAAAGTTCTAAAATAAGAAGTGGGAGAGGTGGGTGTTAGCGTTGCCTAGCAACCTGTTCGAGTGTAAACTCCATTGCCTTGGGCCCCGTGACCCACACGAGACTGCACCAACTGACTCTTATTCGTGGAGATCTTCATTTATGGACATTTTCTGACGGGTTTGGATTTCTCCTGAGATACTGGCTTTGAGTTGCATCAATATGCAAAATTTCAGCATTCTAGCCCACCAGTGAAAGTACAGTTCACTAATAAACATTTAAATCAGTGAGTCAGGGAGTCAATTGTTAGAAAGATTTCCATATTAGATAAAATAAATGCGTTAAAGAATATTTTCCTGTATTTTCTGAACTAATGTTTCGATAATTACATTTTAAAAAGGAAAATAAATAAATAACCTTACTCATGGATTTGTCACAATGTCAGATATGAACGCATTTGCCCATTTAACTATTTTGGAACTTTTGTTATGGCAATACTATGTTAAGTTTATAATATAGTGTGTGTGTTATAATATAATGTATGGTATAAGGAGGCGTTTATTGGTTAATTGTATGCATTACCCTTTCTCTCATGTTTGGAGAAGGGGCACGTATATACGTACTCGTCAACCTCCAGTCTCTTCTCCCATCCTGTATGAAATATGCATTGATCAATCATGTACATAGCACATGGCCTACTGGTCAAACCCCAGCAATTGCATAGCAAACCACCCCCCAAAAAACAGATATATATACTGGTCAAACCTCCAGTCCACCCCTTCTCATATACTGTATGAAGTGTTCATTGGTAAAACCTGTACATACCGCTCAGCCACCTCCCTCCATCCTCCTATGCGGAATTCCCATTGGAAGTCTTCCTCCACAATTTAAAATCTCACTGCAAGCGTATCCCGTGGAATTCATAGCACTTAAACCAAACAGTACGTTTTACAAGAACTAAGGTTGGTTATTCGAGGAAAAAAAAAAATTTAAATGAAAAATAATTTGTGAAATAAAATGTTCCACGGTCAATTTGTATGGCTGGGTAACTTCAAACATATTTTGTGAATAATGCAACTTCCAAAGGGCAATGAAAGCATAGAACGAGTGCAGTGCCAAACTAGAATGGCATTCGGAAGAGCACGTACCTCCGCCAGGCTGATTAGTTCACGTTTTCTATCCCACTGATTAGGCCGGATCTGCATCCGGACCTCCAAAATCTAATCAGCTTGTTCTTGTCACTTACCGAACTCATCCACAAAGTTTTGTCATAATCCGGCCACAACTTTACGAGACATCTTGCTATATATTGTTTTTAGCCTTATCGCTCAATGGTGAAGAATCACTAAAAAATTCTCAGATCCAGATCTGGATTCGAAGAATCTTCACCAAAATGGAATCAATTATTCCTTGTCACACACCAAACCTGTCCATCAAGATTAGTCCGAATCAGTGCTTTCCTCTCCTGCCTCCCCCCTCCCTCCTCCCTCCCCTCTCCTTCCCCCCATCCCCTCTCCTCCTCAATCCCCACCACCCTCCTCCCCCCTCTCCCCCGCCCGGCAACGCCGGGTACTTCTGCTAGTATGTAATAAATCAAAGGTCCCTAACATTATGTTGTGTATACTATGGCGGGATCTACAATATCCACGAACTAATGCCAACGGACGCGACACCAAGTAGAACATCCATCTCAGGGATGGCGCACACGTCGATGCCCCTCTCCCTCCATGCGAAACACCATGGTAGTTTATCGCTGGGCAGAGATATAAAAAAATAACCTCAGGCGAGAAATCTCAGAGTCGAGCACACGTGCCTCGAGGCTATCCTGCCAGCCTTCTTGAAACATACATGAGCCATTTCAATCATGGGGTCACGATGCTCTTTCAACAGGATTACATCTCGCAACATCAAGACTGTATGTAGTAGGTACAACAACTTTCCCATTTAAATACACGTACTATTCAACTTTTTAACCTCATGTAATCGCAATGCCTTGCGGAAGCCACATTTTGTGTTTCTAACTGCTTGATGCGCTGTATTTTGTCTTCATTTACTTCTTTGTCTCGTTTTTAGCTCACCTGGAACGAGGTTCAGAGGAGCTTATGCGATGGCGCGTTGTCCGTCCGTCCGTCCGTCTGTCTGTCTGTCCGTCCGTCCGTCCATCAGTCCGTAAACACTTGCAACCTCTTCTCTGAAACCGCTGAAGGGATTGTGACCAAACTTGGCACAAATAATACTTGTTGTGTTGTGACTAAAGTTTATTCACGGAACTAAGAAAATCGAAGTGTAAGGGGTTCTACAGGGGGTCAAAGTGGGTCCAGGTTTGACCCCCAAAAATAGGTATTTGCTTTCTTCTCTGAGACTACACACACGATTTCATTGAAACATTACTACAACCTTCACCACCCGTGATGTACCAAAGTTTGTTCACGGGATTAAACTAAATCTGCCCCATTAGTGGTCTACGGGGGTTGGGGGGGGGGGCGATTGCCCCCCAAAATAGCTATTTGCTTTCTTCTCTGAGACTACACACACGATTTCAATGAAACATTACCACAACCTTCACCACCCGTGATGTACCAAAGTTTGTTCACGGGATTAAACAAAATCTGCCCCCTTAGGGTTTTACGGGGGGGGGGGCGATTGCCCCCCATAATAGGTATTTGCTTTCTTCTCAGAAACTACACACACAATTTAGATGAAACTTCACCACAACCTTCATCACCCGTGATGTACCGAAGTTTGTTCACGGGATTTAAAAAAATCTGCCCCTTTATGGGTCTACGGGGGGCGGTTGCCCCCCAATATAGGTATTTTCTTTCTTCTCAGAAACTACTCACACAATTTTGATGAAACTTCACCACAACCTTCATCACCCGTGATGTACCAATGTTTGTTCAAGGCATTAGAAAAATTGAGGTCTGAGGAGGTATACGGGTGTGGGCGCGGGGGAGGGCGTTGCCCCCCAAAATAGGTATTTTTTTCTTTGTTTGTTTAAAGTCTTATGATTATGTTAGTATGATTCTACATGCTGCTCTGTCTTCTAGCAACCATTGAAATTAGTTAAAAATACCCTCAGTCAGTGCAGTATACTGTTTATTCTACCAGGTGAGCGCTCGGGGTATTGCCCCTATGTTTTATACATGACTTTCTATGAACTACACTTCTTACAAATATACCTGACAGGTAGGCCTGGTGTCGAGAAAAAAATCAGAAATTATAGTTCCTTGGCGAATTGGCTTGAAACATTCATCCGTTCATGTACCGTGCTCCATACAAAGCGTTGGTTTTTCCAAAGCAATTTTTTTGCCTCGGGGTTACAGTCCTGGACGGGTCACCACTCCGACGCAGTCGGCTGACTGTGCAGTAATTTGTAATTTGTTCCGGGTGCTGCCAATAAATCGCCTACTCTCTGTGAAGGGATCTACAATATCCACGAACTAATGCCAACGGACGCGACACCAAGTAGAACATCCATCTCAGGGATGGCGCACACGTCGATGCCCCTCTCCCTCCATGCGAAACACCATGATAGTTTATCGCTGGGCAGAGATATAAAAATAACCTCAGGCGAGAAATCTCAGAGTCGAGCACACGTGCCTCGAGGCTATCCTGCCAGCCTTCTTGAGACGTCTTATATCATGGGGTGGCGATGCTGTTTAGCCTGTTTCAACAGGATTCTACCTCTCAACATCAAGAATGCCACGTCAAACGAACAAAATCCATAACAGAGGAACAATTCTACTTGTTCCCTAGCCAGCAACCTGTGTTAACGTCACGTTTGCTGGGAATTCCAATATCTATAGCGGGTGGTGGTAAACCATACGACTAATGGTTCAACGAGGAGGAATTGTGCTCTCACTTGTGCCGGATGACCTATTGCAGGGATAGGGAACCACTCGGAGGCAGAATCCATATGTGAGGGCTTGAAGCACCCTCCCATTTGAATCTGGACATTGCAGTGCAGGTTCACGGGTCCAGATGTGACACTATTTCTCACCCGATCAGGATTCAATGGAATATGGTATAAGAATGCTTTGCATCATGCCATGGGATGGGAATAGGTATTTTAATCTTCGGTGGATTCCGCAAATATCTCCAAGAGACCTTTTGCCCAAGAGATGAGCAGTATGAGGTTCTGTTATTCTCTGCCATTGTTCAACCATCTCTCCACACCCCAAAATACAAACTTAATTTGACATTAAAGGAGGAAATCAATGGCGAATACAAAGCCACAACTATTGTAGAACAGCACTCGGTAGAGCGCATACCTCCGCCAGGCTGAACAGTTCATGTTTTGTATCCACTGAAAGGCCGGAAATGGATTCGGAACTGAACCAAAATCTAATGGTCTTGTTCTTGTCACCAAACCAACTCATCCACCAAGTTTCGTCCGAATTTGTCCACAACCTTTTGAAATATTGTGCTTTGTATTGTTTTTGGCGCTACCACTCAATGGTTAAGTATCACTTAAAATTAAATAATTCTCGTATCCGAATCCAAATACATATCTTCACCAAAATCTAATCGATTTGTCCTTGTCAGACACCCAACCTGTCCACCAAGTTTCGTCCAAATCCGTCCACAACTTTTTGAGATATCCTGCTATGTATCGTTTTTGGCCCTTTCTCCCAAAGGTGAAGAATCACTTAAAAATTAAATAATTCTCGTATCCGAATCCATATACATATCTTCACCAAAATCTAATCGATTTGTCCTTGTCAGACACCCAACCTGTCCACCAAGTTTCGTCCAAAGCCGTCCACAACTTTTTGAGATATCCTGCTATGTATCGTTTTTGGCCCTTTCTCCCAAAGGTGAAGAATCACTTAAAAATCAAATAATTCTCGTATCTGAATCCATATTCAGATCTTCAAAATCGAATCCATTAGTCATTGTCACACACACAACTTGTCCACCAAGTTTCGTCCAAATCCGTCCATAACCTTTTGAGATATCCTGCTATGTATCGTTTTTGGCTCTTTCTCCCAATGGTGAAGAATCACTGAAAAATTAAATAATCCTCATATCCGAATTCATATTCAGATCTTCACCAAAATGTAATCGATTCTTCCTTGTCACACATCCAACATCTCCACCAAATTCCGTCCAAATCCATCCACAAACCTTTGAGATATCCTGTTCACAAACAAACAAACAAATAGAGGTGAAAACACAACCTCCATCCACTTTCGGTGGCGGAGGTACAAATTGCATAAACATCGACCTCAGTTTTAATGGGGTTTGCGACTTGTGCCACGAAATAAACTCCTAACAAATGGAAGGAACCAACACACTGAGCAACAATGGCATCCCCTTTGGATGGCACAAAAATGGGAGGAAATTAAAGTTAATGAAGCATTTCTTCCCATTTTCCCAAGCACGTGTATTCCCTGCACACGTCGGCAGTTCCCAGCTCCGAGGAAATGTCACCGTACATTTAACTGGCGCTCCTTCCCTGGGTCATCCATTTCCAACCCGCAACCCATCTCCGCAGTCTGCAGCTCGTACTTGTGCGGCAATAACATGGGATGTATACCGGTCTCTATGTACCATGGTCCACCACCCAAAAGGGCACGATGCGATGGGAAAAAAATGGTTCAAACTCGATGCTGTTTCTAAAGTTTGTTTTCTTTTTATTGTTGAGAACATTTGGAAAGCAGTGGCAAGCACACCGCTCACAAAGGTTATATATACCTGGGGGAGATATTGCATTTACCTGGTAACTTGTACATTGCAGGTGAATGCATGATCAACTACAAACGACACTCGGTAGAGCGTATACTTCCACCAGGCTGAACAGTTTGTGTTTTGTATCCACTGATAGGCCGGATCTGGATCCGGACCTGAACCAAAATCGAATTGGCTTGTTCTTGTCATCTATCCAACTCATCCACCAAGTTTCGTCCGAATCCTTCCACAACCTTTTAAAATATCATGCGAAATATCGTTTTTGGCCCCATCTTTCAATGGTGAAGAATCACTTTTGAAAATTAAAAAATGATCGTATCCGGATTAAGATTCGGATTTTCACCAAAATTGAAGCGATTCGTCCTTGTCACACACAAAACCTCTCCACCAAGTTTTGTCTGAATCCATCGACAACTTTTTGAGATATGTGCTATATACTGTTTTTTGCCTTATCTCTCAATGGTAAAGAATCACTTAAAACTTCTCTGATCCAGATCCGGATCCGGATCTTCACCAAAATCTAGTCATTTCGTCCTGCTCACATACCCAACCTCTCCACCAAATTTCGTCCAAATCCGTCCACAACGTTTTGAGATATCCTCTTCACAAACAACGTCATACGTCAAAGGATTGCTGCCATTTGGAAAATGCCCCCATTTTGGAAAAGGCCCCCAACCCCTACAGAAATTTGAGTTTTAATCATGATCAGATTATCAAATCTGCTCGAAATTAGTAGGGCATGAAAGGGTAATTCTAAATGATTCTAAAGGGGTTCGCTCGTTTCTACGCTTTGACTATTTCATATTTGAAATGCCAAACTGAAACACTTCCTTCTGACTTGGGTATGATTTTTTTGTACTCTTTCTGCCTGGCCCTGTCTGGTAGTCAAACAGTTTTTAAAAAATCATTCCAAACCAGGAAACTTACTGTTGTTTTAAAGGACGTCATAATGGTCACAAACAACAGGCATGAAGAACTAATGTAACGTGTTAAATAAGGTGGTGCAAAAGACGCTGCTGCAGCGATAATTTCTGGAATTTCTTTTTTCTAAAACATTAAAAATAATTCTCATATCCGAATCCAGATTCAGATCTTCACCAACATTGAATCTATTCTTCCTCGTCACACACACAAGCTGTCCAACACGTTTCGTCCAAATCCATCCATAGCTTTTTGAGATATCCTGCTATGTATAGTTTTTGGACCTACTGTATCTCCCAATGGTGAAGAATCACTTAAATAATTAAATAATTATCATATATCCGAATCCATATTCAGATCTTCACCAAAATTGAATCGATTCTTCCTTGTCAGACACACAACCTGTCCAACAAGTTTCGTCCAAATCCGTCCACAACTTTTTGAGATATCCTGCTATGTATCGTTTTTGTCCCTATCTCCCAATGGTGAAGAATTACTTAGAAATTCTTGTAGCCGGATCCGAATCCGGATCTTCACCAAAATCTAATCATTTCGTCCTTGTCACATATGCTAGATCTCTGTCCACAACTTTTTGAGATATTTTGTTCACAAACGGACAGACAGGGATGAAAACATAACCTCCATCCATCTTTGGTGGCGGAGGTAATAAAAACGTATTACTTTGTTCGAGTTTCGTGACGTCATCAGGATTATGGCCGGGAATGCAAGTTCCGACTCTTGCTCGCTTTCCTCATCGAGTAACGTCTCTAACATCTCTTTGCTTCTGTTTAGCAGTCAGTGCGCCGAGCGAAATGGAGGCCTCTCGAGAGGAAGCAAATGGTTCTGAGAATGCAGGTCTCAGGTGAATCTAAATTGTTGTTTTGTGCTTGGACCAAAAGGTTATAGTTTTAATCTTTCTATAGTGTAGGGATCTGAATTATGATCCTTTGGGACATTAGGGTTCCAACTTCTTCGACCATATTCAAAATGAGTGTCCCATCGCCATATGAGGTGGCTGTCGGATTTGTTTCTGTGACGTTGGTGATCAATTTCTTGTGGGGTTTTTGAAAATGATACAAACAAAATGGCGAATGCTGTTTCATCTAAATGCCGAATTTCAATTTGAAACATCTAAATGCCGAGTTTCAATTTGAAACATCTAAAAGCCGAATTTCAATTTGAAACATCTAAAAGCCGAATTTCAATTTGAAACATCTAAAAGCCGAATTTCAATTTGAAACATCTAAAAGCCGAATTTCAATTTGAAACATCTAAAAGCCGAATTTCAATTTGAAACATCTAAATGCCGAATTTCAATTTGAAACATCTAAATGCCGAATTTCAATTTGAAACATCTAAATGCCGAATTTCAATTTGAAACATCTAAATGCCGAATTTCAATTTGAAACATCTAAATGCCGAATTTCAATTTGAAACATCTAAAAGCCGAATTTCAATTTGAAACATCTAAAAGCCGAATTTCAATTTGAAACATCTAAAAGCCGAATTTCAATTTGAAACATCTAAATGCCGAATTTCAATTTGAAACATCTAAATGCCGAATTTCAATTTGAAACATCTAAATGCCGAGTTTCAATTTGAAACATCTAAATGCCGAGTTTCAATTTGAAACATCTAAATGCCGAATTTCAATTTGAAACATCTAAAAGCCGAATTTCAATTTGAAACATCTAAATGCCGAGTTTCAATTTGAAACATCTAAATGCCGAATTTCAATTTGAAACATCTAAATGCCGAGTTTCAATTTGAAACATCTAAATGCCGAATTTCAATTTGAAACATCTAAAAGCCGAATTTCAATTTGAAACATCTAAATGCCGAGTTTCAATTTGAAACATCTAAATGCCGAATTTCAATTTGAAACATCTAAAAGCCGAATTTCAATTTGAAACATCTAAAAGCCGAATTTCAATTTGAAACATCTAAAAGCCGAATTTCAATTTGAAACATCTAAAAGCCGAATTTCAATTTGAAACATCTAAAAGCCGAATTTCAATTTGAAACATCTAAAAGCCGAATTTCAATTTGAAACATCTAAATGCCGAATTTCAATTTGAAACATCTAAATGCCGAATTTCAACTTGAAACATCTAAATGCCGAATTTCAATTTGAAACATCTAAATGCCGAATTTCAATTTGAAACATCTAAAAGCCGAATTTCAATTTGAAACATCTAAATGCCGAATTTCAATTTGAAACATCTAAATGCCGAATTTCAATTTGAAACATCTAAATGCCGAATTTCAATTTGAAACATCTAAATGCCGAATTTCAATTTGAAACATCTAAATGCCGAATTTCAATTTGAAACATCTAAATGCCGAATTTCAATTTGAAACATCTAAATGCCGAATTTCAATTTGAAACATCTAAATGTCGAATTTCAATTTGAAACATCTAAATGTCGAATTTCAATTTGAAACATCTAAAAGCCGAATTTCAATTTGAAACATCTAAATGCCGAATTTCAATTTGAAACATCTAAATGCCGAATTTCAATTTGAAACATCTAAATGCCGAATTTCAATTTGAAACATCTAAATGCCGAATTTCAATTTGAAACATCTAAATGCCGAATTTCAATTTGAAACATCTAAATGCCGAATTTCAATTTGAAACATCTAAATGTCGAATTTCAATTTGAAACATCTAAATGTCGAATTTCAATTTGAAACATCTAAAAGCCGAATTTCAATTTGAAACATCTAAATGCCGAATTTCAATTTGAAACATCTAAATGCCGAATTTCAATTTGAAACATCTAAATGCCGAATTTCAATTTGAAACATCTAAATGCCGAATTTCAATTTGAAACATCTAAATGCCGAATTTCAATTTGAAACATCTAAATGCCGAATTTCAATTTGAAACATCTAAATGCCGAATTTCAATTTGAAACATCTAAAAGCCGAATTTCAATTTGAAACATCTAAATGCCGAATTTCAATTTGAAACATCTAAATGCCGAATTTCAATTTGAAACATCTAAATGCCGAATTTCAATTTGAAACATCTAAATGCCGAATTTCAATTTGAAACATCTAAATGTCGAATTTCAATTTGAAACATCTAAATGTCGAATTTCAATTTGAAACATCTAAAAGCCGAATTTCAATTTGAAACATCTAAATGCCGAATTTCAATTTGAAACATCTAAATGCCGAATTTCAATTTGAAACATCTAAATGCCGAATTTCAATTTGAAACATCTAAATGCCGAATTTCAATTTGAAACATCTAAATGCCGAATTTCAATTTGAAACATCTAAATGCCGAATTTCAATTTGAAACATCTAAATGTCGAATTTCAATTTGAAACATCTAAATGTCGAATTTCAATTTGAAACATCTAAAAGCCGAATTTCAATTTGAAACATCTAAAAGCCGAATTTCAATTTGAAACATCTAAATGCCGAATTTCAATTTGAAACATCTAAATGCCGAATTTCAATTTGAAACATCTAAATGCCGAATTTCAATTTGAAACATCTAAATGCCGAATTTCAATTTGAAACATCTAAATGCCGAATTTCAATTTGAAACATCTAAATGCCGAATTTCAATTTGAAACATCTAAATGCCGAATTTCAATTTGAAACATCTAAATGCCGAATTTCAATTTGAAACATCTAAATGCCGAATTTCAATTTGAAACATCTAAATGCCGAATTTCAATTTGAAACATCTAAAAGCCGAATTTCAATTTGAAACATCTAAATGCCGAATTTCAATTTGAAACATCTAAATGCCGAATTTCAATTTGAAACATCTAAATGCCGAATTTCAATTTGAAACATCTAAATGCCGAATTTCAATTTGAAACATCTAAATGTCGAATTTCAATTTGAAACATCTAAATGTCGAATTTCAATTTGAAACATCTAAATGCCGAATTTCAATTTGAAACATCTAAATGCCGAATTTCAATTTGAAACATCTAAATGCCGAATTTCAATTTGAAACATCTAAATGCCGAATTTCAATTTGAAACATCTAAATGCTGAAAAAAAGTCTATTCACTTCTGTAAAGTATTTGATTCAGTGCTCAGACCTTCATTTAACTCGGGGGCCCGTTGTTCCATTGGACCAAATTTTTATTGGTCTTCACCGCCTTGTAGCATACCTGCCTGCCTGACTCGGGGGGTGCTTTTGGCCCCTCAGTGTCTTTTGGGTCTTCAGGGTATTTTGGGTCCTCGGGGACTTTTGAGTACTTGGGGACTTTTGGGTCGTCGGGGACTTTTGGGTCCTTGGGAACTTTTGGGTCATCTGGCTCCTCGGACACTTTTGGGTTGTTTGGGTCCTCTGGGACTTTTGGGTCTTCGTGGTCTTTTGGGTCTTCGGGGTCTTTTGGGTCCTCTGGGTCTTTGAGGTGTTCAGGATCTCAGGGGTCTTAAAGGGCTTTAAAAGGTCGAAGGGATCTCAGCAGTCTAAAGAGTTAAAAGGTACATTTAAATAGTACGTGATACATAATTAATTAATAGACTATGTAATTAATACACACAAAACGTGTGCCTCACACCCGCACACACACACACACGCACACAACTCATCCATTTATCGTACATTTATTATTAATAATTAATTTAATCGACATGGTGATGATGTTCGCAGGTGGCATTTGGTGGCTGTCACTCGTTTTCATGAAGAGACCGTGCCGTTGCACTCCCTGTGCGGATGATTAAGGAGTGGCGAGACCAGTATTGCACGACTTTGGAGTGAACCTTTAAGGTGATGGGATGCCGCTCGTGATCTCGGTCACTTGGCTTGCACACACAGGAGGTGTTGAATCGTGATCAGTGAGTTTGGGAGACACCTTCTGAGGTTAGTGCATGACTATAGGGTCTCAATCAACATTATTATGCAAGGTCCATCATCCCCCTCACCCAAACCCCCCAAACCACCAAGATTCTTCCTTCTCATTCGGAGGACCTCACCTCGGTAGAATTTTAAATTGGAAATATTTTCTTTGTCCCAGTTGTAGCTCAGTGTGAAAAGAGCCTGCACACATGGGAGTGGTGAGTGTTAATTAACCCATTAGCATTGCAAAGGAACGAGGAATGAGCTGTGATGAAAAAGTGCAATATGTTGGTTTAATCTCGGGAGCTGTAGGCGACTGACAAATCTGATTTTTTTTCCCCCTCCACTTATTACACTAAGTAATAACTCACATGGCGATGGAATCTGTGGCATTACAGGATTCCAACTCGTCGCGGACTGTTTTGCTGTCAGACCGTGGAGTCGGACGTGAATGTGAAAACTCGAGACCTTTGGTTGAATGGTAATTATAATGTATTGCTGTTCATCCCTAAACGTCACCTGCCTGCTTTTTTATTTTAGTTGTATTATATCTACTAGTGGGGTTACCCGTGGGAATCCCACGGGCATGGAGGTGTATCGTTGCGATCGGTGCAGCCGTTTTTGCGGTGCCCAGGACAATAACGTTAGGCGGGAGTCCAAACCTGAAAATACTGGAACCAAAGCTGAAATTGGAAAAACAATATAGCCTATTATACTCCAGAGGGTCCTAGGACTACCCACCCAAAATATCGTTGCGATCGTTCAGCCGTTTTTGCGGTACCTGGGAACGGATGGACGGACAGACAAATAGACGGACGGACAGACAGACGGACGGACATTTGGTAAATTATAGTAAGATGGGGTTGTATTATTGTATTATTTTTAATTTTTAAATTGATTGTTTTTTTGTTTTTTGTTTTAATAAAAAAATTTTTTTTTTTTTAGGTTGTATTATTTTTGGACAGGTAACTTTTCAGACCTCCCACCCCACCTTCACCACCCACCCACCCACCCCACCTTCACCACCCACCCACCCCACCTTCACCACCCACCCACCCCATATATATATGAATGAATATCTATGGGGTAGGTTGGCCTACTTATGTACATCGAGATGGCTTCTTCGCGGCATACGGAGCATTCTAATACGTATACTATTCCGTCATGGTATATAAACACACAATGGCGTTAAGGCAGCATTTAAGCTCCATGATATTTTGGTGAAGAGGATGGGCTGGCTGGACAGCCGAGAGGTATCTTGTATCAGAGCTGTCCAGACAGGGTTCGAATCCAGGCGTAGCTATAAACTCTCATCCTGGTGTTTTGCAGACAGCGCGTCACCATCCTGTCTGCTGGCATTAGTTGGTGGACGTTAAAGATTCTACGGTGTCCTTCGCGAAAAGTAGGCGAGTTATCGCCGAGCACCCCGAATAAGTTTTTAAAATCCTGCTCTAACATTTACATGTGCTGCATATGAAAGAAGTGAAGAGGACAACTCTCAGGAAACAAAGGCTAAAGTGCATATTATTAAATATTTATTGCTTAGTATCGGAGAACAACTACGGAATACTCAACTTAACCTCGTGCCTTTGCTTTTTGTCAGAGCACTTTTTCATGTGCCTGTGGGTTTGCATCATTTTCTGGGTGTGGTACGATTAGGGGTCCCAGCGGATGTTGTAAAGTAGGTAGGAGGTTTCAAAAATTCCTCCATAAAAATTATGATTTTGAAATTAACTCGATACGAACCTGCCACGAATCCCAAAGTGGGCAGATGACGATAATAAGCTGGTTTGATAAATATCTCAATGCAATTGTCATTTAAAACAGTATTTTGTTAAAGTATTGTTGTGGTTTTGGAATAAAGGATAAATCCCCCTCGTAGGTAGACGCACCACAACATGAAGCCTCGCGATAGTTCAGTTATTTCTTAGTGAAGGTAAGCGAAGCCCTTTCCTGTGTTAGTTTTGCGTTGAGCAGGCCCGTGAGTAGGGCAGTCTTTTGGCGACAGCATGCCACGTGGCAGGCCTGAACAAGTCTGGCGAGGCCGAAGGGAGGTGCTGCAGGAGGGAGTGGCCGGTAAGCAACGAGCCGCCAATCAGGGCTCGAGCGGAGTGCCTAACCACGACGATGAGAGGTGGGGTTTGGAACATTCGAGTAAGGCCGGGGCGGAACCATAAAACCCTGCTCCGAGCCCCCCCCCCCCCCCCACCTCAGATGAGATGAGTTCAAGTCACGAGTTGAGTTCAAGAGAGTTGCGCGTCAGTTCAGTTGAGTCGGAGCCCCTGTGAGAGTGAGTGGAGTTGAGTTGAGCTTGAGAACGCACGAGAACGCGCCACAGAACGAGTGCATTGAATTGCCGGTTATCGTGATTGTACACGAACTTGCCCCGTGCCCCGTGCCCTGCGCTCTGCGCTGTATTAATCGTGCGCTCGAGAGGACGACCCGTGCCGGGCCACAGACGCGCGATTTCCTCTTGCCAGCATTTCTCCTGCATACGTGCTGTGACCGCCAGAGAGCCACGCCGGGCGAGCTGCCCCGGAGCGACCGACGGCAAAGTGCGTTTGGCGTGCGAATGTCTTCTCCCCGTGTGCGTGAGTGGGCCCTGTGTCTGGGAATAAGTTAAATTGGTTAAGCTTCTGCTCTGTCTCCCCTTTCATTCATCCTGATCATTGTACAGTGTAAATAAATTGTGTTATTCCTCTTATTTCACCGTTCCCGTCCCTTCCATCCATTGGCCTCGTATGGTGCGACTAGAACCGCTCGAATCGGGTTCCATAAAAGTAACGGCACGAGTCACGTGATACGCATACCGCTTGGCATACTCGATTAAGCGTGGCTTGTGCGAGGTTCGGTCCCCGCTTTCGTGGCAGCGTGGGTTCGAGGTGCGTGCGACGTTGATCCGATACCCTTTTTCACGCTTGCCCCGGAAGTGGCGATTCGGCCTCGTGGGCACGAAGACCCAGGGGGGAAAAAGGGGGTTTCATCCCCCCTTTGTAACGTGGAACGGGCTTCGGGTGATCCGCAACAAATTGTTGTCAGGAGTGGGATTTTAACCCTAAAAATAAAAAAAAATAAAAAAAATTGGACACCAACAAATTGGACACCAATTTGGACAAATTGGCCGCAACAAATTGGTGTCTAGGAGTGGGATAATTGGACCTAGAGTGCGCTTCACACACTCGAAAATTACGAGTGGATAAAATTTAGTGTTAAAATCAAAAAATTTATTCGTACCATGGCTGGCCAAGACGGTCAAATGCCGGTGGAGGTAGTAGAGGTAGAATTAATGGCCCAGGACCAACAGGGGCAGTTGGTAGTGGAAGCTGAAAATGGTGCGGCAGTAAGTAAAGACAATGGTGGTGCTCGCACGTGGCGGTGGAGGCCGAGCCCGCTGTGCAAGCAGGGTTGCCTAAAGAAATGGAGTTATTCTTCACTAAATGGGAAGCATTCTTTAGGGAGGAGGCGAGACGTGAGAAGAATAAAAAGATGCTTGATCAAATGAACACCACGAAAAAAAAATGGGGGAGGACATTGGGCGCAGGTTGAGCGGGAAGGTCATGGTGGTACGCGACTAGGTGACACGGTGTGGGGAACGCATGGGGAGCGAGGTAGAGCAGAGGGCAGCCAAGTTGAACGGGGCTATGGGAGTCGCGACGCGGGGTGTAGAAGAGGCGACAATCGTCGCATTGGAAAAGAAAATTTTGGGGGCGCCCACGAGGGTTGGGTTGGAAAAAGAAATTTTAGGGATGCCGACGATCGTCGAGGAAAAAGAAACAATTGGGGCTGAAGAGACGGTAGAATCGGGGAGCAAATCACGGGAGGTGGAAATGGAACACGCGCAAAGTCTGTGGTTGCACTGTGATGCCGAGCTTGCTAACAAAATAAAACGTTTGCAGGTGCTGGCGGAGAAGGAGGGTCCCGCGGTGAGTAATAATGGCGCGAATGTGTTTGGCGCGAACGGGTTCTTGGCGCGCTTGGGAGAAAGGCGAGACCCGGGCGTTCGTGATGGGCCCATTGTGCGGTGTGAGAGGGAGTCCGTACCCGAGTGTGTGAGAGAAAAGTGTGCACCGGAGTGTGCAGGAAAAGAGTGTGTTACGAAGTGTGAGTGAGAATGCACACCAGAGTATGAGTGGGAGTGCACACCTAGGGGTGTGGAAAAAGAGTGTGCGATGGCCGAGTGTGTTATGGAGTGTGTAACGGGAGAGTGCGCACCTGGGGGTGTGGAAAAAGAGTGTGCGATGCCCGAGTGTGCACCAGAGTATGCGATGGCCGAGGGTGTTACAGAGTGTGTAACGGGAAAGTGTGCACTTGGGGGTGTGGAAAAAGAGTGTGCGATGGCCGAGTGTGCTACGGAGTGTGTAACGAGAGAGTGCGCACCTGGGGGTGTGGAAAAAGAGTGTTTGATGGCCAAGTGTGTTACAGAGTGTGAAGGAGAATGCACACCGGACTGTGTGCGGGAAGAGTGTGTAACGGAGTGTGTGAGAGGCCTGTGTGCACCTGGGTGTGCAAGTGCGGAGTGGGTCGCGAGTAGTGAGGACGCGGCTCAAGCATCGACACCGACCGGGGTAGCGCCTAGCGGGACAGGTAGCAGACGTGAGCCCCCGGTGAGTTGTGTGCTGCAGGGACCAGAGGGAATCCGTGCTGCGTCGGTCTCGCAAGGACTGGCGTGCACGATTCGTGCCTCCGGCCCCCGCACTGTATGGTTGGTGTCGTGCCGTGGCGGCAAGGGCGATCGGCCGGGTTCAAGGGGAGGTAGGAGTTTTCGGAGCCGCGCACCCTAACGGGTGCGGTGCTCCGACCGTGGCCAGCTGGGTCACTGTGCGTGGGACCACGAGGCCCCGCGCCGGGATGTAGCCCTGAACCTGGGCCCATCCATCCCTCCCCCCTTTGATCGAAAATGCCGGACGGACACCCCATACAGGCGACCAACCACCCGAATGGATCGCTCGGCCCTCCAAAGCCGAGCTGTGACAACGAACATCCAGGTGGAGAGGCTAATAGAGTAGCAGACTGTGGGGAGTAGTGTCCCCCACGTGGGGGAATGGTAGTGCCACCATTCCTCACACGGAGGGCCCATGAGCATTAGTTTAGGGGGATGGCAGTAATAGGCACATGGAGGTGCCAGCAATGGTTGCCTCCATGGGGCACCGAAGCTAGCCGAGGGAGGGCTAGGATAATGTTAGGGAATTAGAAGACCTTAGGGACGAGATTTAAGTAGTGACACCTGAACTATAGTGGGGACGTAGACAGTTTAGGTGGTTGATAATAAAACAGGGAGTGCATAGTGTAAAGGGACGACGGGGAAGCACGAGTTTTAGGGGAAGTAGTTAGGTAGATGATGCTGTGTGTGTGAGGAATTATGTTGAGACAAATGGAATTGTGTTGAGGTGTATGGAAAGTAGTGTGTGAGAAAAATAGTGTGCGAGATAAGTGGTGTGGAATGCTTGGTGTGGAAGTAAAAGGTGTGGAATGCATGGTGCGAAGGATTGAATGGGGGAGGAGTGGAACCCATTCACCAAAGCCCGGGTGGGTAGTGTAAAGCCAGGTAGAGGGCGTAGGTAAATTGTATGGATATTGACACCTGCGGTGCGGGTAGTAGAACGAAGTGTTTTGTTGGGTGCAGTCGTCTGTGGAATGGCTGGGCGTGTGGCTTACTTAGTGCATGTGGTTATTGAGGCACTCCGCCACTGGTAGTTTGTCGGCCAGGTGAGGCCGTAGGTAGGCTCTGGGAGCCGGTTAGGGTAGTTGTTGAGTGTGGGCCGAGGATCCCCAGAGAGGACCCGGGTTGCCCGATGCCAAGGTGGGCACAGAGGGGGTAAGAGCCAGAGAGGGCCTTCCCGGATTAGGTAGTCGTTAGGAGCAGGCAAGCTTGGGGGCGGCTTCAGTGGTGGAGGTGCGCAGGTAGGTGGACCTGCTGGTAGGGCCACACGACCCAGCCCCAAAATTGTGCGACGGCACAGACAGAAAATTTGCGGGAGTGAGACCCAAATTCAGAGGGCGCCACAGTGTGGGCAATGGGAATTCGGGTTCTTAGAACCACATAGTTTAAAGAGGCCGATTGGCAGGGTATGACCCCGGGTAGTTTAAATGAGTTAACGTTACTAGAGTAGTTAGGATGAGAAATCCCTTCGCACCATCCACAGCCAATCACCAAGGAGGACGAGCTCCACATCAGGGCTCTGTGAACTGTTTGGACGTAAGACACATCACGACGTAAGGAGACATTGTGTTCGTTCCATCCCTTCCTTCCTGGAAGGGATTGGGAGACTAATTCGGAATTAGAGGGGGATATGGGAGACAAGACGTAGTGACGGATTGTAAATACAAGGGGGGCTAGGGTGGTGTATCCCACGGTGGGGGGTACAGACGGTTGGGGACGAGCCTGCTCTGCTCGCTCTTCTGCGTCCCTCGCGCCGCACCACCTTGTTTTTCTGTGTGCCATTGCGTCTTTTCCGCTTGCTTGTAGTGCTTTGTCTCTCCTCCCCGCCCCAGGACCATTTTGGAGGCCGAACTGTGCAGCACCATCGACCTGTGCAGCATCCCTTCTGCACCTTGCTGCCATGTCATTGTCACACCTGTGCAGCCGAACTGTGCAGCACCTTGCTGCCAGTCATTTTGCTGCACAAGTGCAGCCGACCTGTGCAGCCAAACCTCTTGCTGCACCCTTGTCACTCATAATGGACCACAGACCTTGTGGCCTTGCACCTCTGCTGTGCAGCATTTGCTGCAAAATCATCTTGCTCTTCAGACCACTTGTTTGAGTGGCATTGATGCCACGCAGTTGGACCACATGGGAGTGGCCCTGCCTGGCAAGAAAAGAAAAAAAATAGCATTTTGTGTGCTAGGGATACCGAAGTTCTGCAAGTTTAGATGGCCCTGATGCTTCAAATGGCCTGTATGCCGGTCAGGGGGCCAGCCGGTTTGTTAGACACACATGGAAGAAGCAAGAAGCAAGATGCAAGATGCAAGCAGCAAGTGCCATTTATGAGTGTGTTTTGTGTGTTTTCTCTCCCCGCCAATCTTCTCTTCCAAAAAGTACAGGTCCTGGGTCATAGAATTGTAAATATACGTGCTTGTAAATATAAGAATGCTGCCCACCGGCTATGTGTTTAGTTTGAAAATTCCGGAAATACTCAGGTAGTTGTGGGCGTGAAACTGTTAGATAGCTGCTCAACGCAATAGGAGGGACATATTTAGTGTTAAAACTGTCGCACACATGGGTCAGAGTAAATGCTGGGAGGAACCACACCTATGTGTCACATTTAAAAGTAAGGTTAATTTTGCATGTCAGGCTCTACCGGTCGTTCCATTGGTGGGTTTGACCCGGGACGAGTCTGGCGAGAGATGGTTGTAGTGTTGTGGTCTTGGAATAAAGGATAAACCCCCCTCGTAGGTAGACGCACCACAACATGAAGCCTCGCGATAGTTCAGTTATTTCTTAGTGAATGTAAGCGTAGTCCTTTCCTGTGTTAGTTTTGCATTGAGCAGGCCCGTGAGTAGGGCGGTCTTTTGGCGATAGCATGCCACGTGGCAGGCCTGAACAAGTCTGGCAAGGCCGAAGGGAGGCGCTGCAGGAGGGAGTGGCCGGTAAGCAACGAGCCGCCAATCAGGGCTCGAGCGGAGTGGCTAACCACGACGATGAGAGGTGGAGTTTGGAACATTCGAGTAAGGCCGGGGCAGAACCATAAAACCCTGCTCCGAGCCCCCCACCTCAGATGAGATGAGTTCAAGTCACGAGTTGAGTTCAAGAGAGTTGCGCGTCAGTTCAGTTGAGTCGGAGCCCCTGTGAGAGTGAGTGGAGTTGAGTTGAGCTTGAGAACGCACGAGAACGCACCGCAGAACGAGTGCATTGAATTGCCGGTTATCGTGATTGTACACGAACTTGCCCCGTGCCCTGTGCCCTGTGCTCTGCGCTGTATTAATCACGCGCTCGAGAGGACGACCCGTGCCGGGCCACAGACACGCGATTTCCTCTTGCCTGCATTTCTCCTGCATATGTGCCGTGAACGCCAGAGAGCCACGCTGGGCGAGCTGCCCCGGAGCGACCGATGGCAAAGCGCGTTTGGCGCGCGAACTTCTTCTCTTCTTCTCCCCGTGTGCGTGAGTGGGCCCTGTGTCTGGGAATAAGTTAAATTGGTTAAGCTTCTGCTCTGTCTCCCCTTTCATTCATCCTGATCATTGTACAGTGTAAATAAATTGTGTTATTCCTCTTATTTCACCGTTCCCGTCCCTTCCATTGATTGGCCTCACATGGTACGACTAGAACCGCTCGAATCGGGTTCCATAAAAGTAACGGCACGAGTCACGTGATACGCATACTGCTCGGCGTACTTGATTAAGCGTGGCTTGTGCGAGGTTCGGTCCCCGCTTTCGTGGCAGCGTGGGTTAAAGGTACGTGCGACGTTGATCTGATACCCTTTTTCACCTTTGCCCCGGAAGTGGCGATTCGGCCTCGTGGACACGAAGACCCAGGGGGGGAAAAAGGGGGTTTAATCCTCTCTTTGTAACGTGGAATGGGCTTCGGGAGATCCGCAATAGTATCAATTTTAGACAGGGCAAACCCAAGGAAAAACTAACACTTTTTCCAGTCAAGGTTTTCTCAGTGGATTCATCATCCTGAACCCATACCATTTGATATTAGCTTGGGGGCCACGCAGAATTTTGCCTCAAATTCAAGATGGCGGCCAAAATCCTAAATGTCCGCCAAAATTACCTATATGAGATTTATACTGCCTCGTAGTGTTTCCTGTCGAGGTTTTTTCAGTGGTTCTGTCATCCTGAACATATATCCTTTGAGATTAGCTTGGGTGCCACCCAGGATTTGGCCTTTAAATCCAAGATGGCCGCCAAAAATCAAAATGGCTGCCAAAATTTAATTAATCAGGTTTATACTGCCTTATAGTTTTTCCTGTCAAATTTTTCTCAGCAGTTCCGGCATACTGGACCTATAGCCTTTAAAATTAGCTTGATGGCCACCCAGGATTTGACCTCAAATCCAAGATGGCCGCCAAAATGGCCATCCAAATCATCTTAATTATATTCAAACAACCTCTTAGGTTTTCCTGTCATATTTTTCTCAGTGGTTCCGCCATTCCAAACCTTTGTCCTTTGTTATTAGCTTGGAGGGCACCCAGGATTTGGCCTCAAATGCAAGATGGCCACGAAAACCCAAAATGGCCGCAAAAATTACCACCCGTTCTTCATCTTCTTCATCTTATTTGTAAGTTTTATGGCACCTATATAGTGTCAAGTCCGTAGCCGATGAAGACCAGCTGTGGACAGATAGCGAACAGTTAACTCCGAGGCGTATTTCGAACTTGGCGAAATTATCCTTTCGCGCGCTAGAAAGGCCCAAAGCCTTATCTGATCGGACAGCCGCCACCGGGTTTTATTCCTCGACCCACAGACTAGTAAACGGACACGACACACATAAATAAGATGCAACAAATAATGAATTTATTAAAATTAATGTGAAGCAATAAAAATGAATGTGAGGTAAAAACTATTTCCTAAATTGAGGAGCCTCCATCAGACACAAATACATGACAGGGGAATGATAAAAGAAAAGATAAATTGTTTGATGAGTCGGCCGATACTCAGCTTGTTCCAATGAGGCCGAGCACAAATGGTCCACGAATCTCCGTGCTGAAGCGCACAAGATGGTGCGAATCGCCACACGGCACACTGAACCGTGAAGCGGTGGAAAAACGTCCCCCTCCTCCGGTTTTTCCATGCTCTACAAAGCTCCGATGTTTCTCTCAGGCGCACATGGCACGAAGTGCAGCCTTCGCGCTCTTTTCTTCACGCCTCGTGCTCGCGCTTGGAAGCCAGCACCAAGAGAGAGATAACGAGACCTCTTTACGATCGCACACGAGCCAGGAATGTGACCGCCTGCGACCAAGCCCAGAACATGAGAGCCAACAATGCGACCGTTCGCCACGGAGCCAGTTCGAAAGAGAGCGAGGAGAGGGGGGATGTGTTATCTTTTTGGGGTAGGGATGAAATACATTATAGTCAGGTCCACTATGTTAACAAATATAATTTCGTTCAAAATTTTGGTAGATTAGCAAAACTGTACATTTTTGGAATATTCAGAGCATGGGGAATCCAAA
Organism: Myxine glutinosa; assembly: GCF_964187855.1. Taxonomy (NCBI): domain Eukaryota; kingdom Metazoa; phylum Chordata; class Myxini; order Myxiniformes; family Myxinidae; genus Myxine; species Myxine glutinosa. The sequence goes on from NC_136273.1 coordinate 22,778,613, forward strand.
AATTAATGTTTACATTTGCGTAGACACCTTTGTGAAAATGACACTCAGGACAGTGATGAAGATAGTCAGGTTCACTATGTTAACAAATATAATTTCTTTCAAAATTTTGGGATTAGCAAACCTGTACATTTTTGGAATCTTCAGAGCATGGAGAATCTGAAAATCAATGTTGGCATTTGCACAGACACCTGCATGGCCGCCATTTTGGATTTTGAAAATGGCCGCCATAAAATACATATTTTGCGCGATCTCGGCTTCTAGTCAAGCTAGAGACTTAATTAAATATGCTAATCCTATGTTTTCTGGGTCAAGGAATCCAATAAAGGCCTCAAAATAGTGCTCAGGATTATAGAAAAGCAACAAACAAAGGTAATTGAAAACCATTGTCTTTATATTTGTGATATAACTGTATTACATAATACATGATATTGCAAGTCCTTTGAAGTTATAGGTTGTTATAGGAAGTTATAGGTAGTATCAGATTGAACTATAAGTCCTATACACAGGATCTACGAGGTCTATACCGTTCAGGAATATGCTTTTACAGATCTTCATCACTGTCCTGAGTGGCATTTTCGCAAAGGTGTCCACGCAAATGTAAACATTAATTTTTGGATTCCTCATGCTCTGAATATTCCAAAAATGTATAGTTTTGCTAATCTACCAAAATTTTGAACGAAAAAACATAGTGAACCTGACTATTAGTCAAGATAGAATCGTACAGGTTTAGAATGCTCAGAGTGTCGCGAAGAAGAAGAATCCACCTCTATGTAAATTAAGTTAGGCTGACTGTCCGGGTAAGATCCGAAATGTGTAGGGGTTGAGAACGAGGATACGACATGACAATATCAATATCCTTGGATACGAGGGGTGGAGCTATGCTAATTAGGTAGGGCTTAAGGATAATCCCCAGTTTGTAATTGCCCTTTGATTTTTCCCTTCGTTGTTATTGCATCACAAAGGACCGCCACAATAACTACAACGATCGCACTGTAAATGGACTCATTCGCTCACAACGCCGCCAGGGCTAACCAACACCCAGCACATTTGCCGTTCAGCACACAAGCCCCGCCTCACGGCCTTCAATGTCGTCCGAACATTCCCGAAGAGAGATTAGACTCCGCCCCCTCCCCCACCCTCTTCCCCGATGTATCATAACGGGGAGGCTAATAGGTTATGCCCCGGGCCCGGCATTCGTGATTTAGTTGCGCTCGGTGATTGGACAGAGAGTGTGACGTGAGCGTGGAACATTCGGGAGAAGGAAAAAAGACGCGTCTTGCCATCTTTCTCTCTCTCTCTCTCTCTCTCTCTCTCTCTCTCTCTCTCTCTCTCTCTCTCTCTCTCTCTCTCTCTCTCTCTCTCTCTCTCTCTCTCTCTCTCTCTCTCTCTCTCTCTCTCTCTCTCTCTCTCTCTCTCTCTCTCTCTGTCTCTGTCTCTGTCTCTGTCTCTGTCTCTGTCTCTGTCTCTGTCTCTGTCTCTGTCTCTCTCTCTCTCTCTCTCTCTCTCTCGCCCCCTGCTGGCCGTTCGTGTGTTGGGCGTGGCGTCATGGCGGCTGTGAGCAACTGCTCTGTGGTGTAGCGAGTTCTTTGTGAGTTTTCCTCCTCTCCTGCCCTCCCCTGCCCCCCCCCTCCCTCTCCTTTCCATCCTGTGTACTTTGGCATTTTGTTTTTCATCCTTCCTATACCTTTGTCTTCAAGAGAGAGAGGTTTGAGAGCGGACCCATTTTGGGTGCGGCCTACCGGCTTCGACGACGCTTTGTAAGCCTTTTTGTGCTTATACTGCACGTTTATTATTTATTCTAGTTTGATTTATTTCGTTTTGGTACCTACTTGTCCGGTTCGGACAAGTGGGGGGGTGTTAATTCGCTGGGATGGCGAATGCACGCTCTCGGTTTGAGGCGTTCGACAACTTAACAAGGAAGCATGCATTTGTGTGTGTTCCACCCGAAGGAACTTCCACTGAGGACATTGTTTTGTCGGTGGGGAAAATAATCGGTTGTGAAAATGTACGAGCAGCGTCGAGAATGAATCGAAAAGTTGTTGTATTTGTGTCCGATGAAAAATTCGTTCACGATGTTGTAAGTGCGGGTTTAACCACAGAGACAGGTCTCTTTGTCTTGGCGTCGCCTATGGACACTCCGTCGATGAGGGTCGTCATATCTAACGTACCCCCATTTATAACCTGCAACCAGCTGATGTCCGTTTTGTCCCGATACGGAACAGCTGTGTCAAAAATCACAATGATTCCGCTCCGGTCTCAGGATGAACGTGTTAAACACGTGATGAGCTTCAGACGGCAGGTGTATATGGTGCTTCCGGATCGAGGCGATGACACGGGGTTAAACATCACGTTCAAGGTAAAGGTGAACAACCATGAGTATCAGATGTATGCGTCATCGGCCTCATTAACATGTTTTCAGTGCGGAGCTTTTGGCCATGTGAAAAGGTTTTGTCCGAAGGTATCGTGTGTAAGGTGTGGTGAAGCAGGTCATAGTGACGCTGATTGTAAAAGAGATAACACCCCGGTCTCTAACGTACGAAACAACGTAAACCGAAATACCCGAACGGTTCCTACCGACGCTCCCTCGCACTCGAGGAGTAGGGATAATACTCCTGTTCGTCTTAGTGTAAACGACAACACCGCTGATTCGGTAAATAATGAAATAACCCCAGATAACCCACCTGTGGTGGCAGATGCTACGTGCAGTGAGGAGATGGAAGAAAATCCCATTGTGGTGACAAAGAAACGAAGAGCACCTGGTGCTTGTAACTCCAACATTACTTTGAAAAAGGTAGTGTTGGATAAAGACAGTGTGGGTGCAGACGCCCTGGAATGTCTTTCTCAGGTGTCCACAAGCTGTGTTGACACCAGGGAGAAGGAACATGAATTAATTAATTCTGAAACATTATCGGGCAGCACCGAAAACCTGGGAGAAAAAGTAGATGGTGAGACTAAAGATGATGGTGAACCCATTAGTGAGCCGCCACCTTTACTACCTGCTGAGACCGAGCGGATTGGGAATGTCTCAGCCACAAGCTCCTCTTTACCCCTGCAAGATCTAAATCATGACACTGGTTCGTCAACTGAGCCAGTGAACATCTCCCTGCAGGAGGGTGAAGCCGAGATTTCAGCTCCTGCTGAATGTCCCGGGTACCAGAGTGAGGATGACTCTACCATAGAACATTCCAGCAAATCTTCGGACTTGGCTGGAATCAAAATGGGGACTGGGCAGACTGATATATGTGACCCGGGTGGAGCTGTTTCTGATTTGTCAGATTCAGAGGATGAAGTTGAGATGACTGAGTTGTCTCAATCTTCATCTGATCAGTCATCCATAGCCCCTCAACTCGTTATTTCTTTTCTGAATGACACCTACCGACACCGAAATGTGATTGTAAAAGATCATTTTCCTGATTTAATTTCATTCATCCAGACTGCAAAGGACATAATTAGGAGGCCGGATGAATTTCATTTAACAAGGTCGCTGTTTCATCGGCTTAGGAAGGCTGTTACAAAAGCAGGGAGCGAGATTTCCCAGCAACCGCTCACGCCTTTTGATAATCCATGAAAAAAATCACCTTTGGAACCTTAAATATGAATGGCGGAGGTGCAAGCCAAAACCGCCAGGTTCAGGTGAAAAGTTTATTTGAGCGCAAGAAAATTGATGTGCTCTTACTCCAGGAAACCCATATAATTCAAAATGGGGAGTACGACTGGTGTCGCCTCTTTAAAGGACAATGTTTTTTTAGTAACATGTCTTCTTCTTCTGCTGGTGTAGCCTTTTTACTCAGACCAGGCCTAGTACCTGAGTCATGCCTCTTCCAGGAGGTGATTAAAGGCCGGTTTATTTCATTGGAACTGGTCATTAATAATTTTCGGTTTACACTATTCAACGTTTATGCACCAAGTGAGAGTGTGGAACGAAGAGCTTTCTTTTCATCTTTAATTCGACACATGCAGTCGATAGATCTCAATAATTGTATTTGCATGGGGGGTGACTTTAATTGCACCTTTAAACCCAGTATAGACCGAAATACAGCAGAACCTCATCCCGAAGGTAGTACTGATTTGTTAAATTATTTTTCGGCAGTGGGTGTGCTAGATGCATGGAGACTGCATTACCCCAACAAATCTGAGTATACTTGGGGACGATGTGCCAATGGGAGAATGACCTTCGCTAGACTTGACCGTTGGTACATAAACTCACAGTTCAGGAATGCGGTTATCTCTCCAAATCATTTTCCATCTTTGTTTTCTGATCATCATTTAGTTACCATGGGCCTCTTTTTCCCTCAACCCTTACGCAAAAGTGCATACTGGAAATTCAATACCAGTCTTCTCGAAGATGCTTTGTTTAAAGACGCCTTCCGTGCTTTTTGGGTCATCCAACTTTCAAGAAAGCCCTCTTTCTCTTCTTTAGCATTATGGTGGGATAATACAAAAGCTCAGATTAGAGTGTTTTGTCAGCAGTTTGTTTCAAATGGAACTGACATAAAAAATATAACAATGGTGTGTTTAGAAGCTGATATTATACGGTTAGAGTGTAAACTGGCTAAAGATAATATCAGAAGAGACCACAGGTTATTGGTTGAAAAGAAGGCTCAACTGAGAGAGCTGATTCAGGAGAAAGCAGCAGGCCTGTTAATTAGATTAAGAATAAACAATTTAAAGGTATCAGACACCCCGAGTAAATCTTTTTTCCAAATGGATTTTGTCAATAAGTCACCCAAAACCCTTTTCTCTGTACAAGACTTTAGGGGAAACATGGTTGCCAACCCTGGAGATGTAAGGTTGTGCATTAGAGAGTTTTTTTCAAAAGTCTATGCAAAACAAAATGTTTGTGAGCAAACCATGGAATTTTTAACTTCTCACCTTTCATCCCTAACTGAGCCTCAGTGCCTGGGCCTGGATTCAACAATTACTTTGCCTGAGCTAACGCAGGCCCTAAGTGAAATGGACTCGGGGAAAGCTCCTGGGATTGACGGCCTACCGGCAGAATTTTTCTTGGCTTTTTGGGACCTTTTGGGCCCTGAATTATTGAATGTCCTGGAATCATCCTTGGTGCTTGGAGAACTCCCACTAAGCTTCAGAAGAGCAGTGGTGTCGCTGATTCCAAAGACTGGGGATCTACGACAGATAAAGAATTGGCGGCCGGTCTCGTTATTATGTACGGACTATAAAATATTGTCAAAAGTGTTGGCCAGTCGGTTGAAGACGGTAATCGGTGATCTAGTCCACCATGATCAGAGTTACTGCATCCCAAACAGATCTATTTATGATAATATTTTTTTGATTAGAGACTTAATGGAATGTGATTGCTTGGAAAAAGATTTTGGGATAATATTCCTGGATTTGGAAAGGGCTTTTGACAGTGTGGATCATGTTTTTTTGTATCGGGTGCTAGAAGCATGTGGCTTTGGTGTCAATTTTAGGGCCTACGTGACTTTGTTGTACAACAATATATTTAGTTTATTTAAAATAAATAACGAACTCAGCTCTCCGGTACAGGTTCAAAGAGGGGTGAGACAAGGATGCCCGGTTTCTGGGTTATTATTTTCCTTGGTAATGGAATCACTCCTAATTTTATTTAGGAAAAATATTTCAGGAGTGACTGTATCCCCTGGGAGTCCTTCAGTAGTTGTATCGGCTTATGCAGATGATGTCTGTGTGGTTGTTAAGAAGGAGAGTGATATCCCAGCACTTGTTGAATGTTTAAATCTTTTTTGCCTCGCTTCTTCTTTGAAGTGTAACTGGGACAAGAGTAAGGCCTTATGGATTCCCTGTCTCAAGAACATTCCACCTGGAAGAGTGCTGGTACCACCTGTGCATCTACCAACAAAGTTAAAATGGGTGGAAGACGGAGTCAAATACCTTGGGGTTTTCCTGGGATCTCCACATTACGTCCTCAAAAATTGGGACGGGATTGTTGAGCATGTCAAAAAAAGACTGGGACTGTGGAAACGAGCTCTGCCCCACCTTTCCTACAAAGGCAGGGTTCTAGTGGTGAATAATTTGGTGGCTTCTTCCCTGTGGCATAGGTTTATCTGCCTTCAGCCGCCAGAGGCACTACTAAAGGCAGTGCAGAGGCTACTCGTGGATTTTTTTTGGAGTGGTCACCATTGGTTACTACCAAATGTCATATGTAGCCCCTTGTCTGAAGGTGGCCAGGGACTGATCGACATAAAAAGTCATATCATGGCTTTTCGGCTGTGTACCATACAGCAGTTGCTGTACAAGGAACGACTGCCAAGCCGACTTCTGGCCTATCACGTGCTGCGAAAAGCAAGCGGGCTCGGATATGGCCTGGAACTTTTCTTAGTCCAACTCCAACATGTCGACACATCTCATCTACCATCATTCTATCAGAGCCTTCTGAATGCCTGGCAAAGCCTTTCGACTAGTCGCCAGCAAGAAACCTATGCGACAAGCATGTTTGTGGAAGAACCCCTTTTTTACAACCTACTGTTTCCTGCAATTCCAAGAAGCCGAGACTTTTATCAACACTTTATTACAGCGGGCATAATCAAAGTGTTGGACCTCCGCCATGATTCTGGTTGGGGGTGGAAGTCGGTGCAAGAGATAGCCGATATGACTGGAATATGGTCAAACAGAATAATCGGAAGAATACTAAAGGGAATAGTAAAGAAAAGCTTCCAACTTGGACTAAGATGGACCCAGGAAGTTTTGGTGACATCCAATGACTGGCATTTTCCTGGTTTATTGGTACAGCCTAGTCACGGAGACTTGCCCCCAATTAGTGAGGGACAAAACATTTTTCAGAAATGCAGTAGTAAAGACCTGTATCGGTTATGCACTGCAGTTCTGCTTGGGAACTCACCGTTAAATGGAGTGGCCAGGTGGAAAGGGCTAATGCCGGAAGGACTCCCATCTGAGCCTGCATGGGAATCAGTATACAGTAAGCTGGTAAGCAAAAGGACAGGTGATCTCCAGTGGCGAATGATACACTGGATCATTCCATCTAATAAATTAGTGAGTCATTTCGCGCCCATATCTACGTGTTGCCCGTTCTGTGTTTACACAGAGGATGTGTTCCATGCATACGTTGATTGTGCAAGGCTTGTGCCTTTATTTCAATGGCTGAACTACATGGCTGGAAAAATGAAGATCACTTTTTCTCTGCGATCATTTATTTTTGGTTTCAATGATATGAAAGAACATGTACATATGTTGTTTTTGTTTTTAGTGGCCACGGCGAAAATGGCAATTTATTTATCGAGGAAGGAAAAACTGAAAGGAAAGCCGATTGGGCAATGTGATGTCTTGTTCTTTTTTAATGCCTTGATATCTGCAAGACTCAAACTTGAATTTTGTGATTCTGGAAGAAAGAAATGTATTGATGAGTTTATGAACATCTGGTGTTTTGATGGGATCTGCATGGTGCAGGAGAATGAATTATTGATATATTTGTAGGTTTGTTGGGATTGAATCAGTGTGTGGTCGGTTTTTCTGTTGTTGTTTTTCTTTTCTAGTTCATTGGACTGTTTTGATTTCCTGTCATTATCTCTTTTTCTTTTCTGTATTTTTGATTATTGTGCCTGTATTGAATAGTATCTTCACCGACTGGCTTGTATTTTTATATTTTTGTAATAAAAAGTCAAAAAAAAAAAAAAAAAAAAAGTCTCTCTCTCTCTCGCGCCCCCTGCTGGCCGTTTGTGGTGGGTGTGGCGTCATGGCGGCTGTGAGCAACTGCTCTGTGTTGTAGTGAGTTCTTTGTGAGTTTTCCTCCTCTCCTGCCCTCCCCTGCCCCCCCCCTCCCTCTCCTTTCCATCCTGTGTACTTTGGCATTTTGTTTTCATCCTTCCTATACCTTTGTCTTCAAGAGAGAGAGGTTTGAGAGCGGACCCATTTTGGGTGCGGCCTACCGGCTTCGACGACGCTTTGTAAGCCTTTTTGTGCTTATACTGCACGTTTATTATTTATTCTAGTTTGATTTATTTCGTTTTGGTACCTACTTGTCCGGTTCGGACAAGTGGGGGGTGTTAATTCGCTGGGATGGCGAATGCACGCTCTCGGTTTGAGGCGTTCGACAACTTAACAAGGAAGCATGCATTTGTGTGTGTTCCACCCGAAGGAACTTCCACTGAGGACATTGTTTTGTCGGTGGGGAAAATAATCGGTTGTGAAAATGTACGAGCAGCGTCGAGAATGAATCAAAAAGTTGTTGTATTTGTGTCCGATGAAAAATTCGTTCACGATATTGTAAGTGCGGGTTTAACCACAGAGTGCGGGTCTCTTTGTCTTGGCGTCGCCTATGGACACTCCGTCGATGAGGGTCGTCATATCTAACGTACCCCCATTTATAACCTGCAACCAGCTAATGTCCGTTTTGTCCCGATACGGAACAGCTGTGTCAAAAATCACAATGATTCCGCTCCGGTCTCAGGATGAACGTGTTAAACACGTGATGAGCTTCAGACGGCAGGTGTATATGGTGCTTCCGGATCGAGGCGATGACACGGGGTTAAACATCACGTTCAAGGTAAAGGTGAACAACCATGAGTACCAGATGTATGCGTCATCGGCCTCATTAACATGTTTTCAGTGCGGAGCTTTTGGCCATGTGAAAAGGTTTTGTCCGAAGGTATCGTGTGTAAGGTGTGGTGAAGCAGGTCATAGTGACGCTGATTGTAAAAGAGATAACACCCCGGTCTCTAACGTGCGAAACAACGTAAACCGAAATACCCGAACGGTTCCTACCGACGCTCCCTCGCACTCGAGGAGTAGGGATAATACTCCTGTTCGTCTTAGTGTAAACGACAACACCGCTGATTCGGTAAATAATGAAATAACCCCAGATAACCCACCTGTGGTGGCAGATGCTACGTGCAGTGAGGAGATGGAAGAAAATCCCATTGTGGTGACAAAGAAACGAAGAGCACCTGGTGCTTGTAACTCCAACATTACTTTGAAAAAGGTAGTGTTGGATAAAGACAGTGTGGGTGCAGACGCCCTGGAACGTCTTTCTCAGGTGTCCACAAGCTGTGTTGACACCAGGGAGAAGGAACATGAATTAATTAATTCTGAAACATTATCGGGCAGCACCGAAAACCTGGGAGAAAAAGTAGATGGTGAGACTAAAGATGATGGTGAGCCCATTAGTGAGCTGCCACCTTCACTACCTGCTGAGACCGAGCGGATTGGGAATGTCTCAGCCCCAAGCTCCTCTTTACCCCTGCAAGATCTAAATCATGACACTGGTTCGTCAACTGAGCCAGTGAACATCTCCCTGCAGGAGGGTGAAGCCGAGATTTCAGCTCCTGCTGAATGTCCCGGGTACCAGAGTGAGGATGACTCTACCATAGAACATTCCAGCAAATCTTCGGACTTGGCTGGAATCAAAATGGTGACTGTGCAGACTGATATATGTGACCCGGGTGGAGCTGTTTCTGATTTGTCAGATTCAGAGGATGAAGTTGAGATGACTGAGTTGTCTCAATCTTCATCAGATCAGTCATCCATAGCCCCTCAACTCGTTATTTCTTTTCTGAATGACACCTACCGACACCGAAATGTGATTGTAAAAGATCATTTTCCTGATTTAATTTCATTCATCCAGGCTGCAAAGGACATAATTAGGAGGCCGGATGAATTTCATTTAACAAGGTCGCTGTTTCATCGGCTTAGAAAGGCTGTTACAAAAGCAGGGAGCGAGATTTCCCAGCAACCGCTCACGCCTTTTGATAATCCATGAAAAAAATCACCTTTGGAACCTTAAATATGAATGGCGGAGGTGCAAGCCAAAACCGCCAGGTTCAGGTGAAAAGTTTATTTGAGCGCAAGAAAATTGATGTGCTCTTACTCCAGGAAACCCATATAATTCAAAATGGGGAGTACGACTGGTGTCGCCTCTTTAAAGGACAATGCTTTTTTAGTAACATGTCTTCTTCTTCTGCTGGTGTAGCCTTTTTACTCAGACCAGGCCTGGTACCTGAGTCATGCCTCTTCCAGGAGGTGATTAAAGGCCGGTTTATTTCATTGGAACTGGTCATTAATAATTTTCGGTTTACACTATTCAACGTTTATGCACCAAGTGAGAGTGTGGAACGAAGAGCTTTCTTTTCATCTTTAATTCGACACATGCAGTCGATAGATCTCAATAATTGTATTTGCATGGGGGGTGACTTTAATTGCACCTTTAAACCCAGTATAGACCGAAATACAGCAGAACCTCATCCCGAAGGTAGTACTGATTTGTTAAATTATTTTTCGGCAGTGGGTGTGCTAGATGCATGGAGACTGCATTACCCCAACAAATCTGAGTATACTTGGGGACGATGTGCCAATGGGAGAATGACCTTCGCTAGACTTGACCGTTGGTACATAAACTCACAGTTCAGGAATGCGGTTATCTCTCCAAATCATTTTCCATCTTTGTTTTCTGATCATCATTTAGTTACCATGGGCCTCTTTTTCCCTCAACCCTTACGCAAAAGTGCATACTGGAAATTCAATACCAGTCTTCTCGAAGATGCTTTGTTTAAAGACGCCTTCCGTGCTTTTTGGGTCATCCAACTTTCAAGAAAGCCCTCTTTCTCTTCTTTAGCATTATGGTGGGATAATACAAAAGCTCAGATTAGAGTGTTTTGTCAGCAGTTTGTTTCAAATGGAACTGACATAAAAAATATAACAATGGCTTGTTTAGAAGCTGATATTATACGGTTAGAGTGTAAACTGGCTAAAGATAATATCAGAAGAGACCACAGGTTATTGGTTGAAAAGAAGGCTCAACTGAGAGAGCTGATTCAGGAGAAAGCAGCAGGCCTGTTAATTAGATTAAGAATAAACAATTTAAAGGTATCAGACACCCCGAGTAAATCTTTTTTCCAAATGGATTTTGTCAATAAGTCACCCAAAACCCTTTTCTCTGTACAAGACTTTAGGGGAAACATGGTTGCCAACCCTGGAGATGTAAGGTTGTGCATTAGAGAGTTTTTTTCAAAAGTCTATGCAAAACAAAATGTTTGTGAGCAAACCATGGAATTTTTAACTTCTCACCTTTCATCCCTAACTGAGCCTCAGTGCCTGGGCCTGGATTCAACAATTACTTTGCCTGAGCTAACGCAGGCCCTAAGTGAAATGGACTCGGGGAAAGCTCCTGGGATTGACGGCCTACCGGCAGAATTTTTCTTGGCTTTTTGGGACCTTTTGGGCCCTGAATTATTGAATGTCCTGGAATCATCCTTGGTGCTTGGAGAACTCCCACTAAGCTTCAGAAGAGCAGTGGTGTCGCTGATTCCAAAGACTGGGGATCTACGACAGATAAAGAATTGGCGGCCGGTCTCGTTATTATGTACGGACTATAAAATATTGTCAAAAGTGTTGGCCAGTCGGTTGAAGACGGTAATCGGTGATCTAGTCCACCATGATCAGAGTTACTGCATCCCAAACAGATCTATTTATGATAATATTTTTTTGATTAGAGACTTAATGGAATGTGATTGCTTGGAAAAAGATTTTGGGATAATATTCCTGGATTTGGAAAGGGCTTTTGACAGTGTGGATCATGTTTTTTTGTATCGGGTGCTAGAAGCATGTGGCTTTGGTGTCAATTTTAGGGCCTACGTGACTTTGTTGTACAACAATATATTTAGTTTATTTAAAATAAATAACGAACTCAGCTCTCCGGTACAGGTTCAAAGAGGGGTGAGACAAGGATGCCCGGTTTCTGGGTTATTATTTTCCTTGGTAATGGAATCACTCCTAATTTTATTTAGGAAAAATATTTCAGGAGTGACTGTATCCCCTGGGAGTCCTTCAGTAGTTGTATCGGCTTATGCAGATGATGTCTGTGTGGTTGTTAAGAAGGAGAGTGATATCCCAGCACTTGTTGAATGTTTAAATCTTTTTTGCCTCGCTTCTTCTTTGAAGTGTAACTGGGACAAGAGTAAGGCCTTATGGATTCCCTGTCTCAAGAACATTCCACCTGGAAGAGTGCTGGTACCACCTGTGCATCTACCAACAAAGTTAAAATGGGTGGAAGACGGAGTCAAATACCTTGGGGTTTTCCTGGGATCTCCACATTACGTCCTCAAAAATTGGGACGGGATTGTTGAGCATGTCAAAAAAAGGCTGGGACTGTGGAAACGAGCTCTGCCCCACCTTTCCTACAAAGGCAGGGTTCTAGTGGTGAATAATTTGGTGGCTTCTTCCCTGTGGCATAGGTTTATCTGCCTTCAGCCGCCAGAGGCACTACTAAAGGCAGTGCAGAGGCTACTCGTGGATTTTTTTTGGAGTGGTCACCATTGGTTACTACCAAATGTCATATGTAGCCCCTTGTCTGAAGGTGGCCAGGGACTGATCGACATAAAAAGTCGTATCATGGCTTTTCGGCTGTGTACCATACAGCAGTTGCTGTACAAGGAACGACTGCCAAGCCGACTTCTGGCCTATCACGTGCTGCGAAAAGCAAGCGGGCTCGGATATGGCCTTGAACTTTTCTTAGTCCAACTCCAACATGTCGACACATCTCATCTACCATCATTCTATCAGAGCCTTCTGAATGCCTGGCAAAGCCTTTCGACTAGTCGCCAGCAAGAAACCTATGCGACAAGCATGTTTGTGGAAGAACCCCTTTTTTACAACCTACTGTTTCCTGCAATTCCAAGAAGCCGAGACTTTTATCAACACTTTATTACAGCGGGCATAATCAAAGTGTTGGACCTCCGCCATGATTCTGGTTGGGGGTGGAAGTCGGTGCAAGAGATAGCCGATATGACTGGAATATGGTCAAACAGAATAATCGGAAGAATACTAAAGGGAATAGTAAAGAAAAGCTTCCAACTTGGACTAAGATGGACCCAGGAAGTTTTGGTGACATCCAATGACTGGCATTTTCCTGGTTTATTGGTACAGCCTAGTCACGGAGACTTGCCCCCAATTAGTGAGGGACAAAACATTTTTCAGAAATGCAGTAGTAAAGACCTGTATCGGTTATGCACTGCAGTTCTGCTTGGGAACTCACCGTTAAATGGAGTGGCCAGGTGGAAAGGGCTAATGCCGGAAGGACTCCCATCTGAGCCTGCATGGGAATCAGTATACAGTAAGCTGGTAAGCAAAAGGACAGGTGATCTCCAGTGGCGAATGATACACTGGATCATTCCATCTAATAAATTAGTGAGTCATTTCGTGCCCATATCTACGTGTTGCCCGTTCTGTGTTTACACAGAGGATGTGTTCCATGCATACGTTGATTGTGCAAGGCTTGTGCCTTTATTTCAATGGCTGAACTACATGGCTGGAAAAATGAAGATCACTTTTTCTCTGCGATCATTTATTTTTGGTTTCAATGATATGAAAGAACATGTACATATGTTGTTTTTGTTTTTAGTGGCCACGGCGAAAATGGCAATTTATTTATCGAGGAAGGAAAAACTGAAAGGAAAGCCGATTGGGCAATGTGATGTCTTGTTCTTTTTTAATGCCTTGATATCTGCAAGACTCAAACTTGAATTTTGTGATTCTGGAAGAAAGAAATGTATTGATGAGTTTATGAACATCTGGTGTTTTGATGGGATCTGCATGGTGCAGGAGAATGAATTATTGATATATTTGTAGGTTTGTTGGGATTGAATCAGTGTGTGGTCAGTTTTTCTGTTGTTGTTTTTCTTTTCTAGTTCATTGGACTGTTTTGATTTCCTGTCATTATCTCTTTTTCTTTTCTGTATTTTTGATTATTGTGCCTGTATTGAATAGTATCTTCACCGACTGGCTTGTATTTTTATATTTTTGTAATAAAAAGTCTAAAAAGTCAAAAAAGTCTCTCTCTCTCTCTCTCTCTCTCTCTCTCTCTCTCTCTCTCTCTCTCTCTCTCTCTCTCTCTCTCTCTCTCTCTCTCGTTCTGGTTCTGGTTCTCGTCTGTCGTCTTGCGAGTGGACGCTGTGATTTCGGGTGCGCTGGTGAGGAGACGTGTCGGGGCTTTGGGACTTTTTGCAATGTGGAAGGAGGAGGAGGTGTTGGTTGACGGTGGTGCCCTGCGGAGAAGTAGGAGGTCGCGAGCAAAACAAAGAGGGATACTGCCTGCTTGACTCGCACCGGTGGCTGGCTGCTGGTGCGATTCCGCACCATTTTGTCCCTTTCCCACGCGTTGGTTCGAGGCGACGACCAGCAGCCTTACCAGCCATTTGGGGACACAAAGCTGAGTTCGGCCGATTATAAAAGGGATTTTAATTTTACTTTCGCTTTCCCCTTGTTTTTATACGAGTCTCAGTGGAGGGTTCCTCATTTAGGAATTTAGTTTACCTCACCTTTCATTGTTACTTGTATTTATTTTCATTAAATCATTATTTGTTGAATTTTACTTTCCTTGTATTGTGGATTTTGCTGTCCCGTCTCTTTACTCTAGTAGCTCATGGTGGTTGAGTATGCACTTTATTGTACAGACCTAAACTCTTCAGGAATCCACTAATTGAAGGTCCAGGAACAATATTTGGTTGGTAACACATTTGCCACTGACGGCGAAATAGCTGAAATGGCCATACCCCTTTTTGGGCCACGCCCCCTTTTTTGCCGTGACTGTATCTACAGAACCGTTGGACCTAGGAGGTTGCCCGACCACTCAAAATTTGCGCAATGGCCACATTATGGGGGGTCAGTAATACATTTTCATATCCAAAAGTCAATGGTTTTTAAGATAATTGCCAAAAACCGATTTCAACATGTTACGAACTACAATTGTATGATACCACCAAGGCCACAACATTATATGACACTTATACCTTTTGCATCATCCTATTTTGGAATTTACTTATTTGGATTTCTACACTTTTCGCCTTTACTACAGCCACAAAACGTGACACATTTAATGTTCCTGTCTCTGCAAGTGCACGTTTTGGTACTCATACATGCTCTTGGGCATTTGCATGGAGGAGGCAGGTCATCGGGCCTGCACGATACTGGCAGTATCACTGGTGTTATGCCAACGTCCGTTGCTTCATACCCATACTGGAGTGGATCTGGTTTGGTGACGGCAGGAGTTGGGGCTTGCAACCACATCTTACACTGAAGAAATGCTCGCTTTATGTGTTCTCGTAGCGTTGATGAACAGCACACAAGCTGGTTGAAGTCCAGTTCTTTCTTGGAGTTGTGGTACTGCTCCCATCGATATTCATCGAAAGTGGAACAGTCGGTCTTCTTTAATCCAGACACAAGGAACTTTTCAGCATTGCTTGTTATCTGTGGTGACAGTTCTTCTACACCAAACCCTTCCAGTAGGGAGAGATCGATGGATGCTTTCAGGCCAGACAGCTTTGGACCCACCTTGCTGGTACTGTCGCAACCGCTGAGAGCATGAATGGCTGGGAGACACGACACCAAACCGTTGTCCAGTTGATCAACCAACATGTGGACTGGTACAGTTTTCTTTGTTTTCCGGTTACCAAGCTTCACGTACAGCTTTTGTAGTTGCCAGGTTGTGTTGAAGTGGAAGATGAGGTTGACAAAGACATCTGTGTCAGGCGAGTCGACCAAGACTGATTGAACCCCGTGTTTCACAACACCATCATTAATATGGAACATGATTCTGTCGTCGGCTTCTTCTTGGTTGCTTGAGAGCTCTGCGATCTGTGTTTCAGTGCCAGCTAACAGTTTCCTGCATTCACCCCCATATACTCCTCCAAAGAATATTTCCTTGTCCGACTCGACATTCTGCAGCATCCACTTGAAGACATACTCCTGCAACCGAACTTTGTTCAACATTGAGCTCCAGAACATATCAAGATCGACAGGGAGTTTCTGATTGTCAGACCCAATGGTGATTGTGATTTGTTCTGAGGAACTTCGCTGTGCCCGTTCCATTTGCTTGATTGATGATTTTTGATAAACATCAAAAATAATGTCTATTCTTGTGGACACGGAGCCTGTAGCAAGAATCCTGTTGGAAAGACTCTCAGCCAATTCCCCGAATGTGTGAAGGCCCATCTTTTTCATCGGTAGTTTACGCACAAGTGCCATGAAGTCCACTATTGTCATCTGAGCGTCACTCTTTACATTCCTCGTCTCCTGTGGAAGGCGACTGACAAGTTCCCTGGCTAAGGAGGCTTT
Organism: Myxine glutinosa; assembly: GCF_964187855.1. NCBI lineage: Eukaryota > Metazoa > Chordata > Myxini > Myxiniformes > Myxinidae > Myxine > Myxine glutinosa. The sequence continues at coordinate 22,794,672 of NC_136273.1, forward strand.
ATCGGGCTTCTTCAATTTGATGCCATCTTTACATTCAGTGGTGAGGAACTGGGATGTGCTGGTCAATTCATACTTCAGGAGTTCTAGCATGCTGTACCCTCTTTCTCTAGCATAGTCAATGTACCTAACCGTTTCCGCTGCATCCTTTTTCGCCATCGATTTCTTCGCTGTGAACGGAGTAGAAGTACGTTTCACGAAAACAGTCTTGCGGTTGGTAGGGATTGTATCATGTAGGTGCTTCTTATCCTGAAATCTGGTCTCAACAAACTCTTCATAACTCTTCTCACCAATTTCCAGGCATTCAAGTGATCCGTCGACAACCTCCTGGGGAATGTCAGCTCCAGTAGAGATGTTCTGAAGTCTGATTCCAGCGTCGAACGGATTGTTGATGGATTTTATGTAATCCAGAAGGGCCTTTGCACGAACATGGCCAATCTTCGTAGAACTTGGATTGAACTCATGTTGTAGGCTCAGCTCACTGTCATCTTTGTCTCCCAAGTTGCACCATTCCAGCAGCTGTGCCACATGAAGATCTTTCTCATGCTTTAGGAGATTCCATAAGGCTACTGCTTCTTTCTGTCTGGTCATCCCAATGATACCTCCAGCAACCTTGGCGGGTTTATTGTAACACTTCTCGAGTGCCATGTCAAATCCTACTGCACTGCCTTGTCGGGTAGTGTGGTACATCACCCATCCACCATCTGTAAAGCATCTGTAGATACCCGGGAACTTCCTTTGTAGGTCCAGGCAATCTTCAAGGAACAGCGTACCCCATCTGCTATAGTTTGTCCGGCCAAACCCGAAGAACAAAGGCATGCACCTCCGCACAGCTGAAACGAAAAGATGCCAATCGCCTTGCCGAATAGAGTGTGTAAGATCTCTCAGGATAGGATACAGCTCATCCAGAAACAAGCTCCAGTACCTCACATTCTCATTACAGGCCGTTTCTTTCCATTCGGTGAAATACTTCTTCAAGTCTGCATGTAAGATCTTGCTTTCTTCCCAAATCTCTCTGAACTCTGTATGGTCACTATCTAAAGCCTGCTGCATCTTAGTTTCCATGGTCTCTATTTTCTGGTCTAATTCACAACTAGTACTGTCCTGGTCAGGTTGAAACTTCTCAAACATAAGAACTGTCATCACCTCTGATACAAGACTCATTCCCTCCTTGCCTTTGCAATAGTGACCTCCAGTCATGACACTATTCTCTACAACGAGCTTGCCAAAGGCTTCAGTCTCAATCAAAGCCAGATCAATACCGATACAGCCTAAAAACTTCCCAAGGCAAGCGATGACAATCTTCTCCATGTGAAAAGGTCCCATTCCAAGGAATATGTTACCAAACTGATCTGGCTTCAACAGCTGGATTTCCTTGGCGATTGCATACACCCCTTCATCAGACCACAATGCCCCTGACACGGCATTCTTCTGCTTCAAGACATCCTGAAAGTTTATCATGGATGTAAATATTGTGTCCATTTCGGTTGCGACATATGGAAGGATGGGTACAAATGACGTCTTTGTAACATCAAACTTAAGTGGATCCTGGAGTGCACTCATTGTTGCTGTGAAGCTAGGAAAAGAGCCCTCCTCACGATCGGTGTACTTCTGTCTTGCCATGCACCAAAGGAAATAATCATCATCAACACTGTGCTTTCGATTATCCTTGTATGGTGTAGTTGAAAATGTCTCCGGTATATCACCAGTGCCTTTGACAAGGTGTGACTTCTCAATGACCTGACATGGCAGCACACCAGCAAACTTTCTCTTTCCTAGTGGTGTTGAGCAGCTTGTCGTCTGAATGTCCTCAGAATCGCTATCTCTCGGTTGGTTCTGAAATATGACTAGAACAGTGTCATGGCTGCCATCTTTTCCTGAAACTGTGTTCCCCGCCGTGGTGCGACGCCATGTTGTTTTATGGGATACCGCTGCCTGCATGCAGGCTCAACGACAAAACACCCATGACCGGAATTTCTAGCCATGTCTAGACTCTAGTCTAGACTCTAGACTAAATTCTAGTCTAGACTCTAGTCTAGACTCTAGTCTTGACTCTAGTCTAGACTCTAGTCTAGTCTAGACTCTTCAGGAATCAAGTAATTGAACAATAGGAACAGGAACAGGAACAATTACGAATAATATTGTAGTTCGTAACATGTTGAAATCGGTTTTTGGCAATTATCTTAAAAACCATTGACTTTTGGATATGAAAATGTATTACTGACCCCCCATAATGTGGCCATTGCGCAAATTTTGAGTGGTCGGGCAACCTCCTAGGTCCAACGGTTCTGTAGATACAGTCACGGCAAAAAGGGGGCGTGGCCCAAAAAGGGGTGTGGCCATTTCAGCTATTTCGCCGTCAGTGGCAAATGTGTTACCAACCAAATATTGTTCCTGGACCTTCAATTAGTGGATTCCTGAAGAGTTTAGGTCTGTACAATAAAGTGCATACTCAACCACCATGAGCTACTCTAGTACTTAGCGGGGCAGATATGTGAAACAATTGTTCAGATTGTGGTAAAAGCACCAAATTTCGTACAGTTCATCTTGAATACATAATAATCGATTTCAGATATAGTGCATAGGAAAAAATCCCCCTGGTGGCCATATTTGGCCAAAATCCAAGATGGCCACCAGCCGAGCCATGAATTTCTATTAAACCCGATATTTTCTTTAATATTCAAGCTACAGACATGAATAAAACATCATTTTGTATGTTTTCAGACACAAGGAATCCAATTACAGCATTAATTCTTTCATAAAATACATTTATTTCAACATAAAGGGCTTTTTTGTGCCAAATTATCTGAAATCTGTGAACAATTTGACCGATTTTAAGCAATGTGATGTGATATCATATCACAACATGGGTGTATTATACTCATAATATAAATTCTAAGTATTTTTTACTTGCAATAATATATGTAATGCATGAAGGTGTAATTGTACACATCATTTATAATATGGTAATTTAGTAACCGAATCGCTCTGTTGTTCCACCTGCCAACAGTTTAGCACAACAATACATCGCTACCATTAAATTATGCACATAGTACGCTGATGCATGTGAAATGAGATTTAAAAATGAACAATATTAAAACATTTCACATTAAATGAAAAGTAAAATTACTTTACATGGAATTACCACATGGTTGAGTTTTAAAATAAATGCATTGTCATCATGGTAACATATGATGTACATTGTACAAGCAGAAGCAAACATAAATAAAAATGTAAACAAATATCGCAATGCAATATATTGGGAAGTAAGAACACAAAATCATTAAGCAACTACTTCTGACTGCAGTTGGGTGTGGTTGACATTCCACATTATAACAGATTATTAAGCACCTTGATATGATATACCAGTATACCAGTAGCCACTATAGCTGACTGCTGGCAAGAACGATACCATAAAACTGATATACAAATCAGACTAGAATTAAAACACAATTACCCACATTGGCAGATCTTGAAATAAACAATAAATTGACCAGTTCATGTTGTATATAGACATGATAGACAACAAATACATTAACTATATACACCCATGTCAACTGAATGACAATACTACTGAAACATGATGTCTACTACTAATACTGCAGTAGGCTACATTCGACTAGCGAATGAAAACGCCATATCATTACATCATTTACAAACAACAGTCAGTTGCCTTCATTGTGGTCGCAATCACCCCTGCATTGACAGAGTGTTGTGCATTTAAGATTTGCTTTGACACACTTGCATTGTCCCCTGCAACCTTTCACACAATGACGCTTTATCAGCTCGGAACAAGACATTGCTGCTTCAGGCAGTAGTGTCCACAGTGGTTCCCATTCATGTAGAGCGTTCTTCTTCCACCCCCATGCATCTGGGGAAGGCACCTCTGCGAAGAGTGCGAAGTTCCCTTCACGAATAGACCTCACATACACCAAAACGAGGAGCTCTAATCGTATAATGATCAGCCAGTACTGGAACTGTGGAGACATCTCAGCTTGTTTAAGGCACCACTTGTCAAAGGCCAATGGTTCTATTTCCTCACACGTGTAGGTGTCGTAAGCTTTACGCATGAGGATTGACAATGCACTAGAAGTGACTTGATGGGCATGCCTCGTTCTTGTAACATGTGACTCCTTTAAAAATGAGTCAGCCGTCCCTGCTGTGGCAACGTTTGCTTGGGTTAGCGCATGTGTCCAGCCACTTCCGTCCAGCAACTTTCCAAGGACTCTCAAGATGTCCATCTCTCTGTGTGGAGTCCACCAAGCAGAATAACAAACTTTTCTTCTCCATACACATCTGGCCAGTTCCACTGTATCAGCTTTGCAATTGCAAACAGAGGCTGGTCCGCTGTTAACACTGGTACCTGACCAGAATTCAGAAGTTCAACCGCAGATTTTACAACATCCATTGCATGACGGATCATGGCGACAGACTTGGAATCGTCTGAGAACAACGGTAACAGTGATTTAATTGTGACATCAAAGTTTCTTGGACTTTCCAGTGTGTTTGCATGGAACACACCCCACGATATTGGCTCATCTGTGCTCTGAAGCTCTTTGGTGATGAGGTCTTGGGTATTGTTCAGCCATTTAGTTTCACAGTCAATAGCAGATTTCACAAGTTCTTTGTCACATGTTAGTGGACCATTCTGCAATGGAACAATGGGATCCTTCTTGATCAGTGTAACTGGTGTCAAAGTTGTGTACGAGTCCGGAAGTGGCGGTATCTGTGTTTTTGAAGACGTTGGTTGCAGAATGGCGGGTTGACGTACAATACCATCAGACGCTGTTGCTCGGTTTTGAAACAGGGATATTCCTGTACCATGAAAGGCCTCGCATGCTGTAGTTGAGCTGGGGTTGTGGTCGATATTGTCCACTGCAGCAGTTGTAAATAGATTTTTACGCAGGACAAGTGGACACACAACCCCATCAGTTTGATATTGCTCAGACGCTGAGATGGCAAGTTCTGTCGATATGCCAAGAACCCTGTCATATGAAACTGACAAGCCGAGATGAAACAGTATATCCACCAGTTCACGTTTACGCGTATGTCCATGGATCATCAGGCCAATATAAACAGGCAGTGGGGTCTCTCTGTCCTTACAGTGATGCGAATTGGTGGACTCCTGGCGCCTTCTCACATGACTGTTGTATTGCAACAGCTGAGCGAGACTCAGAGTTGCTTGTCTCACTGTGTCTGATGCCTTGTTCTTTATATTGGGTTCATCCATTAGCATACCAAGTAGTGCTACCAACGACTTTGGTACAGCATCTTCCTGGCATCCTTTTTCAAAGTAGCCATCAAAGTGTGATGTGTGCTTCTTCAGCATGTCTCGGCGAATAATCTGTGCTGCCTTTGCTATGCAAATAGCTTCATCATCGAAGCCATCCAAACATGCATCTTTCAGAGCAAGTCCTACATCCTCTTCGAATGTCAGAAGGATGTCGCGACCTTGCCTGTACGCGTGAAGACCTGATACATGGGCAAGGAGTCTCTCTTTCAGACGTGTAGAGTTTATACGGCCCGATATGTCCACCCCTAGCTCTCGTAAGCGATCCGTATACAGCTGCAGGAGATTACTCAATTTGAATATTGGAGCCACGGTCTTGTCAGCTAAACGTATATCTTCGATATAGCCAATTACCTCGACCAAAGCTATACCGTGAGCCTGTCCATCTGGGCTCTGCTTTTGTTCTTCCTCTACTTTCCTGTTGCTAGCATTGTACAGTTTCACCAGACATGCTGAATGGTATTTCGCTTCCTGTGCCACTAGGTCACCCGCACTAAGTTTGGCAATTAGCTTTTGATCCTGTAGCTTGAAAGCACAGTGATTGACACGTTCTGTAAGTTTTGACGTCATTGCTTCGTGCAGCGGACTACTTTCTGTTCCCATTATGTCACAGAAGAAACATGTATCACTACTTTGATCTTCACTAGCTTGTCGACGCATATAAGGACCATCTCCTTTCTGACTGGTGCATGGTTCCACCGGTTGTAGTCTTGTCAGCCTCCTAGCAGAGTACTTCAAGCGGCAGGAGTGATGCCATTTGGCACTATGTTTGGACAACGTATTTGCAATGCCATCGCCCTCATCAAGCTGTGATATATCTATAGCCACCGCTAGCTTGCCCAAGTCATGAAAACATTTCAAATTGTCAGCCAATGTGTCATAACCAGCTCCCACATCTGTTCGTTTTGATAGTGCAGGACACTGAAGTGGTGCAGTCGAACGTTCTTGACATAGCACACATATTGTCCAATCAATAGGTCCTGGTGTGTTTCGAGGTGAGGACAGCTTCTCATGTTCAATGAGCTTACACTTTTTCCGTGTCGACATTGTGGGAGCTCCGAAGGTTCAGACTTAACACCTGGATGGCATCATTGGCGCCATACATGTAGACCTGACAGAAAAGAGAAAAGAATTGTTTCTGAATACAGTTAATAGTCATATTAGAAAGTAAGCATTCACCTTTCCGACTGTTGTCATCGTGAATATTCCAAATTGTAATCCGGTCAATTGTTCGTCGATTGTTGACAATTTCGACATAAACATGCCCTTTATGCTGAAATATATGCATTTTATGAAAGAATTAATGCTGTAATTGGATTCTTTGTGTCTGAAAACATACAAAATGATGTTTTATTCATGTCTGTAGCTTGAATATTAAAGAAAATATCGGGTTTAATAGAAATTCACGGCTCAGCTGGTGGACATCTTGGATTTTGGCCAAATATGGCCACCAGGGGGATTCTTTTCTTGGCACTATATCTGAAATCGATTATTATGTATTCAAGATGAACTGTACGAAATTTGGTGCTTTTACCACAATCTGAACAATTGTACTGATATTTGGCACTTAGCTGCCCCGCTATCTGTGTCTGTGTGGATCGGATAACCCCTGCATGTGTTCCTCATCAGGTAAGACCTCGAACCTTCCCGCGCGTGTCACTACCACCAAGTTGGGTATACGCCTCAGAGTTAAAGCTCGTTTTGACCATTCGTCCTCTTGGAGTCTTAACCCTGCGGACACGACAATATCTTATTCCAATTACTGGACTTGTGTTACTACTTTACTTAACTGACTGCATCAGCATATACCATTAAATTTACTCAGCTGACATTCTTTACATAGATCTTTTATCTCCGCCACCTAAGGTGGACGGAGGTTATGTTTTCACCCTTGTCTGTCTGTTTGTCAGCTTGTCTGTGAGTAGGATATCTCAAAACGTTACAGATGGATTTGAATGAAATTTGGTGGACAGGTTGTGTGTGTGACGAGGACAAATTGATTAGATTTTGGTGAGGATCCGGATCCGGTTACTAGAAATCATTAATTTATTCTGCTTCACCATTGAGAGATAGGGCTAAAAACTACAGACTTGGCATTTAATATGGAATATTTTTTTTGTGGGGGTGAACTTACTTTTCAAGATGTCTTAGAACCAAAAGTTCATTGGAATTATGTTGAAACTATTCTAGATTTTGTTAATGTGACCTTTAAAAGAAACAAAAACCACATTTGACATTTCGAAACAAATAAATTGATCCTTGAAAGTGATGTAAACTGATATCGAACTCAATTCATGGACAGTACTGTGTTAAACTTCTGTACGTTTTCCAGAAGTATCTCTTTATTTTGCACATTAGCCAAAAAATTTTTTAACAAAAACAAAAGTTAAATTACGACTGGGATTACGGACAGTAATATTACAGTTCAGTACTTCGTGTAACCCCCACGAGCATTCAGGAGAGCACGTACACATCGAGGCATGCTGTTCACGAGATTTGCCAAGGTTTGGACAGGAATCGCTTGCCATGCAGTGACAATAGCCTGCTGCAATTCACGCACAGAGGTCAGCTGCTGGTCCAAGTGGTCGATTTGACGCGTTAATTCTGCCCACAAGTTCTCTATCGGATTCATATCCGGTGACATGGCAGGCCACTCCATATGTTCTACACCACGGTCAGCAAGAAAGTGTTGGATCATGCGAGCACGATGAGGCCGTGCATTGTCATCTTGGAAGACAAAGTTTCCTCGAAAGGCTGCACGAGCAAATGGAAGCAATGTTTCTTCCAGAATGTCCCTGTGCTTGAACTGGTTCAGGTTTCCATTCAGAACAACCAGGTCAGTTTTGCCCCCTGCATGAAAAGCAGCCCAAACGGTCACCCCACCACCTCCAGCTTGGACTCTCGGCACTAAACAATCTTTGTTGTAGGCTTCATGCACTTGTCTGCGCACTCGGACGCGGCCATCTTGACGATAGACCAGAAATCTAGACTCGTCACTGAAGATCACGTGATTCCAGTGTCCTGGCTGCCATTGACGGTGCTCTCTGGCCCACTGCAATCGGCGCTGGCGGTGTTGTCTGGTCAGGCGTGGCTTTCTCAGGGGACGCCTGGCACAATAGCTTGCTTGAACCAGTCGTTGGTTGACTAGCCTTCTGGATACAGGCACATTTGTCAGTTGCTGTCACTCAGCCCTAAGCCGATTAGCTGACTTTGTACGGCCATTGCGGACTAACCGGTGCAGCTGGCGATCATCCCTCCTTGTGGTTCTGCGGGGACGTCCTGGCCTCGGTATTGGAGTAGGGACACCCCTCTGAGCATTTCGTTTCAGGATCTTTGACACCTGACCTTGAGTGATGCCATACTGCTGAGCAATAGCACGCTGTTTCATGCCGTAATTTCGTAAAGCCACCACTCCATGACAAACAGCATTGTCGAGTTGACGGACCATCTCCAGAGGAAGCGGCAATAACTTTTGGAGACGTGCAGCAGTTGTTTTCCACTAATACAGAACGCAACAACCCTTGTATACCCGACTGTGAAGCCAATCATCAAATGCACCTCTCCGTACATTTTGCCACGCCACCTGTGATATAATCCTGTTGTTGACTTCTTGCTGCGACAGACAACCAGTGACATGGTTCTTTTAACAAATAAATCACCAAAGTGTAAAAGAAACTCACCAGATTGATATACTGAGTTAAGAAAGTAAACCCAAGTCAAGAAAAAAAAAATATTCCATATTAAATGCCAAGTCTGTATATATGGCTCGATATCTCAAAAAGTTGTGGATGGATTCGGATGAAACTTGGTGCATGAGTTGGTTAGGTGACAGGAACAAGCCGATTAGCTTTTGGTTCAGGTCTGATCCAGATCCGGCCTATCAGTGGGATACAAAATTTAAACTGTTCAGCCTGGCGGAGGTATGCCCTCTACCAATTGCCGTTCTAGTTTATTGTTGTTTCATTGAACTTGCATGAACTCATCATTCACATCTCATTTACTCAAATGGGACACTTTTCAAGAAGAGCGTATGTGACTTGCATTCAGGTTTCAGGGTCACAGTATATCCTCGCACATCACCTGTACGTTTACATCAACCAGGTAGGTTACAATTTATGTAAGGTGAGAATCACTGCTCGTTCAAACACCTGCAGGGTGTATAGAGAAGGATTAGCACATGCAATCATTCAATACACCCGTCCATCGTGGTGTGTTTGCAGAGAGCACTCGTTATTGCGTTCACCGATGCATTACCTTATCTCTGTACCTTCAGTACTAACATCCCCATACATCTTCTTCGTTTATTCTTCATTACTTTATCGTTAAAATATGCAAATATACTGCGGTTCCTGCAATCTGATAATGCTCACAGTGTATACAGGTATTTGGAAATGGAATCCCAGTGCCCCTTTAAAGGAACATCTCATTTAATCACCTATTTTGCAGGGTCGAATTGGTCTTGTTACCTGCACACAAAGTTGAACATCTCCGAGACAGCTTGGACAACCACCAGGTTGTCCACCTGGTCTGACCTTAAACATCTTTAGTCTGACCTTAAAACCAGGTAAGGCTCCCCCGATTATGTCACTCAGGTGAGATTTTGTGAGAATCAAATCAGATGTATCTGTGATCAGTCAATTACAGAAACATTATTCTATGTTGGGGATCTATCTTATTTTAATTACACACCACAGCGAGTGTTGGGTTAATCACAGAGCAGTGCAAACCTTCATCAACCAATAACATTGTTTCTCTGCATCAGCTTCTCATGAGTTAGGAATTTCACTTTGAACTCCACAATCTCATGACATGCAAGACTTTTCTTTACACCGTGCAACATGGAATATAACTCTCTGCTGTGGGTCGGGGCTCCTACAAGCCCACTTGGCACATCTTGATGCTTTCAAATACCGTATAAAGTTCTGAGGAGGATCGGGTACGTTCTATTTATTTCATGGGCAGACTAGTTTGAACCCTCTCGTCTCTCACCTCATTTTACACCTCGTCTTGCCTCATCCATCTGACCTTCCCAGCCCGAACAAACAACATGCATTTAACATCTTGCATTCAGGTTTCAATGTGTGGTTGTATCAAAGTGTGATTTTATCAAAGCATGGTTGTGTCAAAGCCAGGTTGTATCAAAGCGTGGTTGTATCAAAGCGTGGTTGTATCAAAGCCAGGTTGTATCAAAATGTGTCCAATGAAACCGGGACTGAATCAAAGCGTGGTTATATCAAAGTGTGGCTGTATAAAAGCATGGTTGTATCAAAGCATGGTTGTGTCAAAGCGTGGTTGTATCAATGTGTGGCTGTATCAAAGCGTGGTTGTATCAAAGCATGGTTGTATCAAAGCATGGTTGTATCAAAGCATGGTTGTATCAAAGCATGGTTGTGTCAAAGCGTGGTTGTATCAGTGTGGTTGTATCAAAGCCAGGTTGTATCAAAGCGTGTCCAATGAAAGTGGGACTGAATCAAAGTGTGGTTGTATCAAAGCATGGTTCTATCAAAGCGTGTTTGTATCGAAGCGTGGTTGTATCAAAGCATGGTTCTATCAAAGCGTGTTTGTATCGAAGCGTGGTTGTATCAAAGTGTGGTTGTATCAAAGCGTGGTTGTATCAAAGCATGGTTGTATCAAAGCGTGGTTGTGTCAAAGCAAAAATGAAGCAAAAAACATCCCTTGTCAACTCTCCTATGTTAACGTTTTCCTCTCTCAAAATGGTTGGTTTGTTCGGGGTTTCCAACTCACTCGATAATATAACTGAATTTAGCAATTATTCCATGTTGAACTAAAACAGCACTCGGTAGAACGCATACCTCCGCCAGACTGAACAGTTTACGTTTTGTAACCCACTGATTGGACGGATCTGGATTTGGACCTGAAACAAAATCGAATCGGCTTGTTCTTGTCACAAAACCAATTTTCATCCAAATCCATCCACAACTTTTTGAAATATTGTGCTTTACTGTATATCGTTTTTGGCCCGTTTTTATATCTCTCAATGGTGAAAAATCACTTTACAATGTTCCAGATTTTCTCCAGATCCAGATCCGGATTTTCATCAAACTCTAGATTTTCTATTCTCGTTATAGTATCTAGATTTTTATTCCATATATAGTATCTATATTTTTATTCTAGATATAGTATCTACATTTTTATTCTATATACAGTATCTAGATTTTTATTCTAGATATAGTGTCTAGATTTTTATTCCAGATATAGTGTCTAGATTTTTAGTCCAGATGTAGTATTTAGAGTTTTATTCTAGATATAGTATCTAGATTTTTATTCTAGACATAGTATCTACATTTTTATTCTAGCTATAGTATCTAAAGTTTTATTCTAGATATAGTATCTAGATTTTTGTTCTAGATATAGTATCTAGATTTTTATTTGAGATATAGTATCTAGATTTTTATTCGAGATATAGTATCTAGATTTTTATTCTAGCTATAGTATCTCGATTTTTATTCTAGATATCATACCTAGATTTTTTTTCTAGCTATAGTATCTAGATTTTTATTCTAGCTATAGTATCTAGATTTTTATTCTAGATATAGTATCTAGATTTTTATTCTCGCTATAGTATCTAGATTTTTATTCGAGCTATAGTTTCTAGATTTTTATTCTAGATATAGTATCTAGATTTTTATTCTAGCTATAGTATCTAGATTTTTATTCTAGCTATAGTATCTAGATTTTTATTCTAGCTATAGTATCTAGATTTTTATTCTAGCTGTAGTATCTTGATTTTTATTCTAGATATAGTACCTAGATTTTTATTCCAGATATAGTACCTAGATTTTTATTCTAGCTATAGTATCTAGATTTTTATTCTAGATATAGTATGTAGATTTTTATTCTAGCTATAGTATCTAGATTTTTATTCTAGCTATAGTATGTAGATTTTTATTCCAGATATAGTATCTAGATTTTTCCTCGTCACACACCCAACCTGTCCACCAAGTTTCGTCCGAATCTGTCCATCGCTTTTTGAGATATCCTGCTCACAATCAGACATACAAGCGGACAGACAGGGATGATAACATTACCTCCATCCACCTTTCGTGGCAGAGGTAATTAACACCTGACTCCAAAGTGTAACCTGACTTCACAGCACACCAGTGTAACTTCATCTTGCCATGAGTGAGCTCACCTGGCATAAGATGAAATATTATCCAAAACATCTAAAGTAGTGTTAAATTTGATGCTTTGTAGAAATAGTGCTGGATGAGGTAGAGCTAAGAGAACACTCGGGAATTAGGGAAGTCAAAGTGCTTCAATGAATCTGCTAAATGCCTTGTGTAGCTTTAGGAGCTTAAATACAATATTTTTTTTTTTTTTTTTTTTGTTTGTATACTGAATCGAGGCTCGTGAAAGAGCTAACATTTACTTCACAAACAAATCAACCAGACAAACAAAATACCCAAAAAGAGGGAGCGGAAGACAAGATGGGGAGAGAAGGGGAAGCACACAAACACAACATCCGAGAGCAGGGAGATGTGTGGAAGGGAGAGGGCCCGGGGGGAGGAGGCATGGGAAATTATAAACTTATAAATTTCAAAAGCATGGGAAATTATAAATGGAACGATGAACAGTTTGACGCTTTTAATTGCTCTGTGTTTTGGATACCTGTTTATCCGATAACGTCTTGTTTGTTAATTGTATTATTGCTGCTAACTTCTTTTTGTACCTCCTACTTTGTTCACTTCCTCTGGCCACCTTATATTATACAAATGAGATCACACAAAGTTTATAATTTGCCCAGAGCTCGGCTTCCTGCAGGCACGACATAGCTTAAAGGGAGTTGCCATATCTTGGGCCCTCGCTTCCAGCATGACATCATAATGTGTGTGTGTCCAGGCCATAACTCTTAACATTTGAGATTTTGTCATTGAATTCTCAACAAACCTTTATAATGAGGTTGGGGAATAAAAATAATTATTAATTCGTCAAAATGTCAAATGGCAATGTCAAAATAAATACAACTAGAACTGTCACTTTATAACTGCTGGCAGTGATGACCGGTTTCTTCCGCCTTCCCGCTTTCATACAACCCCACTTTCATCATAATTAAAGCTACACTGAAAAGTCACATAGCTGGAGAAGATAAATTGTAGTTTCTTCTTTTTCACACAATAACAACTTCTACCTTCCGTACAACCAATCATGTTGAAGTTTTAAACACTTATTCCACTTGACGACATATGCATTTGTTTCAAGTTTCACGTTGATCAATCAAGCGGTTCAAGAGAATTTCGTTTTTAAAAATTACCTTTCAATTTTATTCATGGCTGCCACACCGAACAACCAATTCATGTTTAAATTTTACACACTTATTCCACTTGACCCTTCTACATTTCCTTTAAAGTTTCACGTCGATCAATGAAGCGGTTCAATTGATACAAGGTTTTTAAATTGCCGTTGAATTATTTATTGCTGCTAAATCATCCCAGCTAACACAACACTGTTGGGCCAACGTTGGAAAATAGACGTCGCGTTTGCAACGAATAAACAATGCTGGGCCAACTTTAGAAAATAGACGTCGTGTTTGCAACCAATAGACAACGTCACCCTGACGTCAACAATGTGCTTGCGTTCAATTGACCAAATGCCAATGCTGGCCCAACGGTGTTGTGTTAGCTGGGCAATGGTGCCATTTGAGGTGAGGGAAGGGAAGGGATACTGCAAAGATAGACTTGATAAGGCATCACCAGGTCTTTAAAGAAGGAGACAAATTTGAGAGTCCAGCCTTGAGGTTGACCAGACCTTGTTTTCTGGGTTTTCTGAGAGTGGACACACACTTGTTCCATCTTTTTGTAATGATCTGAGGTTTCCTTCAGTCGGATTTGCCCTCCAGGAAGAAAATGCTCGTTGTTTTAAGGCAACAACCTCATCAAAAGATTCTTCGTACCAGGGGCGAGAGCAGAGCCTCCGTTGGGCGCCCGCGGAGCCCACAGCCGCTGGGGGCCACCCACAAAGAGGGGCCTCCGACATCAGCTAAAGCATCTTGAAAGCCAAGTTGTGTAACATAGACGTTTCCATTAACACTAGTCATGCATATTTACCAGCTCCCAATCGCTTCACTGACAGCTTTAATCAAAGACTTCATGTTGCACGTCACAACCACATGGCAAACCTATCTGTAAATCTCAAAGAGGATGAAAAATACAGTGAAACACATGAAAACCGGACATTTCGTGGCAGTGCTGCTGCTGTTGTTGTTGTTGTTGTTTATGTGCTCCTTCCGTGCCCATCACGCTTTATTGTAAAATCTTAAATGGTTCCTGTTACCACATATTAAACATCTTATTCATCCAATTCAGAGAGATAGACGGACTTTAAAAATAGAAACCTGTATCTTTATGTTTAAACAGACATTGATTTTTTTCCAAGTATAACCGATCATTAGGAAACCGAGTCAAAAGAGACTTGGTCTCCTTTTGTCTATAAGAGACCTGGTCTCCTTTTGTCTGTAAGAGACTTGGTCTCCTTTTGTTGTTGGACTTATTATTATTATTTCCGCCAAATTTTGTGGAAGCTCTGACGTCGGCACTGTTGCTCCAATCAACGATCAAGTTGAAACTTTCCAGGAATGTTGGAGCCAATGGGAATTGATGCCATCTTTTTTTCCCGAATTTTGATTTTGCAATCACCATGACAACTAGCTTGAAATTAAGCGAAAACTTTAAAGATTTTCTTCTCCGAAACCGCAAATGCTATCGATTTGATTCTTGTCATGTTATGGTGAAAAAAAGTTGTTTAAGGTGACGTCATTGGTTAAGCGGTTTGGCAGCTACGTTGAGGTAAAAAAAAATTATATCCGATTAACACAAAACTTTTTTTGTGGCATCTACGCATCAATAAGAACTTGAATATGAAAAAAAAAATCTGATCGGTCACATGGTCTGGCAATGAAAAAGAAAACAAACTTGATCAAAATTGATGATGTCATTGGTCGCGTGACCAGGCAGCTAAATTGGATTTCATGAAAACCTTTAAAATGCATCTCCGCCTTAATTTTTCGATCGATTGAGTTGAAACTTGGACCACTTATAGTATGCCACTTGACTTGATGTATGTCCTCTGGATGACGTCATAGGTCACGTTGCATTGCGGCCATATTGTATTTCATGAAAAACCTCTGAAATGCACCTCCTTCATTTTTCGGATCGATTCAGTTCAAACTTTGCATAATTGGGTCTGCGTTGTCAAGGACGTCGTTGCACACTTGTCCAATCAGAATAGGGTGTCTTGGTCCCCAGGGCATCACTGCTCGCAGTCTTCATTTCTTCTTGTTTCCATACTTTTTCCAGTAACATCCCAACATCATTTTTCGTTTTAGAAATGTTTTCATTATTTGTTAAAAAGCTTTCCAACGACCTCAAAGTGAATCGAATGAAATTTACTGTGAATCATTTACTGATTTTACGTCATTTCCTCCATATTGAGGAAGTAACTCTAGGACGTCGGTTAGCGTTATCTTCATTCATAACATACTCGGCATTAGGCCCACATAAGCTATCCTGGCGATAATGAACAGCGGTTGACATTGGACTTGGTTCATTGTTGGCCACGTATCACACTCTGGTTGACCCACACTACTGTCCTCTCGAGTTTGGTTACAATCGGTGGAGACACAGCCCGAGATATGACGATACATTACCCATGATCATGGTGTGCGAAAGACAGACACACGCACAGACAGAGACAGACAGAGCTGGTCATTCTAATACTTCGCTAACCTCTCCAGAACCGAGGGATGAATCGATTCTTCGCCTGAAGATCTGTCACCATATTATTAGCCCACCAATATAAATGGCCCCCCACATAAGGTTTGCAGGGGGCCACCCACATACCCAGCGGAGACTCTGGGCGAGAGGATATATGTATGATAACTGCAGATGGGATGGTATAAATATTTACAAAAGGGAACTCAAGCTTGTATGGAAGGATTCCCAGGCAATATTCATGTCCTCATCATCAGCTATATTCAGTCCACTGCTGGATGAAAGCCTCAGCATGTTGACGCCATGTTGCTCTGTCTCTTGCTTTGTTGTTCCAATTGACTCTTCCCCAATATTTGTCTATTTCATCCCTCCATCTTAGACGAGGCCTTCCCCTGTTCCTAGTGCCATCCATAGGTCTCCATGTTGTTACTCGTGTTGTCCACCTGCTATCTGTCCTTCTGCTAATGTGTCCTGCCCATTTCCATTTCCGGAGTCTGATTTTTTTCTGAGATATCCTGAGTTTTGGTTTGTTCTCTTGACCCATTTATTTGTATTTTATCTTTGTCTGTAATACCAAACATATTACGTCCCATATTGTGTTGTGCTGCTGTTAACTTTTTCTCCATTTTTGTTGTCAACGCCAAGGTCTCTGCCCCATAGATGATCGTTGTAACAATTGAAAACTTTCCTTTTCAGACATATTGGTAATTGGCTACCTCTCATGATGTTACTGAGTTTTTCATATTGTCTCCATCCAAGTTTGATTCTTATACAACTTGTCTCACCTCAAATGGCACCAGAGCTGGCTCTGCTCGTGAGAAGGCCGAATGCCTCAATTCTTTGTTTGCTTTCAAATCCTATGTACCCAACCTCTCACTTCTTACAGCTTACACCTACCCTACCCTACCAGTGTCGGGTCTTGGAGAAATGGACAGAACACACACACACACACACACACACACACACACACACACACACACACACACACACACACACACACACACACACACACACACACACACACACACACACACACTGTATTTCTTCAATTTGGTTTCCATTTATAATGCTTTCTCCATGAGGTGCAAGGGAGTTCATTAGTACTTTGGTTTTTGACATGTTCATCTTCAGCCCACACTTCATGCTGGATTCAGCGAGTTCCCAGAGCATGGCTTCCATTTTCTCTAAGCTTTCTTCTTTAACAACAATGTCGTCTGCATATCTCAGGTTATTAAACTTTTCTCCATTAATGTTGACACCTTTATCTTCCCAGTGAGCTTTCCAGTATATATGTATATACTCCAGACAGGCAGTAAATCATTTGGGTGAGGTCGTGTCACCTTGTAGTACTCCTTTTTTGATGTTAATCTCACCATTTCCTTTGTGCAGCGTCACTGTAGTTGTACAATCTGTGTGTCTATATCTTTTAGTAATTACATTTACTGTATGTCCTTTTCACTCCTTGTTCATGTAATGCATCCACCACCGAATGTGTTTCTACAGAGTCGAATCCCTTCTCATATTCTACAAATACCATGCAAAGAGGTTTACTCTATTCCTGGCATCTTTTCTTCAGTTGATTGATGGTGTGTATCTGGTCTATGGTGGAATTTCCACTTCTAAAGCCGGCTTGCTCTCTTGGTTGCTTGCTATCTAGAATGTCATCCATTCGATTGGTCAGGACCCTGGCCAAAAGTTTATGTATATATATTTTTATGGATATGAGAATTGTGTTTAATTGTTGAAATATCACCCTCCTTCCTCCATTTGGTGTATAAAGGTCAAAGGTCGTGCCCGTAGTTATTCCATATACAATCACGTAGCAAATCATAGATTTCCTCCTTGTTCAGTAGTTATCTCCTTATTATGTGTATTAGGTTAAGGTTCTGTCTTCCCACTAGTTAACACTGCATTGCACCAAATTGGAACAAGGTAGAATCCCTTTTCAAATTCCCCAAAGCCTCCACTTCCAAACGCATTCCCCTTTTGGCATCAATTGCCAACTGCATTGGGCGGTTTTCCGCGTGCGGTTTTCTGCATTCGCCGCTGCTGCTTTGTGGTTTTCGCCGCAAAACACCACCATTGAACACGCGGTCAGATCGGAGAAGAAGGGGGAGGAGCGGCTGAATCCAGGGCGTTGGCCGCCGATTGTCATCAAAGGTGGAGCGAAAGAGCCCGTGCCAGCCAACCGGCACTGCAGTGAGCGACCCGGTAGGCGTGCCCTGGGAGCCCGCAGATTGATCTCGAGGTGCGCTACAAAAGCGCGCGCGGAAGCCTCAGAGAGGGAGAGCAAGCTGTTTGAGAGTCGGAGAGAGAGCATCCAAGCGGTCAAGTGCTGCGGTGAAGAATCGGAGAGAGAGAGAGATGCGGCAGATGAGTCCAGAGGCAGTACCATGAGCAGTACCACGCAACTTTGACTCCCCGCAGCAGCGTTGACTCCACCAAGCAGCGTTGACTCCACCAGGCAGCGTTGGCTCCACCAGGCAGCTTCGACCCGTTACCCCACGGGAACCAGGATCGGTGGCATCGGTGACCGTCGAGGTCCAGCCTGACGTCCCATGCGGGATCAAGCCCGAACCATCTGCCCCAGCTGAACCTTCCTCTCTCCTTCCAGTCCTTCGTTCCTGCCTCCATTCCATCCTCCTGTGTACGTGAGTTTGTTCTGTGTGTCTTGTCCTGGGGTATAAGTTAAGCCTGTTTAGAATAAGCTAATTTGCACTGTGTCTCCTTCCATTCTTTCTGTATTTTATTTTATTATCCTTCCTTCTTCCTTGGTTTCTTTAATTGTGTAAATAGTAGTAATAAATAATATTCGTATTTCCAACCTTTTGCCTTCTTCTTCTTCTTCACATCCGTGTCGTCTTAGTGATTTCCTTCATTGAATACCTGTGGCACGATTTGGCCAACGTTTCGGAATCGGGTTAGTTTCTGTGAATAGTTCGTGCCGCGGTTGCTAAAACCGCTCGGCAATTAACATCTGTCCGCGGTACGAACGGGGCTGTGCACCTGCCTTTCCGGAGGTAGCTGGGCAGCGTCAGGGACCACGTCGGTCAGTCATAAACGAGGGGATTAATCCCCCCTCGATAAGGGCAACAGAGGCCGACGCTGGGTTCCGTAACAATATATATATATATATATGTATATATATATATATATATATATATATATATATATATATATATATATATTGTTGCGGATATGAGATTGGCCTCCATCCATATCCGCTTGTAAATATTCCCCTATTTCCTCCATACTTCCCAACTATCCCCAATCCCCCATTCCCTAGTCCCATTTTCTGTAAGCAACACTCTGTAGACCCGACCTCCCCCTATTTCCCCCATTAAATGTCGCATCCAGGTCCACCGCATCTCACGTAGACAACTATAGGACATCTTGCTAGTTATTCTTAGTCTATGTCAGTTAAGGACTCGTTTCCATTAATTCTGACTCTTCGTTGCACCAGAATGTGATTGTATGGCACCGTTAGGAAGTTTAGGACCTCCCAATACCTCCCCGCAGCTCTTCCTCACGGTTCAGCAACAACAACAACAACAGCAACAACAACGGCGGCGGCGCGGGGAGTGCACGTCCTCACTCCGGCTTGGTTAGCCGCCATCGAGCATGTGCTCGACGGGGTTACCACGTAGGGGCTCGCTGTCAGCTCCTCGTCAAGGGCGGAGCCCGGTAACCCCCCGCACCCAATAGAAGCGGCGGACCGATCCCATCTGGGGCGGAGCTAACGAGCCGAGGGCGTGTCACTCCCCGCTGAGCATGCGCAGGAAGAGGGAGGTGACGTCAGATGCGCGCTGAACTTGAAGCGAGAAGGACGCCACCTCCGAGCGCTGTGACACCTCCCTGCATCTTTTGGACCGAGCTGTATCCTGTCCCTGAGCCAAGGTGCACCTTGTGCTATCGACTGCCTGTCCTTCCCTGCCATCAATCCCTGTGTAAGTCAGTCTTGTCCCGTTTGTCTGTGGTCTGTCAGGGATAAGATAAGACTGTAACTAAGTGCCTATCTCTTCTGTGTCTTTCCCTCATTACCTTGTAATCTACCCTTCTTTTCCACCACTAATTATATCCTCCTCCGGAGGTCTTGAGAACTGTACCCCTTGTGTCGTTTCATTTATCCCAGTCGTTGTGTCCTTTCCAAATCATTGATTTAGCATAGCGCGACTTGGTCAACGTCGGGTGGAATCGGGGTCTAGTCGGGGAATAACTGTTAGGTCGCGGCAATACCACCGCTCGGTAAATAACATCTTAATCCGCGATCCGTAACAATTGGTGTCGAGGAGTGAGATTGGACCCGAAGCGCGCTTAACGCGCTCAAAATTACAAGCAGTGTGAAATTTGTTTTGTTTTAAAATAAAAACCCGAATTTTGAAAGTCGTGCTATGGCAGATCAAGACGGCTGGGTTCCGGTAGAGGAGAGTGAGGCAGGGTCGATCCAGGACCAAATTGAGGGACAAGAGGAGAGCGAAGCAGTGAGGGCGGCAGGTTCGCAAAATGGCGTCCTCGCGCACGAGGTTACGGGCGCGCAAAATGGCGCCTCGCAGATGGCTACGGCAACCGCGCCCACGACCGTAGCAGCGCCGCTGGTAGATTTGAACCTTTTTTTAATACAAATGAAGGCCCTTATGGCCCAGAATAGCGAGAAAATGAGAGAGGACATGGGGGCCAATAGCCAACGGTTAGAACAAAGGATGGGGTCCAATAGCGAGAAATTGAGGGAGGACATGGGGGCCAATAGCCAACGGTTAGAACAAAGGATGGGGTCCAATAACGAGAAATTGAGGGAGGACATGGGGTCCAATAGCGAGAAATTGAGGGAGGACATGGGGGCCCAGATCGGAGGGTTAGGGAGTAGAATAGAGGGATTAGACAATAGATTAGGGGAAATACAGGAGGGGTTAACGGGGGTAGAAAACAGAATGGCCGCTCAAGAGAATCAAATGGAAGGGATGAAAAAGGGGTTAGAGGGGTTAGAAAACAGTATGGAAGGCAAATTGAGGGACATGAGGGACCAAGCGGAAAGGGAAGTTAAAAAAATGGGGCAGCAGATAGAGGGGGTCAGAATGGGGGTAGAAACTAAATTGGATGCTCACAGGGAGGAAATGGAGCAGATGAGGGTGGCATCTGGGCAGGAGATGCAAGTGATGGGAGAGGAGATCAGAAGAGGTGTGAGTGAGGAGGTCGGAGGAGTGCGCGAGGAGGTGAGGCACTGTAAGGAGCGCATGGAGAAGGAGGTGAGAAAGGGGACTGTAAAATTGCAAGGTGGTATAGAGGAGTTGACGCTGGGAGTAGAACAACTGACAGTGGGACAAAAGGAGTTGGGGGCCAGGTAAAGAAGACCACAGCGGTAATAGAGGGTTTAAAATCGACACAGAAGGAGATGAAAAAGGACGTAGGGGTAATTAAAAAAGAGTGTCAGACGGTACATGAGGACCTGACGAGGAAAATGAACAAGGTGGTAGAGGTGATGGAGGTTAAAGAGCGGGAGGTGCGGGAGCACATAGAAAAAAATAAGGTGGAGTTAGAGGAAGAACTTAAGGGGGCGCACGAGGAGATGAAGGAGGTGAAGCAGAAATTAGAAGAAGTGGAAGAAGGGGTGAGCGAAATTAAGAAGCGACGGAGAGAGGATAAGAAAGAGATAAAGGAGGAAGTAAAAGAATTGGTCCAAAGTCTGTGTTCGGATCGTGATGATGTGCTCATTAACCGGATGAGGGATTCGCAGGTGATGGAGGAGAAGCGAAGAGAAAGAGGACCCGGTGTAAGTGGTGACCAATATGGTCGTGCGTATGATGCGCCAGGTGATTTAATAAGCTTGGGGGTCGAGATAGACCCGGATGTTCGTGAGAGGCCAAGAGTGAGGTGTATGGCTGGTCCGGAGGGTATGGAACGAGGGTGCGAGCGAGAGGGTCCGGTGATGGGAGAGGTGCGAGGTGTGGGTGAGCAAGGTTGTGGTGGTATGGAATGGGTAGCGGGTTGCGGAAGTGTGACCCATGCATCGACACCAACAGGGGTAGTTTTTAGAGGGACAGGGGAGGCACGAGAGCCCCTTGGGGGTAATGTACCGTGGGGGCCCGGCCGGTTCGGCCCCGCGCTGACCCCGCAAGGGGCGACGCACGGGGTCCGGCAGGCAGGCAACGACTCGCATACGAGGTGGTCCCACAAGGTCCCACTCGCGCCGTATGACGGCAAGAGTGATCTACGTGCGTACCTGGCGCAGTTTGACTGTGTGTGTAAGGGCAACGGTTGGGGTGAGGACGAAGGTGGGGTACACCTGGTGGCCGCATTGCGCGGCGCGGCGGCGGAGGTGCTGACGGCATTACCACCGGGTGCTCTCACCCTGCCAGCCCTCCGCGACGCCCTAATTAATCGATTCGGCATTGAACAGCAGAGCGAGCTTGTTAAAGCTCAGCTCGCGCTGCGAAAACGCAAGCCCCAGGAAGCCATCGGGGAACTTGCCCACGACATTCGCCGCGCAGTGGGGATCGCACATGCTAGCATGGCAGCGGATTCCCGGGAAAGCCTGGCGCTGGACCATTTTATCCAGGCCCTCCCGGATATTGAGCTCCGGCAACAGCTCGCCATGTGGCGCCCGCAGACTCTGAGCCAGGCGGCTGACGCTGCGGCCCGTTGGGAAGCAGCGAGGCCCCTGGCCCGGGGGAGCGAGCGTCACGCAATGGCGGTCCGCCAGGTGGGACCCCCGATGGAGGGCGGACCCCTTAGGGGGCCCGCCCCCGACGTGAGTCCTGACCTGGCGGGCATGGTCCGGAGGCTGGTGGACCAGCGCCTGGCGGAACCTGGACCATGGCAGGCGGCCCCGGAAGTGGCCCGCGGTGGACCACGAGCGGGTAATCCAATTCGGACCTTCAGGGGGGGAAATTTGGAATTCCGGAGACAAGCACCTTATCAGGTGAGGTGCTATACCTGCAACCGTCTGGGTCACCTGGCGCGGCACTGTCGAGCCACGCGCCGGGATGATCCCCGGCGGTTGGGGTCCTCAACTCCGCCCAGGGGGGAGCGGGTTAGCCGACCCCAGACACCCCCCCGCCAGACCCCGGGAAACTAGAAGGCCTTACACCGGCGAGCAGGCGCCCCCGTGGATTGCCTCGGCTTTAGATGCCGAGGCGGGACCCAGTACCTCTGAATACGGGGGGCTTATTAGTGCCAGAGGACTGGGGGATTGATGAGCGATGTGCCCGGTGGGTAAGGGTGGCATCCCTGCCACCCTTCCCATGCGTGGGGCAAATGCGCTATAGAGTAGGGGGTGTATGGCAGTGAAAACTAGCCCGGGTGGGTTAGGATATTGTGTGTAGGGATCTAGCGAAGATGACATTAGGTAACGTTAAGGTTAGTTAGTGACAAGGATACCTGTAGAGGGGACGCAGGTAGATTAGAGTGGATGATAATGACGAGGGAGCGCAATAGTTTAAAGGGACGACTGGGAAGCGCAAGTTTCAGAGGGGAGTAGTTAGATGAGATGATGCTGTGTGAGAACTGGACAGGTGTGTGGAGCAGTGTATGAGTAGTGAGTGTTGTGGATCAGCGCGAATGCGCTTAGGGGAGAGAAGGGTGCAGGCGGCACCAAGTATGAGTGCACAGGTGTTCAAGTACAGGTGTGTGGAATACATGGAGTATTGGAATGAGTGGTGTGGAGAGAGTTGGAGTAAGTGGTACGGAGTGGTGTGCATGGTGCGAAGGTGTGGATGGGGGAAGAGTGGACCTCTTTCACGAGTACCCGGGGCGGGTAGTGTAAGTGTTAGGTAGAGGGTATAGGTAAATTGTGGTTGGATATTGGCATTTGTGGTGCGGTTGCAGAATGGTATTGTGGATGGGTGCATTAGTGTTGTGGAAATGGCTGGGCGTGTAGCCTGTTAGTGTGTGTAGTTGGTTTGGGCACTCCACCACTGTGAGGATGTCGGCCAGGTGAGGCCGCAGGTGGGCTCTGGGAGCCGTTAGTGTCAGTGGGTGCCTGAGGATCCCGGGTGTGGATCGGGCAGCCCGTGCCAGAGAGGGCACTGAGGGGGTGAGAGTGCGAGAGGGCCTTCCCCAGTTAGTTAGGTTAGGGTGAGGAGCAGGTAAGCTCGGGTGGCAACTACAGTGGTGGAGGTGTGCAGGTGGGTAGACCTGCTGGGAGAGCTACACGTCGCAGCCCAGAAATTGTGCAAGGGCACCGGGAGATGAATCGGGGGAGTGAGACCCCAAATTGAGAAGCACCACAGTTTGGTCAATGGGAATTGGTTTTTAGAACCCATAGTGTAAGTTGGCCAATGGATTGGCAGGGAAAGACCCCGGGTAATGTAAAGTTGTTAGTCATTTAGGAAATAGTTAGGATTGATGAACCTGTCGCACCATACGCAGCCACTTACCTGAGGTGATGATGATGACTCCACACCTGTGTTCCTTTGTTCTGTGTTGCAGGAAATGAGAATTGCTGTTGGATTTGTGAGACGCATCACGACGTGGATGAGACATTGGGGTGATTCCATCTCTCCCTCCTTAGGAGGGACTGATGATGAATTGGTAATGGCAAATTTTGATGTTGAATTGGAAATGGCAAATTTGATTGGTTAGGAGGGAGAGAAGACGAATTTGGTTTATGGGAGGAACGGGGAAGACAGTAGGGACGTTTGTTGATGTGTAAAGTAGATGTTTATGGGTAGTGTTGTGTTTTGTGGATACAGTAAGGGGTAAGGGAGGGGCAATGTAGGTTACCTGGTGGGGGGGGGGGGCGTACGGTAGGAACGTACCTGTCTCACCTGGTTCCCATGTGCCCCCAGTGTGCATTACCTTATATTGCATGCACTTTTGCGCCCTTACCACCTTACTCACTTGTTTTCTTTTGTCTCCCACCTCCGAGGATCTGGCTTTGGGGCAGAGAGAGAGGAGAGAGAGGTGCTGGCTCCGCAGTTGTGGGCCTGTACTTTCGCTGCTTGCTGCCTGGATCGATACACCATATGGACCGCAATTTTTGTGGCCGCCCACAATGGACCGCAGTTCTTTTGCGGGCAAGCACCACCCGTTGATGGACCTCTGGGTCAACGTGGCACCTATGCCATACAGGTGAACCACTATAGTTGGCCCCCCTGACGGCCACAATTTAGAAATGGACGCGGTTGGCGCCTTTCTTTATTTTTAAAGAAGCCAGAAGGCCAAGTGCACTTCAGGAAGGCAAGACCAGCGGCAGAACATCGGCTGGCTGCGACACCATCGGTGACCATGGACACTTGATTGTGCATTTTGATTGAACACTTTATTGGTGCACCGGATGGTGCTGACTGTGTGTATGGGGTGGTGCTTTTGGTGCTTGGATGGGGTGCTCTGCACATTATTAAAGGCCGTAGGGCCACAGGGCACTCGTGGGTTGGTGTATCGATGCTGGCATGCGTGCTCTCTCTATGCATAACATCTGCATGTGTACCTCAAAGAACAGGTCCTGGATCGTAGTGTAAATATCAGTCTTGTGTAAATAATGCTCCCTACCGGCTGTATGTTTAGTTTGAGAATGCTTTCCGCGATTCGGTTATCCTGTGGGTGTGTTTCTGTGAGGAGAAGGGTGCAACGTCGCAGGGGGACATATTTACTCATTTGTGAACATCTGTAAAACTGTCACACTCAGGGTTGAGTTAATAGTAGAGGGAACTACATCTGAGTGCCACACTAACGTAGGTAAAAATTTATCGGGTCGGGACGCCCCGAGGTAGAGAAGGGTGCAATGTTGCGGATATGAGATTGGCCTCCATCCATATCCGCTTGTAAATATTCCCCTATTTCCTCCATACTTCCCAACTATCCCCAATCCCCCATTCCCTAGTCCCATTTTCTGTAAACAACACTCTGTAGACCCGACCTCCCCCTATTTCCCCCATTAAATGTCGCATCCAGGTCCACCGCATCTCACGTAGACAACTATAGGACATCTTGCTAGTTATTCTTAGTCTATGTCAGTTAAGGACTCGTTTCCATTAATTCTGACTCTTCGTTGCACCAGAATGTGATTGTATGGCACCGTTAGGAAGTTTAGGACCTCCCAATACCTCCCCGCAGCTCTTCCTCACGGTTCAGCAACAACAACAACAACAACAGCAACAACAACGGCGGCGGCGCGGGGAGTGCGCGTCCTCACTCCGGCTTGGTTAGCCGCCATCGAGCATGTGCTCGACGGGGTTACCACGTAGGGGCTCGCTGTCAGCTCCTCGTCAAGGGCGGAGCCCGGTAACCCCCCGCACCCAATAGAAGCGGCGGACCGATCCCATCTGGGGCGGAGCTAACGAGCCGAGGGCGTGTCACTCCCCGCTGAGCATGCGCAGGAAGAGGGAGGTGACGTCAGATGCGCGCTGAACTTGAAGCGAGAAGGACGCCACCTCCGAGCGCTGTGACACCTCCCTGCATCTTTTGGACCGAGCTGTATCCTGTCCCTGAGCCAAGGTGCACCTTGTGCTATCGACTGCCTGTCCTTCCCTGCCATCAATCCCTGTGTAAGTCAGTCTTGTCCCGTTTGTCTGTGGTCTGTCAGGGATAAGATAAGACTGTAACTAAGTGCCTATCTATTCTGTGTCTTTCCCTCATTACCTTGTAATCTACCCTTCTTTTCCACCACTAATTATATCCTCCTCCGGAGGTCTTGAGAACTGTACCCCTTGTGTCGTTTCATTTATCCCAGTCGTTGTGTCCTTTCCAAATCATTGATTTAGCATAGCGCGACTTGGTCAACGTCGGGTGGAATCGGGGTCTAGTCGGGGAATAACTGTTAGGTCGCGGCAATACCACCGCTCGGTAAATAACATCTTAATCCGCGATCCGTAACAATATACAGTATATATATATATATATATATATATATATATATATATATATATATATATATATATATATATATATATATATATATATATATTGTTGCGGATCTCAGCGCCGGCCTTCTCCCCTTACCAAGGGGGGATTAGTCCCCTTGTCTTTGACTGACCAGGCGCGACCCGAGGCCTATGACGTCCTTTCCGGACAGCGCTAAATAGGGTTGTAGGACCAGATTCGCTATTACCTAAGTACTAGCACTGCCCTGAAACAAGGAGATAAGCCTCGCCCGAATCGCGGGTGTTGGCGGATACGCCGAGCGGTAGCGAACCCGTGATCCGAGCCGTTATCAATTACTAGACCCCGATCCAAGCGGTTCTTATTCGTGCCACGCTTACCCAATGGAGAAATCACAGAAGCGGTCGAATTGGGAAGAAAAGGAATAACAAGATTTATTCACACTATGTGCAATGGTGAGAAGAAGAAGACACAGTGCAGCCTTAACAACAGTCTCAACTTACTCCCCAGACAAAGGGCCTGTCTCACACACAGACACTCACACGGGTATTGCAGATGAACAGGTTGATGGTCACCAGCGCGTCCAGGGATGGCCTCTGGGCAGCTCTCTCTCCGGTCCCCAGCTCGCACCGCAAAGTAGATGAATCGAGACGGCAGGAGCTCTCCGCGTGTCGGTGGCGCACACGGTTATTTATGGGGTGAACAGGTAGGGTCTGGGCTCTGGCGGTTAATCACTCGCAGGCTATTACCGCATTTTATCCACGTGGCTGGAATATTCGCTATCGGCTGGCTTGGCTGTAGCCGCGTATGTAATAAACGAATACCGTTCCAAGCCTCGAAACGCCAATACAATCAAGTGTTCTCTCTCGTGCAAGTCCTCACTGCAGTCCTCTCTCATGAATCCTCAAAGTTCTTCCGGTCAGTCCTTTCGCCACTGTCGTGTGCACGCGAGTCCTTTACAATGCGCAATTCCTCTGGTAGCAAGTCTTTTCTCATAAGCCCTCTCGTACGAGTCCTGGTAAGTCCTTTCGATACAAGTGCTTGGCTTCAGTCCTCTCTCATAAGTCCTCTCAAGGGCAGTCCTTTCGCCACTGTCGTGTGCACGCGAGTCCTTTACAATGCGCAATTCCTCTGGTAGCAAGTCTTTTCTCATAAGCCCTCTCGTACGAGTCCTGTTCAAGGGCTTTGTGCACTGGCTTTTATAGGTACGCCCGGCGAACCTTCTAGCACTTGCCAGACGCGCCCTTACCACGCCCTATCACAACCCTGGTTGGCTGGTGGCCCTTACCGTCATCATCTCTGATGCGCTCCTTGATGCCGCTACACCCCGACCCCACGCTCCTCCCTCTTCTCAGGCCTACCTCGTGTCACTTGACTAGTTTGAGCGAACAAAGGGCAGCGAATGCTGCTGGCAGCCAAAGCGTAACGAACTGCTGCGGGTAGCCCAAAGCGTAACAAATTGATCCGCTCCTTGATGCCGCTCCTTGATGCCGCTATACCTTTGGCTACGGCTTCCCCTTCGCTCCCACCTTTTGTTCATATGTGTGTTGTACCGTCCACCAATCAGCGATAACTCCATCTACATCTCACTGTCTGATAATATGGACCAACTTCTATCTACCCATCCCAACTCTCTCTTCCTCATATGTGGTGATTTCAATTGTCACCATGCCAGTTGGCTGGGTGTGGGTACCTCGCTCACCAGCCATGGCTCTTCAGCAAAGGACTTCTGCGACTCACTGGGACTGACACAATCTGTCAATTTCCCGACCCGGATCTCAGTCAACGGAGCATCTTCTCTTCTGGATTTGGTTATGACAAACTTCCCTGAAAATGTCTGCTGCTCTTCTTCTGCTCCAATCGGCTCATCTGATCATGTGCTTGTCAAAGTGGACATCTCTCTGACCATTCTCAGAGAGCCTCCTCAGCGTCGACGAGTCTGGCATTTCACTCAGGCCAACTGGCACGGTCTTCAAGCAGCCATCAATCATCTGGACTGGTCTCCCATCTCTACCGCCTCTGACATCAACTCATCCTGGGAATTCTTTCAAAGTAAATTGCTCTCTCTCATGCACAGATTTATACCATCTCGTCTTCAGTTGTCATACCCTTCCTCCCGTCCATGGTACACGGAATCTTGTGGTGAGGCTGTTGCCCTGAAACAACTTGCTTTCGTCTCCTGGAAAGCAAATCCAACGGAAGGAAATCTCATTTCCTTTCACAAAGCCCGAAACAAGTGTGTGTCCACCCTCAGGAGAGCCAGGAAACAATATCTCACCATTCTCAAGACCGAACTCTCTTATCTGTCTCCCTCTTCCAAATCCTGGTGGCGTCTGGTCAAATCTGTTTCTGGTGTTTGTTCCCCCTCCATCCCCTCCCTCACCTCAAACGGCTTAACGGCTGACTCCGCACGTGAAAAAGCTGAATGCCTCAACTCTGTGTTTGCCTCTAAATCTTGTGTCCCAAACCCATCCCTCTCTGTACCCACCGTACCCAGTCGTACCCAGCTGCTCCTGGACTCTGTGTCCTTTCCTCCTGACAAGGTGGAAAAGTTTCTGTCAACCCTCGACTCTGATTCTGCAACTGGTCCTGACGGCATCAGCCCACGGGTCCTAAAATCATGTTCTTCTGCTCTTTCACTCCCTCTTTCTGTTCTCTTCACCCTCTCTTTTGCTCAAGGTCATCTGCCATCTGCTTGGAAATCAGCCAACATCACCGCTTTGCACAAAAAAGGTGCAAAAACAGATCCCAGCAACTACAGACCAATCAGCCTTCTCCCAATTATCAGCAAAGTCATGGAATCCATCATTGCTTCAGATATTAAATCTTTCCTCTTCTCCAATGGCTTGATCTCTGATCATCAATTTGGTTTCAGACCTGGTCACTCTACTCTGGACATGCTGCTTCTGCTTTCTCAACAATGGATGGAGGTCCTCAACGCCAAACAGGAAATTAGAGCTGTCTCCCTTGACATTTCACGTGCCTTCGATACGGTCTGGCACCCTGCTCTGCTCTCCAAACTCTCCTCCTTTGGTGTCCATGGAAATCTCCACGCATGGCTGGCGGACTTCCTCTCTGGTCGTAGTCAACGTGTGGCCCTGAATGGGTTTCTCTCATCTCCTCTGCCTGTTCAGGCTGGAGTTCCCCAAGGTAGTGTTCTGGGCCCTGTGCTTTTTCTGGTCTTCATCAATGATCTCTCTGACTCTTGAAAATCCTCTCTATCTCTTTGCTGACGACTCTACCCTCTGTCGCTCCATTCCTCATCCCTCAGATCGGCAGTCTGCAGCCTCCTCACTCTCTGCAGACCTGGACAAAATCACAGACTGGTCAAACAAGTGGAACATGTCTTTCAATCCTGACAAATCTCACACTCTTACAATGTCTCTCCGAAAGGACCGACTGGACAACCCTCCCATCTACTTTCTCAACAATCCTCTCCAATAAGTTCTGTCGCTCAAGCTTTTGGGTCTCACTATCTGCCATGATCTTTCTTGGGAAAACCACATTTCCAAGCTGGCCTCCAAAGCCAGTCGCCGACTGGGCATCCTCCGTCGTGCGAAGTCCTTCCTTGGCACACCTGAGCTCCTCACCACATACAAGGCTTTCATCCGCAGCTCAATGGAATACTGTTCCCCCCTCTGGGCTGGTGCTCCTGCCTCACACCTTGCTCAGCTTCACGCTGTTGAGGCCAAAGCTTTCAGAATCATTGGAATCTCCTGCGATGTAGTCAACGCCGAGGGCCTTTCACTCACTCACCGCAGGCAGGTTGGTGGTCTTTCTGTCTTCTACCAACTCCTCTCCGGCCTTGCTCCCCCAGCTCTCTCTGTGCTCTGTCCCCCCAATATTCCTTCAGGTCGCACAAGATCTGCCTGCAACCCTCTTATGGTTAAACTGCCAAAGTCTAGGCTCTCTGCTCACCTTCACTCTTTCATTCCCCTTTTCTCCCGCCTCTGGAACAAACTCCCCCACTCCCTTCAATCCCACTCCTCCCTCCAGGTCTTTAAAACAGCTGTTCACCACCATCTCTTATCTTCCCCCATCGAAAACCTTGATCTTTTCTACCCCCGGTAATTCACCCCAGAGTCCTTGCAGTGTTCATATGTTTTAATCCTCTCCCACCTCCCCCCAAGTCCTCCCGATGTCCCTGCTCTCAAATGTTGTGTTTGTGTCCTTCCCCTTCTTCCCCCTCTCTTTTGTGTCCTCCCCCCTCTCTCCCCATCTTGTCTGCCGCTCCCCTTGTTTTTTGTGTTTTGTGTGTCGGTTTGTCTTTTTGTGTGATTAATGTTTGCTCTTTCACGAGCCTCGATCTTGTATACAAAAAAAAAAAAAAAAAAACCACATAGAAACCAAAGAAAATTTAATTTGAAAATAATTTCCGGCAAAGTACTGTACTTAAGTCTCCAGGTGATATAGACCATGTGCGTATCTCGTGTGATCATGCACAAGTCTCGTGATATAGCATTATCAATGTAAGATAGTCCACACGTGACACACGTGTTCTACGTCGTGCATGCCGCTTGCATTTAAACACCCTCATCAAACCGGCCCCACTCCAGATCCAGGGCCCAAATCAATTTCTCGCCCATTAAGTTGGGAATCATTCTGCGCTATGCGTTTTATCTCCACATTTTTCCAGCTTTTGAGGACACCGCTGGCATAGCAAGGAGAGCCCGAGTCGCAAAGATGTATGATGAAATAACGCAATTCGATTTGAAATTAAATTGCAATGCCCTGCTGTCAATTGTCACCCTTGCTGAATTGCTGATTCCGCAAAAAGGTATGGCCAAGGTGTACTACGATCGATGAAGATTCCTGCATGCCAATGACCCATAAGATAAGGAAAGTTGAACTTACTATATTTCAATGATCTCTTAATGGCCTTCCGTGCGCAAAACAGCTTGGTACCAAAACTTTCCAAAAGGGATACAACGTATTCCACTCAAAATAATGTTATTGTGTAGTACCGGGTACTGCTGTGCTGCATTGTCGAGCACAACCTCCTTTGGACGGGTGAAAAGTCAACTGTTCCACCTTCAATTTTGTGGAAGTCAAATATCCAATTGCACCCATCATGATAGTAGGCCTCTGAGCAGGATCCATGGTCCTGCCAGTAGATCGAATATGATATGGATATTATATGTTAGGCCGAGGAGTTAGGGCTGGGAGTTAGGGCTAGGAGTTAGGGCTAGGAGTTAGGGCTTGGAGTTAAGGGAAGGAGTTCAGGGATAGGAGTTAGGGATAGGAGTTAGGGATAGGAGTTAGGGATAGGAGTTAGGGATAGGAGTTAGGGATAGGAGCTAGGGCTAGGGGCTAGGAGTTAGGGCTAGGAGTTAAGGGAAGGAGTTAGGAATAAGACTTAGGGCTAGGCATTAGGGCTAGGAGGTAGGGCTAGGAGCTAGGGCTAGGAGTTAAGGATAGGAGTTAAGGGAAGGGGTCAGGGATTGGAGTTAGGAATCTTTGTTTCTTTCACATTTCTTTTTACTTTTTCACAATTCTTCTTATTCGTTTCCAATTCATGCTTGTTCTTTCTTTTTCTCTTTCTTCATCTATCTGTCCAAGGAGAAGTGAATTCTTGCAGAGATTTTTCTGGAAGGTTCACTTGGCCGCACCTGGATGGGTTTGTGGGTTGTGGAGTAGCGGCTGAAACCCGAATCCTATCCAGGTTCCTCCTGATGACTCCATCTTTGCTCTTTGCTTATCCTGGTTCCTTCTGATGACTCCAATGTAGTATTTGGTTTTCCATTTCATATATAATGGCATGTGGATTGTTAGCGAAGTAAAGAAAGTAGAAGGTAGATGGTAAAAGTTGTAAGCTGAAAGACTTTCTTCTGAGGTCCTAAATAACTGAATAAGAATGCATTCGTTAAGGAAATATAGAATACAAGGAATTTAGGGATTACACAAGCACAATGGGCCAAATTCCCTCCTCGTGTGTGTTAAGTTTCCTTATTTAGCTGAAGGCGTGTTTGCATTAATATCAACACACAGTAGATGGGGAAAAAGATCTAGAGAGTTCATAGAACACCATAGCCCTCGCAATCTTTAAAAAAAGGACACAAGAAGGATCTTTCAAACTCTTGCTTTCGTTTCTGAGCAAAATATCTATTTCCTACAATTTTGTTTTGAATCTCAATGTGCAGTTCTGTATTCATCAGCGCTGAGAGCGCGAGCGGCAAATTTGATTAGTCGAAATTGGCATAAAATTTTGTCCAAGTACTGATAAACTGGGTTTTTTTTTAAACTGCCAAGAAAGTGACCTGTGTTCTACAGTGTTCAAGTATATAATTCAATTGAACTAAATCTAAGGATTTTAAAAGGTTGTAAAATACAGACTTGGCATTTAATATGGAATATTTTTTTTTTTCTTGACTTGGGTTTACTTTCTTAACTCAGTATATCAATCTGGTGAGTTTCTTTTACACTTTGGTGATTTATTTGTTAAAAGAACCATGTCACTGATTGTCTGTCGCAGCAAGAAGTCAACAACAGGATTATACCACAGGTGGCGTGGCAAAATGTACGGACAGGTGCTTTGATGATTGGCTTCACAGTCGGGTATACAAGGGTTGTTGCGTTCTGTATTAGTGGAAAACAACTGCTGCACGTCTCCAAAAGTTATTGCCGCTTCCTCTGGAGATGGTCCGTCAATGCGACAATGCTGTTTGTCATGGAGTGGTGGCTTTACGAAATTACAGGATGAAACAGCGTGCTATTGCTCGGCAGTATGGCATCACTCAAGGTCAGGTGTCAAAGATCCTGAAACGAAATGCTCAGAGGGGTGTCCCTACTCCAATACCGAGGCCAGGACGTCCCCAGCTGCACCGGTTAGTCCGCAATGGCCGTACCAAGTCAGCTAATCGGCTTAGGGCTGAGTGGCAGCAACTGACAAATGTGCCTGTATCCAGAAGGCTAGTCAACCAACGACTGGTTCTAGCAGGCTATTGTACCAGGCGTCCCCTGAGAAAGCCACGCCTGACCAGACAACACCGCCAGCGCCGATTGCAGTGGGCCAGAGAGCACCATCAATGGCAGCCAGGACACTGGAATCACGTGATCTTCAGTGACGAGTCTAGATTTCTGGTCTATCGTCAAGATGGCCGCGTCTGAGTGCGCAGACAAGTGCATGAAGCCTACAACAAAGATTGTATAGTGCCAAGAGTCCAAGCTGGAGGTGGTGGGGTGACCGTTTGGGCTGCTTTTCATGCAGGGGGCAAAACTGACCTGGTTGTTCTGAATGGAAACCTGAACCAGTTCAAGTACAGGGCCATTCTGGAAGAAATATTGCTTCCATTTGCTCGTGCAGCCTTTTGAGGAAACTTTGTCTTCCAAGATGACAATGCACGGCCTCATCGTGCTCACATGATCCAACACTTTCTTGCTGACCGTGGTGTAGAGCATATGGAGTGGCCTGCCATGTCCCCGGATATGAATCCGATAGAGAACTTGTGGGCAGAATTAACGCGTCAAATCGACAACTTGGACCAGCAGCCTGCCTCTCCGTGCGTGAATTGCAGCAGACTATTGTCACTGCATGGCAAGCGATTCCTGTCCAAACCTTGGCAAATCTCGTGAACAGCATGCCTCGACGTGTACGTGCTCTCCTGAATGCTCGTGGGGGTTACACGAAGTATTGAACTGTAACTTTACTGTCCGTAATCCCAGTCGTAATTTAACTTTTGTTTTTGTTAAAAAAAATTTTGGCTAATGTGCAAAATAAAGAGATACTTCTGGAAAATGTACAGAAGTTTAACACAGTACTGTCCATGAATTGAGTTCGATATCAGTTTGCATCACTTTCAAGGATCAATTTATTTGTTTCGAAATGTCAAATGTGGTTTTTGTTTCTTTTAAAGGTCACATTAACAAAATCAAGAATAATTTCAACATAATTCCAATGAACTTTTGGTTCTAAGACATCTTGAAAAGGAAGTTCACCCCCACAAAAAAAATATTCCATATTAAATGACAAGTCTGTATATATATATTTTCCGAAAGTTTACCACCGTTGCTGCAGTGTCTCTTACACCACCTTATTTCACACGTTACACTTATTTGTGCCTCTTGTTTGTGTCTTTTATGACGTCCCTAAAAACAGTGCGTTTCCTGTTTGGAATGATTTTAAAACTTTTTTGACTGCCAGACAGGCAAAGAGACTATTTGTTTTTTATTACTTTACTCCTCTCTGCGCATGTGCGTTCGGGACGAGATTCCTTATCGTTTGCCAGGTTCGGAGCCAAAGTACTACTGAACTACAGGTTCATTTTCTGATTCATGTTCCGATTTGTGTTCAGAATATATGATTCAATTGAAATTTGGTTGTTCCTCGATCATAGACTGACATTTGTAGACAGACAGTCAAAGTGAACCAATTGCTTAACCCGCTTTGCGCACGGGGCGATTATGTGGGAAGAAAATAGGTGTTTGACCAAAAACTCTGCAAGCGATAGAACAACGCATTGCTCCAAGTCCCAAGTGCTACAAAAAGTGATTGCTTCACTTGTAAAATGGACAACACCTCAATGTCAGTGTCGTAAAGTTCGCTGGATGAAGGCTTTGTCTACTGCCCCATGGAAAGAGTGGCTAATTGTGGCCAAAACCTATTTGCTGAAAGCTCTTTGATATTTTGCCAAATGGTGCATATAAAGTAGGAGAAAATAAACCAACACATGATGACACATCGTAAAACTACAAGGCCAACTAGAGAGGAGATAGTAGTAAAATCAAACCATTAAAAAGATGGAGAAAGGATATTAAATTGAGCTTTCAACAGAAGCACACGGAGTTAAGTGGTCATCAGCATTTTTTTCATTTAGGGAGTGCAATGAAAAGTCAGAATTACTACTTAAGAGAGAATACTATAGCATTGGGACACGAAAGAGAAATCTCCAAAAAAAATGCTGTGGTTTCAACTGTCATCATGCCAATTGATTGGTTGTTGGTGCCTCTTCAACCAGCCATGTCATGGAGGCAAAGGACCTCTGTGACTCCATCGGCCTCACCCAATCAGTGAACTTGCCGATCCGGATTTCTCCCAATGGTATGTCCTCCCTTCTGGACTTTCAAATGATTAATTTCCTGTCAATCTCTTCTGTTCCTCTTCTGCCCCAATAGGTCTGATCATGAACTTGTGAGAGTACCTACTGTACCTCTCCGGCTATCGTTGGAGAGCTGCCTCAGCGCCATAGATTCTGGCAGTTCTCTCAAGCTGACTGACCGGGATTGCAAGCTGCCCTCTCATGTCAAGACGGGTCCTTCATGTCCACCTCTCCTGATATGAATATCACTAAAGAAAAAAAACAAAAAAACGACATGATGGCACAAAAGTTCATTACACTGCCTGCCAAAAATAGACATGAAATTAGTGATCAAGACAAAATGCTGCAATGAAAAGAAGTATTTTATGAACAGCTTTCCACAGTGACGAAGGGGTTGACAAGTTGCATCAAATAACAGCCGAAGAGACGCCAGACATAACTAACTGGGAAGTTAAGCATGTTTTGGTGGTTCATGTGCAGCCTGTGGCTGCTGGTTGCATCATTTTCTGGGGGCGCAGCTGCTGCTGATGCAATGCCTCTCCACAACCACTCATCTGGTACTCATTTTGCCGTCCTCAGAAGGATGACAGACTAGGTCAACCCACCTGGTGTTAATTCAACGGAATGCCAGGGGCCTAAGACCTCCAGCCAGCCACTTCAGCCATGAAGCCAACACCAGGCCTAACATGCCTTACAAAACATGAAAAGAGGAAAGGCACCAGGGCCAGATAACGTATTAATAGAACCAATTATGGAAGGAGAAGAAACCATCAAAGTAGAGCTTGCTAAATTATATGCAGCTTGCTTTAGACAAGGCAAAGTTCCCAAGCAATGGAAAGAAGCCAACATGATTATCCTCTAAAGAACCATCGTCCAATCAGCTTACTTTCAAACATATATATATATATATATATATATATATATGGGGGGCAAACTACCGATAGTGCACAGTATATGGACTACCGATAGTGCACACGACATATATATATACAGTCACGTGAAAAAGTAAGTACACCCCATGTAAAGTTTTGACTTTTTCAACATATTTCAACATACAGCTATTTGATCTTCATTTCAACAATATTGATAGATAAAGGTGATATAATATAACAAATAGCATGAAACATTTACATTTTGTCGTCCATTGTATAATTTAAATAAACATAAATGCAAATTTCGCATGTGGAAAAAGTAAGTACACCCCTACATTTATCACTACTTCAAATACCTAAAATTAGAATCTGGTGCACCAGCTCAGGTGCAAATGATTAGAACATCGTTGGAGATGATCTTGGAGGAACCTGTCTTATTTAAACAGCAGACATTTAGTTTGGTTTGCTCTTTGTTGTTGAAGTGTGCGGCGTCACCATGCCTAGATCAAAAGAGCTCTCTGAGGCCTTCAGAAAGAAGGTTATAGATGCCTACGAGTCTGGGAAGGATTTAAAAATATCTCCAAACAATTTGAAATCAATCATTCGACTGTCCGGAAGATCATCTACAAGTGGAGAAGATTCCAAACAACTGCCAACTTGTTCAGGCCAGGCCGCCCCAGCAAGTTCAGCGCGAGAGCAGACCGCAAGATGCTGAAAGACGTCTCTAGGAACCCCAGAATGTCATCAGGGACCTACAGGTAGCTCTTGCCACTGTTGATGTCAAAGTGCACGAGTCTGCCATTAGAAAGAGGCTGCACAAATTTGATCTACATGGGGGGTGTGCCAGGAGGAAACATTTGCTGTCCAGAAAGAACATCAGGGTAAGACTAAAGTTTGCCAATGAACACCGAGGCAAAGACCCGCACTTCTGGAACAATGTGCTCTGGACAGATGAGTCAAAGGTAGAGCTATTTGGCCACAATACCAGAAGACATGTTTGGCGAAAACCAAAGACAGCATTTGACCACAAGAACCTGGTACCAACTGTAAAGCATGGTGGTGAAAATATTATGGTTTGGGGGGCAGCTTTGCTGCATCAGGGCCTGGGCAGCTCACCATCATATAATCCACTATGAATTCTTCATTGTACCAGAGGGTGCTTGAGGATAATGTGAGGCCATCTGTCAGAAAGTTGAAGCTCAACCGAAGGTGGACCTTGCAACATGACAATGACCCTAAACATACCAGTAAATCCACCAAGGAATGGCTGAAAAAAAAGAAATGGAGGGTTCTGGAATGGCCAAGTCAAAGCCCGGATCTAAATCCCATCGAGATGTTGTGGGGGGATTTGAAACGAGCTGTGCATGCAAGAAACCCCTCAAACATCGCACAGCTGAAAGAATTCTGCATGGAGGAGTGGGCAAAAATTTCTCCCAGTCGATGTCAGACTGGTAGACAGTTATAAGAAACGCCTACTTGAGGTTGTTTCTGCCAAAGGGGGCAATACCACCTATCAGAGCCAAGGGTGTACTTACTTTTTCCACATGTGAAATTTGCATTTATGTTTATTTAAATTATACAATGGACTACAAAATGTAAATTGTTCATGATATTTGTTATATTATATCACCTTTATCTATCAATATTGTTGAAATGAAGATCAAATAGCTGTATGTTGAAATGTGTTGAAAAAGTCAAAATTTTACATGGGGTGTACTTACTCCTTCACGTGACTGTATATATTGCTACGGTTTTGAGATTTGTACCTATGACATCATTAAAGGCTAAAGGTTTGCCCCCCATAGTTAGTCCATGAGCAACACGTAGGCCCACATAGAGTATTAGTTATGTCATAGTATGTGTGAGTATAGGCCATTTTCCCTAGTAATATCTGTGTTGTGTAAAGCCATGAGTTTAGGTCCCTTCATTTTTGCTCCACCCTTCAATTCTACCTATGAGCATAATTGATCCCACGCCCCATTTGGCATCCCTCAATTTTTTATTTTTTTTATTTTTTATTTTTTTTTGTATACAAGATCGAGGCTCGTGAAAGAGCAAACATTAATCACACAAAAAGACAAACCGACACACAAAACACAAAAAACAAGGGGAGCGGCAGACAAGATGGGGAGAGAGGGGGGAGGACACAAAAGAGAGGGGGAAGAAGGGGAAGGACACAAACACAACATTTGAGAGCAGGGACATCGGGAGGACTTGGGGGGAGGTGGGAGAGGATGAGGGACCAGCTTAATGGTTCAGATTTCACCTATTTTCATTGTGACGGCTGGATGATGCAATACAATCAAAATGTGACACAATACAAGTAAGTGAAGATGCTTGCACATGGACCCACACACCTTATCTCCAAAGGCCTTCAATTACATTGCTAGTTTTTACTGTAATATAAGGCTCATTAAGGACCTTGTACTTATATCATGTGTAGGACAAATATGTCAGCAGATATCTGTGTACTTTTTATTTTACATGAATTACAAGGACATGAGGTGATGGACAGAGATACCTGGAATTTGAGACTGGGACAATTCACATGGAAAGACCATCAAGCTCGATCTTTGATTGGACTTAATCTTCTTTTTTTCCATTTTTGGCAATCAAACATTGTCTCCCATTGTTCCTGGTTGTAGAGGTCTGCACAAGTTTTACTGCATTTCTGAGAGAAAGTCACAGGAATTAGAATCTATGTTCAACAGAAAGGCCTGGCTCACATCACATGACACAACTAGAACGGCACTGCAGAGAGCATACCTCCACCTGGTTGGCCATATCACTCAATGGTGAAGAATCACTTTTTCTTTTTCTTTTCTTTCTATTTTTGTATACAAGATTGAGGCTCGTGTAAAAGCTAACATCAATCACAAAAAAAAAAAAAAAAAACGGAAACACAACACATACAATAAAGGGAGCAGGAGACAAGATGGGGAGAGAGAGGGAAGCACACAAGTACAACAGCAGAAAACAGGGACATTGCGAGATCTGTGGGAGGGAGAGGGCTTGGGATGGAGAGGCTGAGGAGGAGGAGGCGTGGGGGGGGGGGGGGGGGGAGAGGTATAAAACACATGGACACTGCTAGCACTTCCAGGAAAGAAGTCGGTATTTCAAAAAAGTGGATCTGGGGTGAATTAACAGGGGTAGAAAAGATCAAGGTTTTGGATGGGGGAAGATAAGAGATGGTGGTGAACAGCTGTTTTAAAGACCTGGAAGGAGGAGTGGGATTGAAGAGAGTCAGGGAGTTTGTTCCAGAGGCGGGAGTACAGAGGAATGAAAGAGTGAAGGTCAGCAGAGAGTCTTGATTTTGGCAGTTTAACCATAAGAGGGTTGCTGGCAGATCTTGTACGACCTGTAGGAATATTTGGGGGACAGAGCACAAATAGAGCTGGGGGAGCTAGGCCGGATAG
The DNA here is from genome assembly GCF_964187855.1 of Myxine glutinosa. Lineage (NCBI taxonomy): Eukaryota > Metazoa > Chordata > Myxini > Myxiniformes > Myxinidae > Myxine > Myxine glutinosa. The sequence continues at coordinate 22,834,824 of NC_136273.1, forward strand.
TAGTCGGTAGAAGACAGAAAGACCACCGACCTGTCTGCGGTGAGTGAGTGAAAGGCCCTCACAATCAGCTTCATCACGGGAGATTCCAATGATTCTGAAAGCTTTGGTTTCGACAGCGTGAAGCCGAGCGAGGTGTGAGGGAGGAGCACCAGCTCAGAGGGGAGAGCAGTATTCCATTGAGCTTCGGATGAAAGCCTTGTATGTGGTGAGAAGCTCAGGTGTGCCAAGGAAGGACTTCGCACGACAGAGGATGCCCAGTTGGCGATTGGCTTTGGAGGCCAGCTTGGAAATGTAGTTTTCCCAGGAAAGATCATGGCAGATAGTGAGACCCAAAAGCTTGAGTGACAGAACTTCTTGGAGAGGATTGTTGAGAAAGTGGATGGGAGGGTTTTCCAGTCGGTCTTTTCGGAGAGACATAGTAAGAGTGTGAGATTTGTCAGGATTGAAAGACCTGTTCCACTTGTTTGACCAGTCTGATTTTGTCCAGGTCTGCAGAGAGTGAGGAGGCTGCAGACTGCCAATTTGAGGGATGAGGGAATGGAGCGGCAGAGAGTAGAGTCATCAGCAAAGAGATAGAGAGGATTTTCAAGAGAGTCGGAGAGATCATTGATGAAGACCAGATAAAGCACAGGGCCCAGAACACTGCCTTGGGGAACTCCAGCCTGAACAGGAAGAGGAGATGAGAGAAACCCATTCAGGGCCACACGTTGACGACGACTAGAGAGGAAGTCCGCAAGCCATGCATGGAGATTTCCATGGATACCATAGGAGGAGAGTTTGGAGAGCAGAGCGGGGTGCCAGACCGTATCGAAGGCACGTGATATGTCGAGGGAGACAGCTCTAATTTCCTGTTTGGCATTGAGGACCTCCATCCATTGTTGAGACAGCAGAAGCAGCTTGTCCAGAGTGGAATGACCTGGTCTGAATCCAAATTGATGATCCAAGATCAAGCCATTGGAGAAGAGGAAGGATTGAATATCGGAAGCAATGATGGATTACATGACTTTGCTGATAATTGGAAGCAGGCTGATTGGTCTGTAGTTGCAAGCATCTCTTTTTGCACCTTTTTGTGTAAAACGGTAATCTTGGCTGATTTCCTAACTGATGGCAGATGACCCTGAGAAAAAGAGAGAGGGTGAAGAGAACATAGAGGGTGAGATGGAGTGGCAGAGCAGGATTTTGGGACCCGATGTCATCTGGTCGAGTTGTAGAATCAGAGTCGAGGTTGAGATAAGACTGGGTACGGTGGGTACAGAGAGAGATGGGTTTGGGACACAAGATTTTGAGGCAAACACAGAGTTGAGGCATTCGGCTTTGTCATAGTCAGGTTCACTATGTTTTTTCGTTCAAATTTTTGGAGATTAGCAAAACTATACATTTTTGGAATATTCAGAGCATGAGGAATCCAAAAATTAATGTTTACATTTGCGTGGACACCTTTGCGAAAATGACACTCAGGACAGTGATGAAGATCTGTAAAAGCATATTCCTGAACGGTATAGACCTCGTAGATCCTGTGTATAGGACTTATAGTTCAATCTGATACTACCTATAACTTCCTACAACAACCTATAACTTCAAAGGACTTGCAATATCATGTATTATGTAATACAGTTATATCACAAATATAAAGACAATGGTTTTCAATTACCTTTGTTTGTTGCTTTTCTATAATCCTGAGCACTATTTTGAGGCCTTTATTGGATTCCTTGACCCAGAAAACATAGGATTAGCATATTTAATTAAGTCTCTAGCTTGACTAGAAGCCGAGATCGCGCAAAATATGTATTTTATGGCGGCCATTTTCAAAATCCAAAATGGCGGCCATGCAGGTGTCTGTGCAAATGCCAACATTGATTTTCAGATTCTCCATGCTCTGAAGATTCCAAAAATGTACAGGTTTGCTAATCCCAAAATTTTGAAAGAAATTATATTTGTTAACATAGTGAACCTGACTATCTTCATCACTGTCCTGAGTGTCATTTTCGCAAAGGTGTCTACGCAAATGTGAACATTAATTTTTGCATTCCTCATGCTCTGAATATTCCAAAAATGTATAGTTTTGCTAATCTACCAAAATTTTGAACGAAATTATATTTGTTAACATAGTGAACCTGACTATCACGTGCATTGTCAACTGTGTAGCCATTTGAGGTAAGGGAAGGGATGGAAGTGGAACAAACACCAGAAACGGATTTGACCAGATGCCACTAGGATTTGGAGGAAGGAGAGCGGTTTGAGAGTTCATTCTTGAGAATAGAGAGAAATTGTTTCCTGGCTCTCCTGAGGGTAGACACACACTTGTTCCGAGCTTGGAAGGAACTGAGATTGCCACTTAAACAATTAAATAATTATCATATCCGAAACCATATTCAGATATTCACCAAAATCGAATCGATTCTTCCTAGTCACACACCCAACCGGTCCAACAAGTTTCGTCCAAATCAATCCATAACTTTTTGAGATATCCTGCTATGTATCGTTTTGGCCCGATCTCCCAATGGTGAAGAATCACTTTTAAAAATTCTAGTAGCCGGATCCGAATCCGGATCTTCACCAAAATCGAATCATTTCGTCGTTGTGACAAACGCTACATCTCTGCCAAATTTTGTCCGAATCCGTCCACAACATTTTGAAATATTTTGTTCACAAACAAACAAACAAACAAACAAACAAACAGACAAACAGACAGGGGTGGAAAACATAACTTCCATCCACCTTTGGTGGCGGAGGTAATCACAAGCACTGCTCTTGCGACCTGTACGTCTCGCACCCGATAAAATGAATGAGTTATATAATAACCAATTTGCATGCGTCGATTTGGTTCATTTTCAGAATAAAATCAGGCGTGAAAATGAATGTGTTCCTTTAGCTAAGGACTGTTATTTAACCGGGGTCGTCGAATGACCTTCTCAAAACTTCATTGTCAAGGTACATATTTAGGGGATGATTTAGGGGATTTAAGGGACTGAAGTTACTGGGGAGAGGTTGGGGAGGATTGCAGGTGGATAACATCTCGGATTTGGTTATCGCAGCATTGTTTGGGATATACGGGGCTCATAGTCAATGTTCAGGCCAGTGTCGTGACCTTTTATAAATTGGACCTTCAAAGGCATGTTCTGATTGTACGAGGAATAAAGTGGATAAAATTAATTGTCTTCTTCAGAAAGAGGGGAATTTAAATCGATGCTGTTAAGGATAGCAAATCCACCAATGAATATAATATCAAGAAAGATAGGTTACAAGAAAAAAAGGGACAATATATTGTAGTTTGACAGTTGAAAAGCCCCCATGGTCTTCAAATTGCAAATAATTTGAAACATTTATTGTTGCAAATAGCATATTATGTTGTTGCGGGAACCGTCATAAGGAGAAACGATGGTAAGATAGACCAGTTATGCCATCAATAAATATCTGACATAAGTGTGTAGTTTCTCTGGAAAATGATAAAATCATAGAACATGTGTCGAAGTGTGTTCAGAAGTCGATAAACATGACTCCCTCCCTTCCATAATATGTCTAAAGCCCCCCCACCATTCCTCACCCATTAATCCTTGAAATTGTTCCCTTCGTATTCTGTCTGTGTATTTGTTTAATAAATAATTTCCACCTCCGTAAGCCACTGAATTCCCCCTCGACCCCTTCGAATAAGGTGAAAAGCAGAGCCTTGTGACCGTGCGTCAGGTAAGAGCCAGGCCGAGACTGGCAGTCTCGAGGACTTAAAGCCGCGAGGAACCTCGGAAGCCACTGAAAGCTATGAGGAGCTGGGCGGTGAGCCAATGAGCACGCACCAGGATGACAGTTTATAGCTGGCTCGGAATTACTACACAGGCTCAACAGCTCAGTGGAGAGTGTGCATACCTCTAGGGCCTAGGCTGTCTTACCAACAACCCCTTTTGACATGATGGCAGGTAAAATCCCATATACTGTGTTGATTCTGTCTTTGTTTACTATTTTTTTCTCATCATTTATTGTAAAATATCTTGTCCTGAATGCAATACTTGAGCCCTGTGAATCAATAGAATGATTCAAATGATTACATTGGATAGATCTGACTTGACAACTGAATGCAGGACTAAAGCCTCCCTCAACATGCTCCATTCCTCTATTTCCTGCAATTCTGGGCCTTTGTATAAAAAAAAAAACCACCATTTAGAGGCCATTTTTCCCCGCAAAGCGGGGGTTGGCCTTTTTCGGGGACCGTGGTTGTTGTTTTTTTTGGTCCCCTTTTTGAAGCAATGTTCTACGGCCGGATGCCCTTCCTGCCGCCAACCCTGTTTGTCACCTTTTTTTACGACACACAGGGAATTACCAGTGAACTGGTACTCAAACTACACAGGGCCTTTGTATACTCCGGTTATTTTAAAATTCCAATTGAATTTTTCAATTTAACCTCTCCGTCTTGCTCTGCTGCTTCCAAGTCCTTCTCCAGGTTGACAGGTTGACTGTGACCAACATATTATTGAATTTAGTTTTGTCTGATCCTTTGTTCTCTCTCCTTGTCTTTCTCTGTTACACTGGAACGTTTGTGTAGCATCCTTACATGTATTCCTTAGTATTCCTTTATTTTCCAATTTCACTCCAGATTTCGACATAATTATTTAGGCCATGAGTTCCGATCGTAAAAATATTGAATCAGATTTTGAATATCAGCTTTTAATGAGCCTATGCGATAATCTTGCCCTGAGCCAATCACAGTGCACCTAGACTCACACAGCCAATTAGCCTAACAGGGAATGGACGAATAGACAGTCAGTCATCCTTATTATATAAATATTATTTTTTTTAATTTTTTTTTTTTATTACTTTTATTATATGAATATACGTATGTGTGAAAAAGACCAACAGGGACTATTAAAAGCATCTTCAAATGTTGAAAGGTTGCAGCCCATCGGCGTCACAGGCATTCTGAGGCACACCGTTTGTGTAGGCCTCAGGCTTCAAGCCTTCCGGTCTATAGGATATTTCCTTTTTGGCCCATTGGAATTGGAATTCATCACGCTATATAAACACGATGTACTAGTACCCGACTGCAAAGCCGCAATGAGCCGGCGAAGCCAAAGCCTCTTGCCACTATTTTACCCATCACTATGGCATCAGTAGGTTAGGTAGTTGGTAGTAGGTAGGTGTAGTAGGTACCGTACCAAGTTCAAAATGACACCATTTGCATTCTGGATGAGATTAGAATTTATAAAATTTCCTTCTTGATTAATTCGGTGAATTCCGTCTCAACTTCGGATATTTCCGGCCGTGAAAAACTATCCCCTACGGCCGCGAGATTTCTAAAAAATCATTCTTCGTCAATTTTAGAATATTTGACGCCGTTTTCAGCGTCCGAAATGTGGTAAAAAGCTTTTTGAAATATTTTTTCTCATTGGTTCCGTTAATTGGTGACGATTTTCGTTGAAGATAACCAGGGCCCGTGCGGGCCCGGGGAACGAGGTTGGTCTTAAAGTATTTTAATTACAAATTAGAGGTGCATAAGATTGTGAATCAAACAAAGACGGGTGAAAAAACTCCTATTGAACTTTTTCACAATTTTTTTATGCATAGTTCCGCATCCGCAAGATGGCGGCCTCCATTGAGTGATTTGGTTTTTGAAAAAAAAATTCAAATGCTCGAATCTCATTGGTTCCGGTGTTTGGTGACGATTTTCGTTGAAGATAACCAGGCCCGTGCGGGCCGAGGTTGGTCTTAAAGTACTTTAATTACAAATTAGAGGTGCATAAGATTGTGAATCAAAAAAAGACGGGTGAAACAAACTCCTATTGAACTTTTTTCAATTTGTTATGCATACTTCCGCATCCACAAGATGGCGGCCTCCATTGAGAGATTTGGTGCGTCAAAGCTTCGAAATTCCCTCCCCTTTTTTTTTTTTTTTTAAAGCTTCGAAATTCCCAAGGGATCCAGAAAAATCTGGCTTTTCAACATAATACGTACGCGTTCATTCAAAACACCGGCTTCGCCGGCTATTATATATGCACATAAGCAATAGCAATGTTTTAGCATCATTACATAACCCATGTTATTTTTTCAAGGCATCGAGCAATCAAGCCAGCGTTCTGTGCGTACGCACCGCCCGCATTTTTTTCGAAAGCAAATGAGCCTGTGCTTATACATTACCCACGTTATCTTATTATTATTTCTGAAGTAATCGAGGCTGTGCTTATACATCGCAGGTTTGTGAATTTCACATTTATGCCTGAAACACAGGTTCATGATTAATATTCCATTTCGACCCATTCACGTTTCCCATTCCTTTATTGCAAATAATGCATCGGACATAATCCATAACTTGTGTGTATAATCCACTGTGTTTTGTTGAGTTTTGTGCACCTGTCATGATTGTATTGATTGTATCGTGATTGTATCGTGATTGATTGTATCGTGTCATGATTGTATCGTATTGACTTATTAAAATCTGATATATTTGATTATTTGATTTTTATTTTACACCATATTTTGATTTTATTTAATCATCGGCCAGCGCCACCAGGAGCGTTTTTTTGGATTTGGATTCTACTTTTTCTGTCAACTTTTGTTGCTCCCGTGAACGTCATTGTTTGTTTTGTGTTCTTACTCTTCCACAAGCCTTCATGATGTATCAAAAAGAAAAAAATCGAGTATTCTTTTATTATGCATCTCTTTTATACATCCCCCTTTTCCCTCCCCAAATCCCCTCTTCCCCTTTGTCTCCCCTCTCCCTCCCCTGCCTCCCCTCTCCCTCCCCTACCTCCCCTCTCCCTCCCCTGCCTGCCCTCTCCCTCCCCTACCTCCCCTCTCCCTCCCCTGCCTGCCCTCTCCCTCCCCTGTCTCCCCTCTCCCTCCCCTGTCTCCCCTCTCCCTCCCCTGCCTACCCTCTCCTGTCTCCCCTCTCCCTCCCCTGCCTCCCCTCTCCCTCCCCTGCCTCCCCTCTCCCTCCCTGTCTCCCCTATCTCCCCTATCCCTCCCCTGCCTCCCCTCTCCCTCCCCTGTCTCCCCTCTCCCTCCCCTGCCTACCCTCTCCCTCCCCTGCCTCCCCTCTCCCTCCCCTGCCTCCCCTCTCCCTTCCCTATCTCCCCTATCCCTCCCCTGTCTCCCCTCTCCCTCCCCTGCCTCCCCTCTCCCTCCCCTGCCTCCCCTCTCCCTCCCCTGCCTCCCCTCTCCTGTCTCCCCTCTCCCTCCCCTGCCTCCCCTCTCCCTCCCCTGCCTCCCCTGCCTCCCATCCCCTGTCTCCCCTCTCCCTCCCCTGTCTCCCCCCTCCCTCCCCTCTCCCTCCCCCGCCTCCCCTCCCTCCCCTGTCTCCCCTCTCCCTCCCCTCTCCTGTCTCCCCTCTCCCTCCCCTGCCTCCCCTCTCCCTCCCCTGCCTCCCCTCTCCCTCCCCTGCCTCCCCTGCCTCCCCTCTCCCTCCCCTGCCTCCCCTCTCCCTCCCTCCCCTCCCCTGTCTCCCCTCTCCCTCCCCTGCCTCCCCTCTCCTGTCTCCCCTCTCCCTCCCCTCTCCCTCCCCTGTCTCCCCTCTCCCTCCCCTGCCTCCCCTCTCCTGTCTCCCCTGCCTCCCCTCTCCTGTCTCCCCTCTCCCTCCCCTGCCTCCCCTCTCCTGTCTCCCCTCTCCCTCCCCTGCCTCCCCTCTCCCTCCCTTGCCTCCCCTCCCTTCCCCACTCATCTTCACGTGCGTTTAAATGGAATACGTAACCATGCCAATGTTTTTTTTCAACCAAGTAAATCGATGATTACCTTTCCAACGTTAGATAATCGGATAAAGGTACAGGTCATGGGTTGGAGTTCAAAACGGCAAACAGAAGTTTTTTTTGGAGTGAAATACTTTGCCAGTGAAAGAAGAAGAATATGTCGTAGTGTGCGGACATACATGGAAACATTCCGCTGGGACCTGTAACAATAACAGTCGCTACATGGATGATGATCTTACGCACTTGTGGCGCAGGTTATGTTTTCACCCCTGTCTGTCTGTCCGTTTGTCTGTCCGTTTGTGAACAAAATATCTCAAAACGTTGTGGACGGATTCGGACGAAATTTGGCAGAGATGTAGTGAATGTGACGAGGAACGAAATGATTAAATTTTGGTGAAGATACGGATCCGGATCCGGCTACTAGAATTGTTTAAGTGATTCATTCACCATTGGGAGATCGGGCCAAAAACGATACATACCAGGATATCTCAAAAAGTTGTGGACGGATTTGGACGAAACTTGGTGGACCGGTTGGGTGTCTGACAAGGACGATTCGATTCGATCTTGGTGAAGATCTGAATATGGATACGATAATTTTTTGATTTTCTTAAGTGATTCTTCACCATTGAGTGATATGGCCAAAAACGAGGAGTAGATCGGGGTATGAAAGACTGGACCTATGGTGATTCCTGTGATTGATTTTGATTAAATGTGATTCTGTATTGTGATTTTCTGGTCTGAGATACAAAACGTAAACTGTTCACCAGGCAGAGGTGTGTGTGCTCTCTATTGAGGCTCATGAAAGAGCTAGAAAAGGAGAGTGCTTGCAGGGAATGGAGTCATTTTGGGTAAAGACATCATGAATATGGATGGGGGTAGTGGTTGGCAACTGTCTTGAAACTCTGGAGGTAAGAATACGACTTAACAGACTGAGGAAGAGAAAAGAGGCACAAATGAGTGGAGGTGAGCAGTGACCCTGGATTTGAAATCGAGCAATACCAGAAATGCACTGATTCCAACAAAGGTTACGGGAGACATCAAGACTAAGAAGATGAAGTTCAGATGATTCTGGTAAGGTTCGTCTTTCGAATGCAGCACAAGGCTGTGGGTAGCATCATGGTGCAGCTGATGGTTAGTTAGGGCTGGAATCTTCTAGGTAGGGCTGGAATCTTCTAGTTAGGGCTGGAATCTTCTAGTTAGGGCTGGAATCTTCTAGTTAGGGCTGGAATCTCCTAGTTAGGGCTGGAATCTTCTAGTTAGGGCTGGAATCTTCTAGTTAGGGCTGGAATCTTCTAGTTAGGGCTGGAATCTTCTAGTTAGGGCTGGAATCTTCTAGTTAGGGCTGGAATCTTCTAGTTAGGGCTGGAATCTTCTAGTTAGGGCTGGAATCTTCTAGTTAGGGCTGGAATCTTCTAGTTAGGGCTGGAATCTTCTAGTTAGGGCTGGAATCTTCTAGTTAGGGCTGGAATCTTCTAGTTAGGGCTGGAATCTTCTAGTTAGGGCTGGAATCTTCTAGTTAGGGCTGGAATCTTCTAGTTAGGGCTGGAATATTCTAGTTAGGGCTGGAATATTCTAGTTAAGGCTGGAATTCGGCCAGGGTGCCGGCAATAGCTTGCCTACTCCTTGCAAAGTACACCATGGTATCCTTAAGGTCCACCGACGAATGCTGGCAGGTGGGACATCCATTTAACGTGGCAGGGGAAAAAATGGCCGCCCCATTAAATGTGTACAAAATGATATGCTGAAAAGCTTCTATAGACTATAGAGTGAAGTCATTCGCTTTTAAAAGTCATTCACTTTATTCTCGAGTGGGTGCATAACCACCAAGACTGTGCATAACCTTCAACCTCATATTACCCCCTCATATTATATTGGGTAGGGGCAGAGGGTCTTCGGGGAAGTAGAGGATCTTGGAGGGGCAGAGGATCTGAGAGAGGGGCGGAGGATATTGGGTAGGGGCGGAGGGTCTGGGAGAAGGTGGAGGATCTTGTTGAGGGTGGAGGATCTGGGAGAGGGGCGGAGAATATTGGGTAGGGGCAGAGAGTCTGGGAGGAGGTAGAGGATCTTTGAGAGGGCGGAGGATCTGGGAGAGGGAAGGAGGATCTGGGAGAGGGGCGGAGGATCAGGGAGAGGTGCAGAGGATATTGGGCAGGGGCGGAGGATCTGGGAGGCGGTAGAGGATCTTGGAGAGGGCAGAGGATCTGGGAGAGGGGCGGAGGATCTGAGAGAGGGGCGGAGGATCTGGGAGAGGATAACGATGCCAGAGTACATCGCTGATAAAGTACCAAATTGGGAGATCACTGAACCGCCAAGGTACACGTCTTCGTTCTTCAGACAGGCTAACACAATAATGGCTGAAGCAATTACAAAGATTCTAATGCGAGGAAGTGGCATTTCCACTGGGGTATTGCACTTATACCACAACAACAAAAATAATGAAAGCAAAATAAAATTTGACGAAAAAAACACAATACGACGCCATAAGCCGTTGCACACCAATTATTTATCCGCAGACTGCGAATCTCTGCCGCAGGTGGATTGCACGGTAACTGCAGTATGCGTAATTTATGAAGGAAAGGGGCCCAGGATAACCAGAACTGTTCAGCCAATACATGTAGCTGTTGAGCTAGGCTACCTAAGCCTCTTCTATCAAGCTGGAGCAGATGAGAACTTCACAGAACAAGAGACATCTGCTGAGACTGCAGGACAGACAGTGGTTATCCATTTTGTCCACCCCTTGCGGCCTCCCCTACCCCTCATTCCTCCCCACACTCATTATATGTCAAATTCTCCCTCTATTTTGCCTTTCATCCCTGTTGTTTGTGTGCACTCCCCCATCTCACTGCTGTTCCTTTTGTTCTGTTTCATCCTGATCCATTCTGTGCTCCAGCTCTTCCACGAACCTTGACACTGCATACAAAATCCTAAATTCCTTGATGCGACGTTCTCCAACAAATGAATTTCCAATGTTGGACACATTGCATGGCCTCCAGGATTCCTGGATCTGACTCCTTGTAGTTTTTTTGTTTATTTGTCTTTTTGTGGAGTCTGTGTAGTTTGTGGAGTTTTGTGGTTTTTTGTGGATGGGGGGGTTGGGGGGGGGGGGAGGAGTGAGGAGAGGGAGCTGGGTAACCTGGGTGACCTTTTCCCGGCGGCGGTGGTTTCGGAACATTGAAAACTTATGAAGTAATTCGCCTCATGGTGGTTACCTTTGGTAGCTTCAAAACAGACATCAAGGCCAACGTGTGGGAGCTTAAAACCTTACCCAGATTCTGAAATACCTACACTCAAAATTTGAAGCCTCTAGGTGCTACAGTTCGGCCATGAAAGCATAACGTACAAACGCACAAGCAAACAATTAAATATATATATATATATATATACATAAGTAAAAATGAACTTTTATTTTCGATCTTAAATTAAATTAAATTCTAACACAAGGGCTGTGATGCCCAGACGTTTAAAATTATGCAATTTAAACTCAACATTTCTCTTTTCTAAGATAATGCTGAGTGTCGTGTCTTCCTTCAGGCATGGACTCCGATTGGTTGTAATGGCAACTATTTCCAGGATCAAGACGCGCTTTGGGGATCACACAATATCAAAGCAAAACAAACGGTTAGTTTTCTATAAAGTAACATGACACACACTGCAAAAGAGTGAGCTTACCTTTTGAATGGTTAATATTATTTTTATCTTTATTAGTAAGCATTTTCAATGAAATTGTAATCATGTGCATTAGTTTTCATCAGGTTTTACAATTTACAACTGATCCACCTTTTTCCCATTGAAACAATACCCTGCCATTCGTGGAATTTTCCAGGAACGTATCCCCCGCAAATTTTGGGGTCCAACAGTATATACAACAACAACAACATGCATTTTAAAGGCCATTTTCCCTGCGAGAGCGGGGGTTAGCCTTGCGGTCCCCATGACAATCTTCTCCATTTTGCCCTATTTTCTGCATCTCTCCTTGTTAACCCCCTTGCCCGCATTTCTTCTTCCACCATCTTTAGCCAAGTCTTTCTCGGTCTTCCCCGTCTTCTACTTCCTTCTACATTCATTTCCATCACTCTTCTCAACCAGTCACTTTCATCCTTCCTCAACACATGACCAAACCATCTCAACCTGTTCCTCTTCACAGCATCAATCACAGGCTCGATTCCCATCATCTTTCGCAATTCATCATTTGTCTTCCTCTCTCTCAACGATACTCCGCACATCCGTCGAACCATTCGCATTTCCACCCTTTCCAACCTTCGTTGCTGCTCTACGTTCATTACCCATGTCTCGCTCCCATAAATCATAACACTTCTCACACATGCAGCATACACCTTTCCCTTCAGCTTCAACGACACTCCCCTCATCATCAGCACGCCACTCAATTCCCGAAACTTCTTCCATGCACATCTCACTCGAGCAACCGTTGCCGAGTCTGATCCACCTTCTCCATTCAGCATGTCTCCGAGGTAGCAAAATGTTTTCACACCTTCCAGCTTCACGCCGTCTCCAAGATCCAACTCAACATTTCCTCCATCTGCAGCTCCCTCTGTGCACACCTTACATTTGAATGTAGCTGCCACACTGGTTAATGACCCTCTCAGACCACTACATTTCTGATGAACCCACTCAGCGCACATTGTACACTGAATGGAGTTCACTCCGACACCCTTCCTACACACAGCACAGGGCCACTTCCCAGTTCTTTCCACCTCACCACATGCTTTACCACTTGCCATCACCTTCGTCTTTCCGATATTCAGCTTCAGACCTTTTGTCTCCATACATTCCTTCCACGTGTTCATCTTTTCCTTCAGTCCATCCATACTTTCCGCAATCAACACCAGATCATCTGCATACAACAACTCCCACGGTAAACCCTCCTTTACGTTCTGAGCCAGCACCTCCATCACAGCTACAAATAGTAGTGGACTTAGTACCGACCCCTGATGCACTCCCACCTTCACCTCAAACTCACCACTGTTCCCGTCCTTCGTCCTTACAGCTGTGCGCGCTCTTTTGTACATTGCCATCACTACTCTGATCAACCATTCCTCCACTCCTAACTTCCTCAATGCCCATGTCAATACTTTGCGTGGAACCCGATCGAATGCTTTCTCCAGATCAACAAACCCAAGAAACAACTTCTTCCTCTTCTCCATGTACTTCTCCTGCAACTGCCTCACAATGAAAAGCGCGTCTGTCGTTCCTCTTCCTGGCATAAATCCAAACTGCATTTCGTCGATCTTCACTTTCTTCCTTATCCTCCTCTCCAACACCCTTTCCAATACCTTCATTCCATGCTCCAATAACTTTATCGCTCGGTACGAGCCACACTCCAGAGGGTCACCTTTCCCCTTGTATAGAGGGACGAGGGTACTCAGTTCCCAATCCACTGGAATGCGGCCTTCTTTCACCACCAGATTACAGATCTCTGTCATTCTCTTCACACCCCAACTTCCTGCTGCCTTCAACATATCTCCCACAACTCCCGTCGGCCCTCCCGCTTTTCTACCCTTCATTGCTTTTATCGCTTCCTCAACTTCCTTCTCAGTTATCTTCTCTGCCGGTCCTAAAACTGGGTTACTCTCTATGTTGCCATCCCATTCATTCTCTGTATTCAACAGCATTTCCATATATCTTTTCCATCTTCCTTTCCAACAGTCCAACAGTATATAATGTATATAAATGCTGTTTAAAAGTTTCTATGGTAGAATAACAATAAAGTAAAATGTTTACGCTTTACACCATGTAAAGCATCTTAAAACCATGTAAAGTGGCAAAAACCATTGGTAAATAAAAGGTAAAGTGGTAAATGGTAAAAACCATTTACACCATGTAAAGCTTTACATCTTAAAAGAGCTAGTTATATTCTTTATACTTTAAAAATACCTCCAAAGCAAAAGAAATTGAAGGAAAGTAGGCCTCAACATTTCGAGCAGCATGCTCGTACGCTGATGACTCGACATTACATTCCTCCATGTTTTTCCCATCTGCTCTATCTTCCCTCACTCGATCTACATCACGTTTCATCAGAGCCACCTCTTAAAATTCAGATTTGGACAAGATTTCCCAGTGGGGCTAATATAATCAAGTTAAGTTTAATGCTTCAAAAACTCAATGTCTTCCCATCTCTCTAAAACTCCTCTCTCAACTCTCCAATCTCGTTTGAAAGCTTCACAATTGCTCCATGTGATACAATAAACCTACTAGGTATTACCATAACATCAAATTTATCCTGGAATCCACACATTACACAAATAGCTAAGTCTGCCTCAATGAAACTAGCAGTCCTGTTCACATGTCGAAGATTCTTCTCTCAACAGTGGCTTCAACTATATAAAGGACTAGCAGAAGTACCCAGCGTGGCCGGGCAGGGGAGGAAGGGAACGGGAGGGGGAGAAGGGGAGGGGAGGGGCGAGAGGGGGAAGGGGTGGGAGGAGAGGAAGGGGAGAGGGAAGGGGAGGGGGGAATGGGCAAAGGGGGAGGGAGTGGGAAGGGGAGGGTAGAGGAGGGAGGCAGGAGAGGAAGGGGATTCATATATATGCTGGTTTGTGAATGTGGCGTTCATCACGTTTCTGAGTTAAGTGTGATACCGATCAGGAAGCAGAAGAAGCCGTACTTACCAACTTCGTACACTTCCGGAATTGTTTGATTTATTTGTATTCAAATGTCTGGTGATTGTTTTGTATTTATTTATGCGAATGTATACTTGCATATAAGTATAACTGTCATTCATTTAAAAAGGCTTAGGCAATATCGAGCGATTTAAAAAAAAAAAAAAAGGAAAAAAAAATTTTCTTAATTTTTTTTTGGCCGAAACCACTCCCAGGCACTCACTGATGAACCTCTGAAAGTTTGACGAAGATCCATCTCTGAGATAAATGGCGACACACAGACAGACACACCCAGACATCTCTCTTTGTAGATTGATTCGTCCTTGCATAGAGTACTGCTTTCACATCTGGGGCGGTTCTTGCTCCACATACTTACTTACTGGACATAATTGAATCCAAAGTAATCCGACTTATCAACTCTCCCAATCTACGCCGCCAAGTTGCCTCTCTTTCTCTTTTCTACAGATATTACTTCAGTTTCTGCTCCCAAGAATTTGCTGCTTGTGTACCTCCGCCATTAGCGAGACTATGAAATACTCGACAAGACACTACATCGCATGATTATTGTGTGGCCATTGGCAACTCAGGTTGGGCATTTAAGATGTTTGTCTCTTCCCCTCCACTGCCAAACTCTGGAACTCTTTACATTATCATGGCTTTCCAAATACTTACGATCTTCCCCTTTTCAAAAAGCAGATTTTCTTTTTTACTTCCTCACAAACTCTTAGACTACATTCTCTTCACTTTTCTATCAATGCAGCTCTTTGTTTAAGGCCTAGCCTCGATGAGGACTATATAGTCCATGACTGGAGCCTTCAACATAAATATATATATATCTATATGGGTGTGCGTACAGATTAGATGTACAGTCGTGGCCAAAAATATTGGCACCCTTGCACTTTTTTCAAATAACTCACAATTTTCTCTAAAAATAAGTTGAAATTGATGAAAGTATTTGGTCTCCACAATTCTTTATTTCACTATTAATATCACAGAACCTTTGTTTTTGATTCAGAACTTAATATATTATTTTAAATCAGAAAAGAAAAAGAAAAGGCATTGACAAAATTATTGACACCCAAGACTTAATATTTGGCAGCACAGCCTTTGGACAAAATAACTGCAGTCAAGCGCTTCCTATAGCCATGAATGAGCTTCCTACACCTCTCTACTGGCAGTTTGGCCCACTCTTCGTGTGCAAACTGCTCCAGTTCTCCCAGATTGGAAGGGTGTCTTCTCCAAACTGCTGTTTTCAGATCTCTCCACAGGTGTTCAATGGGATTTAGATCTGGACTCATTGCTGGCCATTTCACAACAGTCCAGCGTTTTGTCTTGAACCATTCCTAGGTGCTTTTTGAAGTGTGTTTGGGGTCATTGTCCTGCTGCAGGACCCATGACCTTCGAAGGAGACCGAGCTTTCTGACCCTGGGCTGAATATTACACTCCAAAATGCCTTGGCAATCACCTCATTTCATGATGCCATGCACATATTCAAGGCACCCAGTGCCAGAGGCAGCACAGCAACCCCAAAACATCACTGAATCTCCTCCATGTTTGACTGTAGGGAAGGTGTTATTTTCTTTGAAGGCTTCATTTTGTTTTCTGTAAACATAGAGATGATGTGCTTTGCCAAAAGCTCTAATTTGGTCTCATCTGTCCACAGGACATTCTCCCAGAAGGATTTTGGCTTGTTCAGGTGTGTTTTGGAAAACTCTAGTCAGACTTTCTTATGTCTCTCAGCGGTGGGGTCTCCTGGGTCTCCTACCATACTGATAACATTGCGTATGGTGGACACAGGAACATCAAGGTCTTTGGAGATGGACTTGTAGCCTTGAGATTGTTCATGATTGGCTACAATCCTGTGCCTGACCTCCTCAGACAATTCTCTGGTTTTCTTTCTTTTATCCCTGCTCATTGCGGTACACACAGTGACACAAAACAGCAGAATGACTCCTTTTCTCCATTCAAACTGGTGGAATGAGTGATTTTTATATTCCAGGCACATGCAACTCACCACAGGTGAGTTCATTTCCAAAGTAAAGGGGAATCACCTGCTTGAAATCTCATTAATTCCAACAACTTCTAAAAGGTGCCAATAATATTGTCCGGGCCATTTTAGGATTTCTGTGCGGAATTGGCTAAGATTTAGTAATTGTTTTAGCTTTTTTTTTGTTTTGTTCCACTGCAAACCAAATAAATACAAATGTGGATACCAAAAGATTTTTTAATTTCAACAATTTTCTGGAAGAAATGGCGCATTATTTGAAAAAAGTGCAAGGGTGCCAATATTTTTGGCCACGACCGTACGTGTATGCTGCCTGAGCAGGGGTAAAACCAATAACTTCTAAGCAGAATTTAAGGCCTGCAAAGCCTGAATAATTACGAGTACAATGATAAGGTCAGCAAATTGCATGATCTATTTATTAAACAATAGCATGGATTTTATTTTGTTTACATCATATCAAGTTGGTTGTTGCAAAATAAAATTTCCCCCTCCCCCCCCCCCCCCCCATTTCCCTTCTGCTCTCCATTCCAACCACCTCCCGTTGCTGCAGCATACAAACAACGATACATACACGGAAATCACAAAATTTATTCCAACTCCCTCCCCCTCCGCTTTTCCAACATCATATACAATTCCTTTCACATCATCGTCCTTCCCTTTCCTCCCAACCTTATTCTTCTTTTGTGCCTCTTCTCCTCCAACTCCCACATCTCCCTGCCGCCCTTCAGGCTCGCCACTACATCTCAGCAGGTGGCCAAGCCACAGGGCCTGCTGCTGTCTCATTGCAGACAGGTTGATGGCCTCTCTGTCATCAAGCATCTCTCATATATTCTTGCACCCCTGCAGTTTATTTTCCAGTGAACGCTTTTTTTCCTTCGTGCATCCTTCATCCCTCGGCTTTTCAAGGGCTTGACTGGTTTCATATTAACCATATTGTGGCCTGCTGTTGAAGGCAGGAAGGAACAGCACTGTCTAAGATTGATGTTGGGGGGGGGGGGGAATTTGTGAAAATCTTTGTGGCCATTGCGCACACTTCTCTTTGGGTGGTATTTCATGGCAATGCCTTGCCTTCTCAGCCCCGCAAGGTTTCGTGTGTTCATTCAGTAACCCATTACTTGTTACCCTCCTGAAGGTTAAGCTTTCTTTTCTGTTCAAAGTTTAACCTCCACTCCTTTGTTCCATTTTATCACTTCTGTGCTGTCGCCTCCCTCTGTCCTTTTTTGCTTTTCCCCGACAGTCCTTCAAGATGTAGGCCCATGACCCTCTCCTGTTATCTCCCATGTCTATCCACAACTAGTTTTATAGCTTGACAGGATATTTGCCTTTTAAGTTATCTAGCCTAAGCTGTCTAGCCTGGGTTCAATTGCTGGCCCAATTGTTAACTGCCATCCTGGTGCATCATAGGCCTGGTATTGCGAAGATTAACTTATGGAGGGGGTGATAAGCTGGCTGTTCCATCTCCTAAAATTTGCTGATAGATGTTTAAAATCTTATGGTATCTTGCAAAGACAATACGTCATTGCTTGCTGGTACCCAAGCCAAATTCATTTCACACCCTTAACTCTGGAGGACCCAGGATCAGTGCATAGCTTTGCCCCTAAAAATGATGCAAACAGCCACTGAACACGCTACAATATTTAGACATTTTTGTTTGTGATAAAAACATTTGAGATAAAACGTTCGGATTTTTATGTTTTGACTTCATGAATAAACCGGGACTAGAGACTCTTAGCGAAGAACAGATTGACATTGATCGTACGGAGCTTTTCAATTCTCATTAACTCTGCCCTCTCTGTTTACCTACTCGCTGATTTTGTTTCCTGTCCCTTGTCTATCTGTTTCTTTTTCACCTTATTGTCGGTTTGACGATCTTCCACATTTCAGTCCAGAACTTCCTGCATAAGCACCGGGATCTATACAAAACAAAAACTCCCCTACAGCCTCCCTTTCTCCAGCTATCCCTACCCATCATTTAGTTCCCCTATTATTTCCCCCTGATTAGCTTGTAGATAGCCACAAATAATGGTGGCAGTGGTGGGATAAACATTCGGGCTGCCTTACTTTTACACCATCGAGATAAATCATATTGAAGCATCAGGTGAGGATATAAAATCAACTAACATCGAGACAAATATTTTGTCCTGAAAATCAAGTGTACAAAGTCCTCAGCATGGTGTACGCATGACCACGTGTGGCGCCTTGACCTCCAGATCCAGGAATGGCACACACTCGTCATCTGGGTCACAGGGATGACCGTGACCTTCAGCCCTCAAGCTCAAGTCACTCCATCGTTGCTGAGCGAACCCTTGCATGTGGTCATCGAGAGCAAGTCGATCCAGCTGGTGCTTAACAGCTGTTTCTAGCACTTTCTGCTTGTTGTAATACTTCACGAAGTTGTTAATGATCGGATGGATGGGCAAAGCGATAGCCAGGATCCCACACAGGAAGCTCACCGCAGCATTCATCTTGCCCAAGTACGTCTGTGGGTAGATGTCACCATAGCCCACCGTTGTCATGGTGATAATAGCCCACCAAAAGGCGTGTGGGATGCTCGTGAATAACGTTTTGGGATGGCTCTGCTCAAACGTGTATCCGAGTGCCGAGAAGAGGAAGATCCCCAAAGTTAGGTACAGCAGTAGAAGGCTGAGCTCTTTGAAGCTTCCACGCAGTGCGTACGTCAGCATCTGCAACCCGCTGGAGTGACGCGCAAGCTTCAAAATACGCGCCACGCGCATAATGCGCAGAGCCTGCACCGCCTGCTGCACGTTCGACAAGCTCGATGTGCCGGAACTCCTTTTGCCGAGATCGGAGAGCGCCAGGCCCGTGTAGTACGGAATGATGGCGAGTGCGTCCACCACGTTCATGAAGGCGAGCACGAAGCGAAGCTTACGTGGAGCTGCGGTGAAGCGCAGCACGTACTCGAGTGTGAACCAGCAGATGCACACCGTCTCCACCAGACTCAGGGCCGGGTGTTCCCCCGGCAGTCCGTCCTCGTCCGGCACTTGAAGTTCGGGAATGGTGCTGAGACACAGCACGACGGACGAGACGACGACGAGGAGGAAAGAGAACACGGCGATGAGACGAGCCAGAAACGAGGAGTCGGGGGACTCCATGAGCTGCCACAGGACCTTTCGTGCACGGACCGTGATGCTCTCCCCGACCCTCGCTTTGTCCGACAGTGCGAGCTCCACACGACAAGCGATCTCGCTCAACTCTCGCTCCTTCTCGCTGAACGAACTTCGGCAACATTCGTCGAGGAAGCTCGCGTCCACGTGCCAGAAGTCCAGCTCGCTTTTGAAGCAGATGGGACACACACCGCGTCCCATGTGGATCTCGCCCTCGAAGAAGAGCATGGCGATGGTGCGGAACACCAGCGGATCGCGATCGAAGTAGAACTCTCCGCTGCGCGGATCGAAGTCGTCGCAGAGGCTGCGGCTGATCTCGGGGCAGGTGCAGCGGGCCAGGTGCGCGAGTCGCGTCTCTGGAAAGCGGCTGAGCAGGTGGCCGTCCAACGTGAAGCGTTGCCCACCGATGTTCAGGGTCACACCAGGTTGCTCTTCCGACCCGGGACTCGCCTCGTGTCCCCAGCTCCGTTCGCTCATCTGCGCGCACCGACCATCCACACTTGTCGCTATCAATCCTCAATGCATCCTGTATATATATATATATCAAGGAACATCAATAATAATTATTATGTTGGAATTATTGTCCAAGGCGCTTTCTGGACAATTCAGAATACCAAGGGAGTGACACCTGGGGTTATGGTCTTCCTATAGTAGGAAGGTGATTTTTTTTTTCCCCAAAGGCCTTTACTACATATTTGTTGGCAAAGTTTCCTCTGATGTATGAGCGGATAGAGCGTTTACACTAATAGGATGCACAAATGGGGTTGGAGGGCCACGCCATGCCAGGAACGCAAGGAAAGAGTAAGCGAGCCGAGGGAGTCGACTCCCCTTGGTTACCTACTTTTCGGCGGAACCCCACGGTTATCGCGTAACGTTGGAACTCACCTTGGACTGGAATCGCCGTGCCCAGCTGCAGGTCTCCCCGCGGTGTGTGCGCGCGTGCATGGTCTCGTGGAGGATTTAATAGTGAACGCGTTACGTCACGAGCACACGCACGCGGCGCACATACCAACGAGGTCAAGTTTACGCCGGGAGCACAGGCTGGAGCACACGTCCTGGTACTTCTAATTTCTAAAGGACATTCTTTGAACTATTTTACATTTACAGTCACGTGAAAAAGTAAGTACACCCCATGTAAAGTTTTGACTTTTTCAACATATTTCAACATACAGCTATTTGATCTTCATTTCAACAATATTGATAGATAAAGGTGATATAATACAACAGATATCATGAAACATTTACATTTTGTAGTCCATTGTATAATTTAAATAAACATAAATGCAAATGTCGCATGTGGAAAAAGTAAGTACACCCTTGGCTCTAATAGGTGGTATTGCTCCCTTTCGCAGAAACAACCTCAAGTAGGCATTTCTTATAACTGTCTACCAGTCTCTGACATCGACTGGGAGAAATTTTTGCCCACTCCTCCATGCAGAATTATTTCAGCTGTGCGATGTTTGAGGGGTTTCTTGCATGCACAGCTCGTTTCAAATCCCCCCACAACATCTCGATGGGATTTAGATCCGGGCTTTGACATGGCCATTCCAGAACCCTCCATTTCTTTCTTTTCAGCCATTCCTTGGTGTATTTACTGGTATGTTTAGGGTCATTGTCATGTTTCAAGGTCCACCTTCGGTTGAGCTTCAACTTTCCGACACATGGCCTCACATTATCCTCAAGCACCCTCTGGTACAATGAAGAATTCATAGTGGATTATATGATGGTGAGCTGCCCAGGCCCTGATGCAGCAAAGCTGCCCCAAACCATAATATTTCCACCACCATGCTTTACAGTTGGTATCAGGTTCTTGTGGTCAAATGCTGTCTTTGGTTTTCGCCAAACATGTCTTCTGGTACTGTGGCCAAATAGCTCTACCTTTGACTCATCTGTCCAGAGCACATTGTTCCAGAAGTGCTGGTCTTTCCCTAGGTGTTCATTGGCAAACTTTAGTCTTGCCCTGATGTTCTTTCTGGACAGCAAAAGTTTCCTCCTGGCACACATCCCATGTAGATCAAATTTGTGCAGCCTCTTTCTAATGGTACACTCGTGCACTTTGACATCAACAGTGGCAAGAGCTACCTGTAGGTCCCGTGATGACATTCTGGAGTTCTTAGAGACCTCTTTCAGCATCTTGCGGTCTGTTCTCGGGCTGAACTTGCTGGGGCGGCCTGGCCTGAACAAGTTGGCAGTTGTTTGGAATCTTCTCCACTTGTAGATGATCTTCCAGACAGTCAAATGATTGATTTCAAATTGTTTGGAGATCTTTTTAAATCCCTTCCCAGACTCGTCGGCATCTATAACCTTCTTTCTGAAGGCCTCAGAGAGCTCTTTTGATCTTGGCATGGTGACGCCGCACACTTCAACAACAAAGAGCAAACCAAACTAAATGTCTGAGGTTTAAATAAGACAGGTTCCTCCAAGATCCTCTCTAACGATGTTCTAATCATTTGCACCTGAGCTGGTGCACCTGATTCTAATTTTAGGTATTTGAAGTAGTGATAAATGTAGGGGTGTACTTACTTTTTCCACATGCGAAATTTGCATTCATGTTTATTTAAATTGTACAATGGACTACAAAATGTAAATGTTTCATGATATTTGTTATATTATATCACCTTTATCTATCAATATTGTTGAAATGAAGATCAATTAGCTGTATGTTGAAATATGTTGAAAAAGTCAAAATTTTACATGGGGTGTACTTACTTTTTCACGTGACTGTATATCAGGCTCATGGGGGGAGTTGTACATAAATCACATTCAGGACAAACACTGGGAGACAGCTGTGTACTTTCAGATGAATTACACGAGCATTAGTAGGCAATGGACAAACACGTTATGGCATATGGGATTTCATGAACCTTGGCTTCAGATGGAAACCCAAATGGGCCAAACCATTTCGGGATTTACAGGGAGTCATTAATTTCTACACACGATTCTGCTGAACAATAATGACTGGTATACCATTGATGCATTCCACATCCTCATCCCATCTGGTCCTAATAAAGTCCTCATTTTCCAGGTGGTAGTGGGCACCACTATCCCCCCCAGTCCATGATCTTCGCTGGCCCCAATAACTCTGCCTAACCCAATCCTCTTCCATCGAGGAATTTAATGAGCACGTGAAGGTGTTTCTTCCCTCCCCTCTCTCACTCTTTTCCTTTTCGGCATTCCCTTTGCCTAATTGTGTCCACCTGTGACCCCACTTTCAGTTCGTTGCATTTTTACCCTAGGTCAACTCGCTCTTCCATGAGCCTCGACCTTGTATAAACAATTGCACCATTACAGTAATGAGATGCGGAGTGCATGCAGTGATCACCGAACCTCGAAATCGGAGATGCAAACCATTAATTACACGTTCCTTAAAACAGCTTATCTCTTCACAGCAGGAGAGTTCATGGAAAGTGTCCCATTACTTCGCACATGATTACTGGAAAGGAAACCCAAATGTATTTCAGGGTTTAATATGAATCAATGTTTGGGTTTGTTCCGTATCTATATGTATTAGGGACGTCTGTCCACTTACTTCGTGGGCAGGACATTTCATGAAAGTGTATACGCCGCTCTTCTTGTGGAGGCAACTTTAAGCCAGCTGTCCCATCGGATTGTACTCATTGGTGGGTGTTCCAGATTTCACGCTTCCCTCGAAAATTCTATCCTATTATATATGTATGTGTGTATATACATACAGTCATGTGAAAAAGTAAAGGGCCTATCTCATTGACGGAGACGTCGCCGCGACTGCCGCGACTAATCAGTCGCGGCAACTCGGGCAACTCGGGCGACTCGGGAGACCAAAAAATGGCTTGCGCTCTCACCAAGGCGACGCCAGGGCGACGTCTACGCCAGGGCGATGATATTCATCACTACTCCTTTCGCTACATTTTTTACATATTTTTGCATGTATTTATTTTAATGCAATTAAATATAAATTCAATGCAATTTAAATATACACTCACATGTAGGTAGGGGCTTCTTGATCTCCTCGAAGATGTTCTGCATATCAACAAGGAAGGTTTCAACCACTGCTTTCTTGTATTGGTTATCTTTGTATCTTGCATACGATTTATCGTAAAATTCCGGATGATCCTCCCAGAAGTCAGCCATTGCCTCTTGATGCCCCTCTTTCCAATCATATTGTTTTCTAGTCGGATCGCCGCTGGAACCATGTTCCTCATCTTCTCTAGCATCAACTGCTGCCTCAGCATCCACAAACTGCACTGAAGCTGCTACAACTGCTTCATCCTCCTTCTTGCCCTTCCGGCCCCCACTGCCCTTGGGTGGCATGGTGGAAGGACAGTACTACTCTGGAGTTGGAGCTGTCCCCTGGCAAGACAAGATGGTGGGGCCTCTTCCAAGGCAGTAAAAGGAGCAGTAGCAGGAACAAGTACCAAATGATGAAGACCTTGACCGGATCCTGTACCTAACTTGGACCAGGTGTGAAGGCGTCTCGATGATGCCAGCACGCGCTCAGTCACGTGGTCTCTAAAGTGGGTCAAGCAGCGTCGCGGAGACGTCGCCGCATCATCGCCGCAACGTCTCCTCAGTCTCCTTGGTCTCCAGCAGGTCGCGGAGACGTCGCGGAGACGTCTCCCGAGTCGCGGACAAAATTAGTCTCCGCGACGTCGCCGAAAAATCGAACATGTTTGAATTTCCCGCGACTTCCCGGAGACCCGGCTAGTCTCCAGGAGACGTCGCGGAGACACGAGTCGCCACCAGGTCGCCACGTAGTCTCCAGGCCAATGAGATAGGCCCTTAAGTACACCCCATTTAAGTTTTGACTTTTTCAACATATATCAACATACAGCTATTTGATCCTCATTTCAATAATATTGATAGATAAAGGTGATATAACATAACAAATATCATGAAACATTTACATTTTGTAGTCCATTGTATAATTTAAATAAACATAAATGCAAATGTCGCATGTGGAAAAAGTAAGTACACCCTTGGCTCCAATAGGTGGTATTGCCCCCTTTGGCAGAAACAACCTCAAGTAGGCGTTTCTTATAACTGTCTACCAGTCCCTGACATCGACTGGGAGAAATTTTTGCCCACTCCTCCATGCAGAATTATTTCAGCTGTGCGATGTTTGAGGGGTTTCTTGCATGCACAGCTCGTTTCAAATCCCCCCACAACATCTCGATGGGATTTCGATCCGGGCTTTGACTTGGCCATTCCAGAACCCTCCATTTCTTTCTTTTCAGCCATTCCTTGGTGGATTTACTGGTATGTTTAGCGTCATTGTCATGTTGCAAGGTCAACCTTTGGTTGAGCTTCAACTTTCCGACAGATGGCCTCACATTATCCTCAAGCACCCTCTGGTACAATGAAGAATTCATAGTGGATTCTATGATGGTGAGCTGCCCAGGCCCTGATGCAGCAAAGCTGCCCCAAACCATAATATTTCCACCACCATGCTTTACAGTTGGTATCAGCTTCTTGTGGTCAAATGCTGTCTTTGGTTTTCACCAAACATGTCTTCTGGTACTGTGGCCAAATAGTTCTACCTTTGACTCATCTGTCCAGAGCACATTGTTCCAGAAGTGCTGGTCTTTGCCTTGGTGTTCATTGGAAAACTTTAGTCTTGCCCTGATGTTCTTTCTGGACAGCAAAGGTTTCCTCCTGGGACACCTCCCATGTAAATCAAATTTGTGCAGCCTCTTTCTAATGGTAGGCTTGTGCACTTTGACATCAACAGTGGCAAGAGCTAACTGTAGGTCCCGTGATGACATTCTGGGGTTCTTAGAGACTTCTTTCAGCATCTTGTGGTCTGCTCTCGGGCTGACCTTGCTGGGGCGGCCTGGCCTGAACAAGTTGGCAGTTGTTTGGAATCTTCTCCACTTGTAGATGATCTTCCGGACAGTCGAATGATTGATTTCAAATTGTTTTTGGAGATCTTTTTAAATCCCTTCCCAGATTCGTAGGCATCTATAACCTTCTTTCTGAAAGCCTCAGAGAGCTCTTTTGATCTAGGCATGGTGATGCCGCACACACTTCAACAACAAAGAGCAAACCAAACTAAATGTCTGAGGTTTAAATAAGACAGGTTCCTCCAAGATCCTCTCTAACGATGTCCTAATCATTTGCACCTGAGCTGGTGCACCTGATTCTAATTTTAGTTATTTCAAGTAGTGATAAATGTCGGGGTGTACTTACTTTTTCCACATGCGAAATTTGCATTTATGTTTATTTATATTATACAATGGACTACAAAATGTAAATGTTTCATGATTTTTTTTTTTTTTTTTTTTTTTTTGTTTGTATACAAGATCGAGGCTCGTGAAAGAGCGAACATTAATCACACAGAAAGACAAACCGACACATAAAACATATAACATCGGGAGCGGTAGACAAGATGGGGAGAGAGGGGGAAGGACACAAACACAACATTCGAGAGCAGGGACCGAGAGACATGGAGACATCGAGAGATCTGAGAGAGGGCGAGGGCTTTGGGTGGGGGGGCATGGGAAGGGGGCGGTGGGAGAGGTATAAAACATATGGACACTGCCAGGACTTCCAGGAAAGAAGTTGGAATTTCAAACAAAGTGGATCTGGGGTGAATTAGCGGGGGTAGAAAAGATCAAGGTTTTGGATGGGGGAAGATAAGAGATGGTGGTGAACAGCTGTTTTAAAGACCTGGAGGGAGGAGTGGGATTGAAGGGAGTGAGGGAGTTTGTTCCAGAGGCGGGAGAAAAGAGGAATGAAAGAGTGAAGGTGAGCAGAGAGCCGAGATTTCGGCAGTTTAACCATCAGAGGGTTGCTGGCAGATCTTGTGCGACCTGTAGGAATATTTGGGGGACAGAGCACAGAGAGAGCTGGGGGTGCAAGGCCGGAGAGGAGTCGGTAGAAGACAGAAAGACCACCTACCTGCCTGCGGTGAGTGAGTGAAAGGCCCTCAGAGATAGCTTCATCGCGGGAGATTCCAATAATTCTGAAAGCTTTGGTTTCAACAGCGTGAAGCCGAGCTAGGTGTGAGGCAGGAGCACCGGCCCATAGGGGAGAACAGTATTCCTTTGAGCTGCGGATGAAAGCCTTGTATGTGGTGAGGAGCTCAGGTGTGCCGAGGAAGGACTTCGCACGATGGAGGATGCCCAGTCGGCGACTGGCTTTGGAGGCCAGCTTGGAAATGTGGTTTTCCCAAGAAAGATCATGGCAGATAGTGAGACCCAAAATCTTGAGCGACAGAACTTCTTGGAGAGGATTGTTGAGAAAGTAGATGGGAGGGTTGTCCAGTCGATCTTTTCGGAGAGACATAGTAAGAGTGTGAGATTTGTCAGGATTGAAAGACATGTTCCACTTGTTTGACCAGTCTGTGATTTTGTCCAGGTCTTCAGAGAGTGAGGAGGCAGCAGACTGCCGATCTGAGGGAAGAGGAATGGAGCGGCAGAGAGTGGAGTCATCAGCAAAGAGATAGAGAGGATTTTCGAGAGAGTCAGAGAGATCATTGATGAAGACCAGAAAAAGCACGGGGCCCAGAACACTGCCTTGGGGAACTCCAGCCTGAACAGGAAGAGGAGATGAGAGAAACCCATTCAGGGCCACACGTTGACGACGACTAGAGAGGAAGTCCGCCAGCCATGCGTGAAGATTTCCATGGATACCAAAGGAGGAGAGTTTGGTGAGCAGAGCGGGGTGCCAGACCGTGTCGAAGGCACGTGATATGTCGAGGGAGACAGCTCTAATTTCCTGTTTGGCATTGAGGACCTCCATCCATTGTTGAGACAGCAGAAGCAGCATGTCCAGAGTAGAGTGACCTGGTCTGAAACCAAATTGATGATCAGAGATCAAGCCATTGGAGAAGAGGAAAGATTTCATATCCGAAGCAATGATGGATTCCATGACTTTGCTGATAATTGGGAGAAGGCTGATTGGTCTGTAGTTGCTAGGATCTGTTTTTGCACCTTTTTTGTGCAAAGCGGTGATGTTGGCTGATTTCCAAGCAGATGGCAGTTGACCTTGAGCAAAAGAGAGGGTGAAGAGAACAGAGAGAGGGTGAGATAGAGCAGCAGAGCAGGATTTTAGGACCCGTGGGCTGATGCCGTCGGGTCCAGTTGCAGAATCAGAGTCGAGGGTTGACAGAAACTTTTCCACCTTGTCAGGAGGAAAGGACACGGAGTCCAGGAGCAGCAGGGTACGACTGGGTATGGTGGGTACAGAGAGGGATGGGTTTGGGACACAAGATTTAGAGGCAAACACAGAGTTGAGGCATTCAGCTTTTTCACGTGCGAAGTCAGCTGTGTAGCCGTTTGAGGTAAGGGAGGGGATGGAGGGGGAACAAACACCAGAAACGGATTTGACCAGACGCCACCAGGATTTGGAAGAGGGAGACAGATAAGAGAGTTCGGTCTTGAGAACGGAGAGATATTGTTTCCTGGCTCTCCTGAGGGTGGACACACACTTGTTTCGGGCTTTGTGAAAGGAAATGAGATTTCCTTCCGTTGGATTTGCTTTCCAGGAGACGAAGGCAAGTTGTTTCTGGGCAACAGCCTCACCACAAGATTCCGTGTACCATGGACGGGAGGAAGGGTATGACAACTGAAGACGAGATGGGATAAATCTGTGCATGAGAGAGAGCAATTTACTTTGGAAGAATTCCCAGGATGAGTTGATGTCAGAGGTGGTAGAGATGGGAGACCAGTCCAGATGATTGATGGCTGCTTGAAGACCGTGCCAGTTGGCCTGAGTGAAATGCCAGACTCGTCGACGCTGAGCAGGCTCCCTGAGGATGGTCAGAGAGATGTCCACTTTAACAAGGACATGATCAGATGATCCGATCGGAGCAGAAGAAGAGCAGCAGACATTTTCAGGGAAGTTAGTCATAACCAAGTCCAGAAGAGAAGATGTTCCGTTGACTGAGATCCGGGTCGGGAAATTGACAGATTGTGTCAGTCCCAGTGAGTCGCAGAAGTCCTTTGCTGAGGAGCCATGGCTGGTGAGAGAGGTACCCACACCCAGCCAACTGGCATGATGACAGTTGAAATCACCACATATGAGGAAAAGAGAGTTGGGATGAGTAGATAGAAGTTGGTCCATATCATCAGACAGCGAGATGTAGATGGAGTCATCACTGTTTGGTGGACGGTACAACACACATATGAACAAGAGGTGGGAGCGAAGGGGAAGCCGTAGCCAGAGGTATTCCTGGGGGTGAGGTGGAGAGAGTGCAGTGCAGGGCGAGTGAGGAAGAGAGTTTTTGATAAAGATAGCAACCCCGCCTCCAGGACGAGGCTCAGGTCTATCATACCGGAGGAGGGAGTAGCCCGGGAGAGATACTATGGAATCAGAGACATCATAAAGGAGGAAAGTTTCTGTTAAGCAGATCACGTCTGGTTTGACAGAAGCAACCTGTATGGAGAGATCAGTTAAGTTTGAACGAAGGCCCCGGATGTTTGAGGTCCATACCGTTAATGAAGAGGAAGGGGGAGCATCAGATACAGAACAGGGGGGAGGAGGGGTAGGGTAAGATGTGGAAGAGGTGGAAGAGGTAGGGAGAGCTGTTGAAGGTGTGTCAGAGATTTCAGAATAGCTCGGAGAAAGGGAAGGATGGGGCGGACAAAAGGTTTGATGGTGATTGGGTGAGCCACAATGAGGTGTTATTTGAGGAGGGGGAAGAGCGAGGCAGAAGGTTGGGGGAGATGGAGGTGAGAGTTTGAAGGGGGAAGAAGCGGGGAGGACGCTTTGAGGAGGGGGAGTGAGAGGGGGGAAATTGAGAAGCAATGAGGGTGGGGAGATTTGAAGGGGAGGGGTGAGGGGGGAGTTTGGGAGGGAAGGGACAAGGGGAGGGATTTGAAAGGGATGGGATATGGGGGAGATTTGGAGGGGAGGGGTGAGGCAGGAGTCTAGGAGGGGAGGGGCGAGGGGGCGTCTTGGCGGGGAGGGGTGAGGGGGTAGTTTAGGAGGGAGGGGGCAAGGGGGGAGATTTGAAAGGGATGGGTGATGGGGAAGATTTGGAGGGGAGGGGTGATGGGGAAGATTTGGAGGGGAGGGGTTATGGGGAAGATTTGGAGGGGAGGGGTGAGATTGGATTTTTGAAAGTGTACGATTTATGGGAAACGAACATTTATTGCAAAATGAGTTTCTTGTGACCTTCGAGTTAAAAATACGTTTAAGGACGCTGGATGGAGGATGGAGTGCAGGAGAGTTTAGGGAATGTAGAAAAAAGGCACTATAGGAGATGGATATTATTTTTGGGATGAATTGATTTGGTGAGCAAGTCGAAAGCAGCCTTTTATTGAAGAAGAAGAAAAAGGTGTTATAAAATATGACGGAATACATAACTTGAGGGGAAAGTGTAAACATTGAAGGTTAATGAGTGAAAACTATCTGGGGAAATGGGGGAGAAACACGTGGTCGAAGAACGAACGAACGAATAAGAATGAATAAACGAATGAGAACAGAGAAGGAAATGTTTTTTTTTTTTTTTTTTTTTTTTTTTTTGTTGAGTTGAGTTGAGATTTACACAAGGAAGTAGGCTATGGGTGAAAAGACTGGGAATACAGAGAACGAAAGTTATTGGATCAGAAACGACGGACTACTGAGAGAAAAACAAAGCCTCAAGGTTGTACAGTGCACACTGTACAAGGCCTCAAGATACGACACGAATTAACACGATTTTCAATACAGGTATGAAAGATTTGCACCGAAAAATCTTCGTCGGGACACAATATACATACAACACCATAAATAAATACAGTTTTAACGAAAATACAAATGGGAACAATCACTTAACTTCGATTTCAAATCGTTCGCGACGCGGCAAAGGCCTTGCTCGCGACACGGCAAACAGACGATCAATTTATGAAAGATAAAACACCGAGAAACAACCAAAGTTGCACACAATAACTTCACACACCGAAAGATAAATACAGTTTCGACAAAATACAATTGTGAACAGACTTAACTTCGAAAAACGTGGAGACCGTGTGGAGCTTCGAAAATCCCTCCCACCGTCTCCGAGATCTCGCGAGACCTCGAATTTGATATTTGTTATATTTGTTATATTATATCACCTTTATCTATCAATATTGTTGAAATGAAGATCAAATAACTGTATGTTGAAATATGTTGAAAAAGTCAAAACTTTACATGGGGTGTACTTACTTTTTCACGTGACTGTGTGTGTGTGTGTGTGTGTGTGTGTGTGTGTGTGTGTGTGTGTGTGTGTGTGTGTGTGTGTATATATATATATATATATATATATATATATATATATATATATATATATATATATTGTTATAGATCGCGGTTAGATGTTATAGACCGAGCGGTGGTGTAAGACCGCGACCTAACAAAACTCACCCGATTCACCCAGAACTTTGGCCGTATCGCACCGTAGCTGCTCAATGAGGGAAAAGACAAAAACGACGCAATGCAAGAGGAAAAGGAATTAAAACGAGAAGACGTACAGACGAGTAATGGGGTTTATTATTTACACACACAAGCAAAAAGGAGCAATCAAGTTTATTTACAACACATAAGACGCAGGTGACACAGTGCAAATACTAGCTTATCTACAGGCTTAACTTATCCCATGACAGAACAAACAAAAGACACTGACTCACGCGGGGAATTGCAGGAATCGCAGGATGTGGATGGCTGGAGGGAGAGGGAAGTCCAAGGGGGGTCATGCAGCACGATCGGCGCGTTTAGCAGCCGCCGTTCCTTTTCGGCCCTGCTCCAAACCGCCGCCCAGGCCCCAAGCGGCTGCCGGGTGTCGCTGCTGCTCCCGCCTCCACTTGCCTTGCCAGGCCTTGTCCCACTCGTCTGGTCCAAACCCTCCACTCTTTCTTGGTCCCTCACTCTGACCACCGACTCCTCACCGCAACCAACTCTGTGCAACCAACTCTGACCAACGGTGCAACCAACCCTGACCAACGGTGCAACCAACTCTGTGCAACCAACCAACTGTCCAACCACCTCTCCTTTTACTTCCGTGCGCGCCTTTTTATAGCGCCTCCGGCGGTTAAGCCGCCGGCGTTCAGGACACGCCCATCGGGGTGCTCACCTCGGCCCTGGTTGGTCGCGCGACCCTCGGGCTCCGCCCTGGATGACGACGGGCGGGCACGCCCCTCCTCCCCTCTGACGAGGTGGAGACACGCCTTTCTTCCCTGACTCGAGCCTCGTGGTCAATGGCGGTTATTGGAGGGGAGGTAATATTGGCAATCGAGGCTCGGCAATGACGAGAGGGGATGTAATATGGGATGGAGATTTTGGGGATGGGAAGGAAAGGGGATCTATTCTCTTTCACTGGTGCAATGGAGTATTTCAATTAATGGAAGACACAGCCTTACGCTAATACACATAATAAGGATATAACTGTCAAAAGAAAGGATATATCGTGTCCTGCATGTATGTTTTATGGACTAACTACGGAAACGCCCTTTGACCTTTATACAACCACAAACGGAGGGAGGAGGGGTGATATTTTACAACAACCTTTTACAACAACATTTTACCACAACAACAAAATAAAAAAACATTCTCATATCCACAACACTGCACCCTCCTCCCCTTAGGCACGTCCCGGGCCTATTACTTTTACCTTAGTGTGGCATGTAGGTGTAGTTCCCTCTACTTTTAGCCTGACCCTGAGTGCGACAGTTTTAAAACATAAATAAATGTGTCCCGCTGCTCCATTGCACCCTGCCTAACAGACTTACGCCCACAGTTAACCGAATTGCGGAATGGTCTTCAAACTACACACTGACGGTGGGAAGCATTATTTACAATTGACGCTATTTTTATTTACAAAACTAACCCAGGACCTGTAATTGTTCTTTCTGGGGGGAGGACAGTCTGTTCTGCATCAATGCACCATTAAAGCACCCAAAAACGCACCAAAGCACCCTCAAGCACCAATCGGTGCACAGTCATCACTGTTCATGAATAAAAATAACCAAACAACCCCTAACCCTGCAGGTGTCTCTTGCTCTTCGGCTCCCTCTGCTGGTTATTATTATTTGTCTTCCAGATGTTGTCATTCTCTTTTGCTTTGCTTACTGGCGGCCTATTTGCAATAAAGTGTGCCCAATGTGTCCTTATTTATTTTATTTATGGCCCACAGGGCCGACTATGTGTGGTTCACCTGTGGGGCATCGGTGCCCTGTGGCCAAGGTCCGCCAGCAAGATTTCGGGCCCTCTTGGCCGGTTCCAGCAGAGGGGCCATGCCCCAACCCATGGGGTCCATAAGTGGTGCTCGGCCACAGGCATGTGGTCCATAATGTGGTGCATCGATGCAGACAGCTGGTTCTGGGAATTTCGGGCGCACAATGGCCGACCCACGCACGCTCCCCTCGGCGCCCAACGGCGCACAGGTCATGTGGGAGACAAAAGAAAGACAATTGAGCGAGGGGTAAGGTCACAAGGGTACACATCAATAAGGCAATGCAAGGCGAAATGCGTACGGAGGGCGAAGTGAGAAAGCTCGTCCCTACCGTACGTCACCCCCCTGTTACCTAGCCCACCCTTGCCCTTACCCCATATGTACAAAACCTACACATTAACAATTCGTCACTACTGTCACGTCTTCCCCATATTTCCCCTATACCAAATTCGTCACCACAATCCCTCTACTTCAAAAATTTGCCATCATCAATTCATCATCAATCCTCATAAGGAGGAAGAGATGGAATTACGCACAATGTCACACCCACGTCATGATGCGTCTCTCATTCCAAACATTTGCACAGTAAAAATAATTAAACATGGCATGGTGTGGAGTACCTGTCACCTCAGGTGAGTGGATGCAGATGGTGCGAGGAGATCCTTCATCCTAACTATCCTCTAAATGATTTTAACACACTTTACACTACCCGGGGTCTTTCTCCGGCCAAACCATTGGCCCTCTTACACTATGGGTTCTAAAAACCAATTCCCATTGGCCAAACTGTGGTGCTTTTCAATTTGGGGTCTCACTCCCCCGATTCATCTCCCGGTGCCCTCGCACAATTTCTGGGCTGTGGCGTGTACCTCTCCCAGTGGGTCTACCCACCTGCACACCTCCACCACTGCAGTTGCCACCCGAGCTTACCTAGCTCCTCACCCTAACCTATCTAACTGGGGCAGGCCCCTCCTGGCTCTGTCACCCCACTCGGTGCCCTCTGGCACTGGGCTACCCGGGTCCGTCCTCCGGATCCTCGGGCCCCATCCACAACAACTACTACCGGCTCCCAGAGCCCACCTGCGGCCTCACCTGGCCGACATCCTCACAGTGGTGGAGCGCCCAACCAACTACACACACTAACAGGCTACACGCCCAGCCATTTCCACAACACTAATGCACCCATCCACAGACCATTCTTTCACCCGCACCACAGATGCCAATATCCAACCACAATTTACCTGTACCCTCTACCTAACACTTACACTACCCGCCCCGGGTATCCGTGATGGGGGTCCACTCTTCCCCCATTCACACCTTCGCACCATCCACTCCACTCCACAATTTCCACCATACTCACTCCACGACCATCCATTCCAATCCTCCAGACCATTTATTCCATACACCTGTCTTTCATTCACCTGTTGTTGCACACCTGTGCAATCCTACCTGGTGCCACCTGCACCATCCTCCTCTTCCTGGACCATTTGGTCAACACAACACGCAATCACCACTACTTCCTCATACACTGCTCCACACACCTGTTCAGTTGCACACCTGTGCAATCACACCTGTTCAATCCTCACACACACGGCATCATCTCAGCTGACTACTCCCCTCTGAAACTTGCGCTTCCCAGTCGTCCCTTTAAACTATTGCGCTCCCACGTCATTATCATCCACACTAATCTACCTGCGTCCCCACTACAGGTATCAGTCACTAACTAAACTTAACGTTACCTAATGTCAATCTTCGCTAGATCCCTACACTATAACCTAACCCACCCGGGCTAGTTTTCACTGCCATACACCCCATAAACTATAGCTCCTTTGCCCCACGTCTGTGAGGGATGGTGGATTTGCCATCCCACCACATCGGGGGTCTCTCACTATCAATTTTGTACACCTAAATTCCAACCAATCAAAAATTTGCCAATCACTACTCATCATCTGCCAATCATTACTGCCAATCCTTTGCCAATCATCAAATTTTGTTTTTCTCTAATTTTGGGCCCAAAACACTATTACTATCACGATCACCATCATCACAGTCCGCTATATCCTAGCCTCGGTGCGTCATGACATCATTAAACTCGGCTTCGTAAAGCCGAGCAATGAATTCGGGTGGTTTGGTTGCCTGCAGGTTGAATCCGTCCGGCTTTCGGTTCAAGGGAGGTGGTTTGGTTGGACCGAGATTCCACGCACCATCTCGGCGCGGCACCTTGCGGTCCCGGGCCCGATGGCTCCATCTCCCCCGGTCGGAACCCCGTCCCCACGAGGGGGCACCGTTCCGCTTCCTCCCACTCGCCCTCGAACCGGACCGGTCGCCTCGCCCGACAAAGCCCGGACTCGACCGTGCGGGGCGGGGCCAAGCCCGAATCGGCAACGACGCTTCGAAGAGAAACGACGCAGCTTCGATCGACGCCGGGCCTCGCACCCAACCAAGCACCCCTCGCACCGAGTGCTCGCATCGGCTATCCGTCGCTCTAACCACTAAACCGGTTACCATCGACGCTTCACTTGCATGCTTACAAGCATACGCTACCCCTTTCACCCTCACAAAACCTGGCGTTCCAACGCCGTCCGTACATTCCACCAACGCTCTCTCTGTTACACACCACACCTCTTGCGCACACTTCGGTCCACACCTCTCCTCCGTTACGTCCTCCGTAACACTCACCATGGGCGTGCACTCCGTATTGCTCTCACTCCCTGTGTCACACCCCGTACACACCGACGTGCATTCTCGCTCGCACTCGGTTTCACTCCCACACTTTATAACACACCCACTCGCCGACGCACACTTTTTCCTCCCACGCGTGCCATTTCCACTCACTCGGGACCCTTCACCAACGCCCGGGTGCTTCCTCGATCCCAAGCGCGCGAAAATTCTTTTGTCGCTAAACATCCTCTTACAAAATCTACCCGCACAATATACAGCACGACTCACCTGGGGGATCCTTTTCTCCATGCGAACCTGCAAACTTCCATTCGGGTTAAGCACAGCATCGTGATGTGAGCAGGGACTTTGTACATAATCCATTTCTCCCTGCAATTCCCGGGTTACCTCCGTCATCTCTTCAATTTTAATTCCCGCTACTGCTTTTTCTTTATTCACCTCGGCGACCGTTGGCTTTAATAAAACACCCTCCTCTACCTCAGCGGTCGCCGGCTTTTCCCAACACCGTGTCGCGATTTCTACCCCCGTCATTGTACCCGTGCTTTTCTCCGCTTCGCTCAACCAGCGCTTTTCGACTCGCGTTACCTCGTCGTGCACCCCTGGGACCCTTTCGCCCAACTTGCGGTCTCTGTCCCTCTGCTCCCTTTCCTCCCTATCGGCCCTCATTCCGTTTATTGTTGCTTCAATTTTATTACTCAATCTCTCCCCCTCTATTCTCAGCATCTCGGTGAATTGCGCCATGAAGTCCCCCACATCAAAGCCCGCTGGTAGTGGTACGGTCATGGGCGCGGCAAAATTTGGTGCCGCTGTAACCACGTGCGCGAGAGCGCCATTTTGTGCACCTGATACCCCCACAACCACACCTTCTTTACTCTCCTCCACCACTTTTCCCACTTCTTCCCTGGGGTCCTGGGTCGATTCTACCCCGTCTATCTCTCCCACCGGCATCCCGTCGCCTTGACCAGCCATGGCGCGATTTCAAAATTCAGGTTTTGTAAAACAAAACAAATTTCGGCCGCTCCAAATTTTGACCAAATTTTTTTTTTCCTCTATTCGTTTTTTTTAAAAAAATTTGGTCGGGCCTCGAATCCCACTCCCAGACACCAATTGTTATAGATCGCGGTTAGATGTTATAGACCGAGCGGTGGTGTAAGACCGCGACCTAACAAAACTCACCCGATTCACCCAGAACTTTGGCCGTATCGCACCGTAGCTGCTCAATGAGGGAAAAGACAAAAACGACGCAATGCAAGAGGAAAAGGAATTAAAACGAGAAGACGTACAGACGAGTAATGGGGTTTATTATTTACACACACAAGCAAAAAGGAGCAATCAAGTTTATTTACAACACATAAGACGCAGGTGACACAGTGCAAATACTAGCTTATCTACAGGCTTAACTTATCCCATGACAGAACAAACAAAAGACACTGACTCACGCGGGGAATTGCAGGAATCGCAGGATGTGGATGGCTGGAGGGAGAGGGAAGTCCAAGGGGGGTCATGCAGCACGATCGGCGCGTTTAGCAGCCGCCGTTCCTTTTCGGCCCTGCTCCAAACCGCCGCCCAGGCCCCAAGCGGCTGCCGGGTGTCGCTGCTGCTCCCGCCTCCACTTGCCTTGCCAGGCCTTGTCCCACTCGTCTGGTCCAAACCCTCCACTCTTTCTTGGTCCCTCACTCTGACCACCGACTCCTCACCGCAACCAACTCTGTGCAACCAACTCTGACCAACGGTGCAACCAACCCTGACCAACGGTGCAACCAACTCTGTGCAACCAACCAACTGTCCAACCACCTCTCCTTTTACTTCCGTGCGCGCCTTTTTATAGCGCCTCCGGCGGTTAAGCCGCCGGCGTTCAGGACACGCCCATCGGGGTGCTCACCTCGGCCCTGGTTGGTCGCGCGACCCTCGGGCTCCGCCCTGGATGACGACGGGCGGGCACGCCCCTCCTCCCCTCTGACGAGGTGGAGACACGCCTTTCTTCCCTGACTCGAGCCTCGTGGTCAATGGCGGTTATTGGAGGGGAGGTAATATTGGCAATCGAGGCTCGGCAATGACGAGAGGGGATGTAATATGGGATGGAGATTTTGGGGATGGGAAGGAAAGGGGATCTATTCTCTTTCACTGGTGCAATGGAGTATTTCAATTAATGGAAGACACAGCCTTACGCTAATACACATAATAAGGATATAACTGTCAAAAGAAAGGATATATCGTGTCCTGCATGTATGTTTTATGGACTAACTACGGAAACGCCCTTTGACCTTTATACAACCACAAACGGAGGGAGGAGGGGTGATATTTTACAACAACCTTTTACAACAACATTTTACCACAACAACAAAATAAAAAAACATTCTCATATCCACAACAATATTGTTGCGGTTTTGCGAATAAAGGATGACCCCCCTCGTAGGTAGTTTCACCACAACATGTAGCCTCGCTTTCGTTCAGTTATTTCTTAGTAAATGTAAGCGTAGTCTCCTTTCCTGTGTTAGTATGCATTGAGCAGGCCAGTGAGGTGGGTGTTCTTTGGCCTAGAATGCCACGTGCTAGGCCTGCATTAAGTCTGGCAGGCTGAAGGGAGGAGCTGCAGGGGAGTGGCCGGTAAGCGGCGAGCAGCCAATCGGAGCTCAAGAGGAGTGGCTAACAATGGCAGCGAGAGGAGGGGCTTGGAACATTCGGGAAGGACCGGGGAGGGATGATATAAGACCCTGCCCCGAGCCCCCCACGTGAGTCGCCCAGCCCCTCAGTCTACCAGTGAGTGTGCCCAGAGAGCATTGTGAGTCAGAGAGAGAGTGCCCCAGTGAACGAGTCAGTCGGAGTACCAGTGACCAAGTCCCAGTGAGAAAGAGACGTTGTAGTCACGAGTGAAGGCAATCGGGTGCTTGTTGTAGCCTCTCTGTGCACGAACTATCCCTGTGCCCTGCGCTTTGCGGCTGTGAATAACGCGCTCGTGAGGACGATCCCTTCCGGGGCCACAGACGCACGGTCTCCCTGCCTGCGCTCCCAGCACACGGGCCGCGAACATCCGAGGGCCACGCCCGGCGAGCTGTCCGGAGTGAATGGCGCCAAGGCGCGTTTGGAGCACGAACTTGTCCTTCCTTCTTTTCCCTGCGTGAGTGAGTGGGCCCTTGTCCGGGGATAAGTTAAGACTGATTAAGCGTCTGCTCTGTGTCCCTTCTCTTTATCCTGATCATTGTACATTGTAACTAATCCTGTGTTCTTCCTTCCATTTGATCGTTCCTGTCATTTTCAACCATTGGCCTAGCACTGTACAAATAAAACTGCTCAATCGGGTTCAATAAAAGTAATGGCACAAGTCACGTGACACGCAAACCGCTCGGCGTATCCGATTCGCGTGGCTTGTGTGAGGTCCAGTCCCCGTTCTCGTGGCGGCGTGGGTACCGAAGGTACGTGTGGACTCGACCCGATACCCTTCCGCACGCTCGCTATGGGAGTGGCGAATCGGACTCGTGGACTCGAAGACCCGAGGGGGAAAAGGGAATAACCCCCCCACCTCCCTCTATACGTCGACGGGCTTCGAGAGATCCGTAACAAATTGGTGTCCGAGAGTGGGATAATTGGACCAAGAGTGCGCTTCACGCACTCGAAATTACGAGCGTACGAAATTTAGTTTTTGTAAAATCAAATATATATTCGTACGATGGCTGGCCAAGACGGTCAAATGCCGGTGGGAATAATAGAAGAAGAAGAAGAACTAATGGCCCAGGACCAGCCGGGACAGTTGGTAGTGGAGGAAGTAGATGAGGGCGCAGCAGTAGGGGAAGAAAGTGGCGGCGGAAGCCGAGCCCGCGGTGCCAGCGGGTTTGGACATGCCGCTACTCGTGGCGCAAATGATGCCATGCATGGAAAAGATGAGTGAGAAATCCACCAGGGAAATGAACAAAATGGGTGGCCAAATGGAAAAATTGGGGGAAGAAATAAAGGAATCCAGGTGTGACATGGAAAAGATGAGTACAGCGTCAAAGAGGGATATTAAAAAAATGGGGGAGGACATTGGGCGCAGGCTGAGCGGCAAGGTTGCGGTGGTACGCGACGAGGTGGAGCGGTGCGGAGAACGCGTGGGGAGTGCGTTAAAGCGGAGCACAGCCAAATTGACTGGGGCTATGGGAGTAGCGACACGGGGTGTAGACGAGCCAACGATCGTCGCATTGGAAAATAAAATTTGGGGGGCGCCGGCGAAGGTTGAGTTGGAAAAGGAAATTTCGGGGCGCCGACGATCGTCGTGATAGAAAAAGAAGAAATAATTGGGGCTAAAGAGACAGAAGAGAAAGAGAGATAACCCCCCCTCTGTACGTCGACGGGCTTCGAGAGACCCGCAACAATATATATCACATCCGCAACAACACATATATATTGTTGCAGATCTCTCGAAGCCCGTCGACGTACAGAGGGGGAGTTATTCCCTTTTCCACCTCGGGCCTTCGAGTCCACGAGGCCGAGTCGCCACTCCCGTAGTGGGCATGCGGAAGGATATCGGGTCGAATCCACACGTACCTTCGGTACCCACGCCGCCACGAGAACGAGGACTGGACCTCACACAAGCCACGCTAATCGGATACGCCGAGCGGTTTGCGTATCACGTGACTTGTGCCGTTACTTTTATTGAACCTGATTGAGCGGTTATATTCGTGCGATGCTAGGCCAATATATGGAAATGACGGGCACGATCAAATAGACGGAAGAACACAGGTTTATTTACAATTATACAGGGCGAAGAGACACAGAGCAGGCACTTCGTCAATCTTACCAAATATCCAGACAAGGGCCCACTCACTCACGCAGGGAAAAGAAGGAAGGACAAGTTCGTGCTCCAAACGCGCCTTGGCGCCATTCACTCCGGACAGCTCGCCGGGCGTGGCCCTCGGATGTTCGCGGCCCGTGTGCTGGGAGCGCAGGCAGGGAGACCGTGCGTCTGTGGCCCCGGAAGGGATCGTCCTCACGAGCGCGTTATTCACAGCCGCAAAGCGCAGGGCACAGGGAGAGTTCGTGCACAGAGAGGGCTATAACAAGCAACCGATTGCCTTCACTCGTGACTACAACGTCTCTTTCTCATTGGGACTTGGTCACTGGTACTCTCACTCTCTCACAACGCTCACGAACCACAAACTCGGGCACACTCTGACTCGTGCTGTGACAAAAGTTCTGACTCTCTGAGGATTATCTACTGACTGACTTAGGGGGCTCGGGGCAGGGTCTTATATCGCCCCTCCCCAGTCCTACCCGAATGTTCCAAGCCCCTCCTCTCGCTGCCGTTGTTAGCCACTCCCCTTGAGCTCCGATTGGCTGCTCGCTGCTTACCAGCCACTCCCCTGCAGCTCCTCCCTTCGGCCTGCAAAACTTGTTCCAGGCCTAGCACATGGCATTCTAGCCCAAAGAACACCTAACTCACTGGCCTGCTCAACGCATACTAACACAAGAAAGGAGACTACGCTTAGAAA
This sequence comes from Myxine glutinosa, assembly GCF_964187855.1. Taxonomy (NCBI): domain Eukaryota; kingdom Metazoa; phylum Chordata; class Myxini; order Myxiniformes; family Myxinidae; genus Myxine; species Myxine glutinosa. Next base: position 22,875,490 of record NC_136273.1, read on the forward strand.
TAACTGAACTAAAGCGAGGCTACATGTTGTGGTGCAACTACCTACGAGGGGGGGTCATCTTTTATTCGCAAAACCGCTACAATGTATTGTTGTGGATATGATAATTGTGTTTTTTTTATTGTTGTAAAAAATATCACCCTCCTTCCTCCAGTTGTGTATAAAGGTCAAAAGGGCATCCCTTAGTTAGGTCATATACCATCACGTAGCGAAATCATAGATTTCCTCCTTGTTGGTAGTTATTTCCTTATTGTGTGTATTAGGTTAAGGCTATGTCGTCCATTAACTAATACTGCATTGCACCAAAGGAAATAAGGTAGATCCCCTTTCATTCCCAAAGCCCCATTCCCAAAGCCTCGATTGCCAACTGCATTCGCCGCCATTGCCATGTGCTCCGGCTCGGAGAAGAAAGGCGTGTCTCCACCTCGTCATAGAGGGGAGGAGTGAGTCGGCCCCACTCAACCAACCCAGCCAAAGGGGTTTGGCTTGAGAGGGCGGAGGAAGAGCGATCGGGGAGGTTCGAAAAGGTTGAAGGGTGTGGCCTATATAATCCACGGGAGACGCCCCCACCACGAGATGCGCCTGAGATAAGTCCAGAGGAGGTGAGACGAGCTTCGGAGAGAGACGCACAAAAGAGTCCACCGCAGCTTGTGAACAAACCGCAGCTTTGAACCAACGGCAGGTTTAGCCACCGCAGCTTGGAGCGTCGACGGCGGTGACGACAGTTGCGGCCAAGAAGCCACGTCGCCGTGCGGAGACGATTGGGGAGAGTCGGCGGCTGCTCAACTCGAGCCGGGATCACACCCACCACCCGCATCCTTCCAGCTCTGTGGACCACTTGGACCTTCCCCTCCTTCCAGCCAATCGTTCCTGCCTTCATTTCCCCATTCGTGTGAGTTTGATTGTCGTCCGTTTTGTGTGTCTCGTCCTGGGTATAATTAAGACTGTAGGTAAGCTAGCGTTGCACTGTGTCTCCTTGATTAGCGCTGAGGAAGCGCCTCTAGCGAATGACTTCCAGCCAGTGTAACGCGAATTCCTGTCACAGGAATTCTGAGATCATATAAGTGTGACGTGGCAGTTCCTGATTGGTTCGTGTTGGGGAACCCCTTCTCGCTGCCGACGTGACGTAAATTCGCGCACGCGCACTGGTGAAGCGCGAGATTCGGCCCAAGGTTCTTATTATTATTATTATTATTATTATTATTGTATACAAGATCGAGGCTCGAACCATGATCGAGGCTCGAAATTCCATGCCCGAACCTCAGCGCAATCCAAGAGGATTCACTTGTTCCTTCTGTCTTTATTTTATTATCTTTCCTTCTTCCTTGGTTATTTTGGTCCTGTAAATAGTAAGAATAAATATAGTAGCATTTTCAAACCCTTTTTGCCTTCGTCTTCCTCTTCTTCACATCTTTGTCGTCTTTGTGATTTCCCTCATTGGACACCTGTGGCACGATTTTGGCCAACGTTTAAGGAATCGGGTCTAGTCTTGGTAAACGGCTCACGCCGCGGTTCGCTTCGCTCGGCGCAACATCCATTACGCTGCGGCCGTGAGCGGGGGGTGTTCCTTCGCGTACCGGGAAGCGCTGGTATTTAGGTCATAGGACTTGTGGGCCTAAAACGATACCCAGCGCCGACCGGGCGTGGCGTCATACCCCCAGGACCACGTCGGTCAGTAACAAACGAGGGGCTTAATCCCCCCTCGATAACGGGAACCGAGGCCGACGTCAGGTTCCGCAACAATATATATATATATATGTATATATATATATATATATATATATATATATATATATATATATATATATATATATATATATATATACAGTGGTACCTCGGCTTACGAGTGCCCCAACGTACGAGTTTTTCGGGATACGAGCCGTCGCTCGGGCGGTTTGTTGCTTTGGGATACGAGCCGAGATCCGATGTACGAGCTCAAAAAATTTATTTTTTTGAATTTTCCGGTTGTGGCTTCCGGTTCCGGTCACGTGGTTATCTTGCCGTGAAAGCATCTCTGCTTGGATATAAAACACGCAATCGTCGAAATACATGAGCGAGGAATCTCCTTGCTCCAGCCGGTGACGTCATCGGCGGGGATCCCCGCCTCCAGAGTGGCTGGTCACGTGACCGCCAAAGCGTGTCGCGCGTGCGGGTATAATGAGCTACACCTGTGGATCACGTGACCACGGAAGCACGCCTCGCTTGAGAGGCATGGCTTTCGGTTTGCGTTTTGCTTTATAAGGCGCGATAAATGGGCTTTTGAGTGTTAGCGGTTCATGGCGTTGACGGTTCATGGCGGTTCATGACGGTTCATGGCGTTGACGGTCAAAAACCCATTACATCAATTTTACCAGGCACTGTACAGTAAGTACAGTGGACACCAAATGCACGGTGGAAGCACTGAACTATAACACTACGTGGAACGGACAGTCTGCGAACACACACACAAAAGGCCCATAGGCAGTGAGTTTTACATGAAGCCACGGGATCGCAATGCATTATGGGATTTAGTCACGCAAAAAGCGTATTGCTTTTGTATCGCTGTGATTGAACGACGTACACATCTTGCATGATTTATATAGAGATTTCTTTCATAATTGCACATTTGTTCTTAGTTGTTTCACTTCGGTGACATGATACTAGAGTAAAACAGAATGCCATCCTGTTCTGCAATCAACTGCACGAATCGAGATGTTCGTGAAAATCGCGAGAAAGGGTTGACATTTCACAGGTAAGGAAACGCCAATTTTTTTCCATTTTTTTCCCTTGTCACCCTTTTGTCACTTACATGTAATCACTTTTTTTTTCAGGTTTCCACGATGCAACCCAGATCGGTTGAGGCAATGGCTGATAAACATGCGGAGGGACAGATGGATGCCAACAGCCAGGTCTGTGCTATGCTCCAAGCACTTCACAGCACAAAGCTTCCACACGTTTGGACTGCGTGTAAAGCTCCGTGATTCTGCTGTGCCAACAATATTTGACCTCCCTCGTCATCTCCAAAAGGTATGTTGTATTCACATCTGTACATTTAAATCCAAGTTGCTCTGAGTGTACACTGTTCTATTATTAATAATTATATCAAACTTAGACTAAGAAATACAGGTAGAGTACATTGTGACATGTACAGTATATATGTCACATGTGATTCCATCTTTGATATTGTGTGTCTTGATCAGGTTTTGAGGTACTAAGACAATCCTTCACATCAGAAATAATTGATGCAATTGGTGAGGTGTAAAACAAAATTAAATTTCATAATGAATTTTAGTAACACTTTGGAATAAAGCCATTGTTTAAGGGATGACAATTTTCACCAAAAGAGGCACCTGTCATTAGACGGCTGCAATAAAATAGTTTTAAAGAATTTATCTTTATATCTGATGACATTGTCTATTTGATTGTCTTAGTCTCTTAGACAACTAATGTATTGAAAGAGATCACATTTTGGGAACATTTATGTTACCTGCTAATGCACACTGGCAGAAATTCTGATTTTGTTTGTGTGCACACAAATGGGCAACCAATGTAAGACCTTCTGGTACTTTGTGATTAAAATACTAATTTATGAAATTTACTAGTTCCTATAGTGATTACAGCAATTTTAATTATTAGCTTCTGCAATGTACATCACTGTTTGCATGGAATTACCCTTTGAAATTTTGTTTTTTGTTTTTTGTTTCAGAAAGTGAACAACCGGAAATGCCCAGCAGTCCGCATTTCTACACCACCTTTAAGGGAACCAGATCTTCATTCTTGCCCATTGCCACAGCAAAATGCCCCTGTTGACCCGCTGGCTGAGCACAATTATGCTACAATGGACTCTCCGAGGAAATTGAAGCACAAGTTAGATAAGTCCATAGAGAGACTGGAAATATGTCAAAAGAAAATGAAAGTAGTGCATCAACGAACACGCCGTTTTAAGCGGAAGGTAGAGACCCTGAGAGGTGTCATCAATGAGCTACGGAATGAAAACCTGATTTCCACCAATTGCGCGGACTTGCTTGATGGCACCATTGATGGCATACCTAAAGATTTGATGACAAGAATCGTTGAATGCAAAAAGGGAAAGGGATCATCTGCTTATCCTGAGGAGCTGAAGTCCTTTGCACTCACACTACAATTCTACTCGGCAAAGGCTTATGAATATGTCAGAAAAACTTTTGACTTGAGCATACCCCACCCACGCCAACTTCGGAGATGGTACAGTAGGATTGATGGTGATCCAGGTTTCACGAAACAGGCATTCTCCTCACTAGCAGGAAAAGTGACCAGAAACAGAGAAACTGGAAAGGAGACTATCATCGCCTTGATGTTGGACGAGATGTCTATTCACAAGCATGTGGAATTTGCTGAAGGCAAATATCATGGCTATGTAGATGTTGGAAATGGTGCAACAGATGATGCCACCCCATTAGCTAAAGATGCCCTTGTTCTCATGGCAGTCTCAGTGAATGAATCTTGGAAAATACCATTAGCATATTTCCTCATAGATGGAATGACGGGAGCAGAAAGGGCAAATTTGGTTCTGGAATGTCTGTTGCGACTGAATAACATTGGTGTACGTGCTGTGTCATTAACGTGCGATGGGCCATCCTGCCATATTGCAATGATGAAGGTACTAGGAGCAAACGTGAACATCAATGGAATGGATCCTTCATTTCCACACCCAGCTGACCCTTCCGTGCGCGTATATGTGATACTTGACGTCTGCCATATGCTGAAACTACTTCGCAATTCATTTGCAGATGGTGGGATTTTTAGAACGCAGGATGGTCAAAGTGTGAAATGGACATACATTGAAGAGCTTCACAAACTTCAAGGATCTGAAGGACTCCGACTTGGGAACAAGGTAAAAAATGCCCACATTCAGTGGAGAACGCAGAAAATGAAAGTGAACCTGGCAGCACAAATATTCAGTGCCAGTGTTGCTGATGCTCTGCAATATTGCGAAGAAAAACTTCAACTTCCACAATTCCAGGGCTGCAGTGCAACTATAGAGTTTCTTCGGCATGTTGATTCAGCCTTCGATGCTTTAAACAGCAGAAATCCGTTTGGAAGGGGGCTGAAAGCACCATTGAAAGGGGACAACCATGCATCCATTCAACAACGATTGCATGATGCTGAAGTCTTCCTTCTCGGTCTCAAAGATGGATCTGGTAGGAAAATGTGTGAAGGACCAAGAAAGACTGGTTTTGTTGGCTTCGTTGTTAGCATCAGAAGCATTTTAAACATGTATCAAGAACTTGTCGCACCAACCGATGCCCCACTCAAATACCTACTAACGTATAAATTCTCTCAGGATCACATTGAATTGTTCTTTTCCGCCCTCAGAGCACGTGGAGGATTCAACAACAACCCCACTGCAAGACAGTTCAAAGCTGCATACAAACGCCTGTTGATGAGACATCACATAAAAAATGGCACTGGGAACTGTATTCTTCGTGATGACACAGCCATTCTTCACACTGAGAGCGTCAATGATGTCACAACTATGAACATTACTCGAAAGTATGATCTCATTCCCAGACAACCCAGCAAGACAGATCATGACTACAGTGACATGCCACATATTGAGCCCTTATCAGAATATAAGGATGCGGCTGTCAACTACATCAGTGGATACATTGTGAAATCTCTTAGGCTGCATATGGACTGTATGGAATGTGCCAATGCAATGTCATCTTCTGATGGCAATGCTCATGACTTTGTCACCATGAAAGATCGCGGGAGGCTGCAGAGGCCATCAGCTAGCGTAGTATCTGTATGTAGAGAAACAGAGAAATGTTTCCAGCGACTTCTAAGAATAACTCAAGGAAAGCTTCCTCAAGGCCGTGGAGTGACATCTGCTATCTCTTCCTCAGTTCTGGAGAACACAAGCCACATGAACTTATTTCCTCAGTTGCACCGTCACCAGTTTGATACTACAATTGACAACAACCACATTCACAGCCTGATCAAGAAAATTGCATCACGGTATGGACAGATCAAGCTCTACCACTTAGGAAGGGTAAAAACAGATGCTGCTACCGGGCCCAAAGTAAGGAAGCTCCTAGCCAAAACAATTTTGTTTCGTCATCAGTAGACATGGACTTTATATTATGTAGAAAATGATAATAAATTGGATTTTTTTTTTTATTAGCATACAACATCCAGATATTTCAAAGACATGTATGATCTTAATGATAGTGAAAATTATTGTCACTGGTAATTTTTTTAATAGTATGAAGCTTTGACACTTGACTGTGTACAGTCATTTGCCTTGTTATTTGTATAACTACAGTTGAAAGTTCTTGCCTCACTCTCATCAGCTCATTTCTGAAATGCAACATATTTGTTACTGTATACACTGTACAGAAAATGTTCATGTACCTATCATGGACATTTATGCATGTTTACTCACTATTATATCTATGTATGTGTACATGTATGAAGTATATGATGCAATTTAAGCGCTTTGTTGTGCTACACTTCCTTTAATTTTTTTTGACATGTTTATTGTAATTTGCTTTGTGTGTGAATTATGGACAGTATGCCACAAAATTACCTAAACTCGACCTTGATAGCCATGTTTTGCCTTGTATTTTGTGCAAGTACAGTGTACATTACAGTATTAGTCATGTGTGTAACATTGATAATCATGGATTCAATATTTTTAGTACGTTCTTGCGATGAAAATAATGGCAAAATTTATCTTGGAAAACTTACACCTACCCACAAAGGCTATGGGGGCATTCATTTTTCTGGGTGCATACGATAGGGGGCGCCATACATGTCGGTGGCTTCAGCGGATCACGGGCACCGTCCGTTCCACGTAGTGTTATAGTTCAGTGGGTGGAAGGCTAGAAGTAGAAGATCGTCCAAGACAAGTGAGAATAAGCCATACTTTGGAGATGACGTCATTCGCTGGTCCGATAACCAAAGATGTGGTATAAAAAACCAGGTGAGCTAACAATGCAGCAATGAAGGAATTCGGCCAAGGCACCGGCACACAACGACCTACCTACATCGAAAGACTCAATGCCAATGGTGACAGAAGCCAAGACGGCCGGCTTAAACACCGCCGAAAGACCACGGTGTACCAACTTACGATGCAGAACATCTTGCACTTAATATGATGACAACAGGTGCCATCCTCTGACGTACCATTACAGGTACAGGTACAGTACACGTGAGCACAGAGCAAAAGTTCACTGAAACCGAGATTAAGAAAAAAGAAAAAACACCTCGTGGTCCGTGCTCGATATCCGAGTTTCAATCTTTTCAAACACATGATGCTCTCGGTCACGGTATCTCCTGCGAGCTGCTTCTCCTTCAACCACACAAACAACAACTTCTCCATATCTTCATGGATAGAGGTCCGGAGCTTTGAAATAATCGTAACGCCCTTAGCTGGCGTTATAGCCTTTATGGACTCCTTCTGCTTCAAAATCGTACATATCGTAGAAGGAGTACGATCGTACTGCCTCGCCAAGTCGACAACACGCACACCTCACCTGGCATGCTCTTCTCCTCTGCTTAATAAAACCAGTTTATTTCTTTACATTCTCTTGTATTATGTACAGTATATACGAGGTCGTGCTTGTTTATACATTATTTGTTATTTATAAAGTACATTTTTGTTATTTAAAAGCACCTAACAAAAAAAATTGGTGTTTTTTTTTTGAGGCTGGAACGGATTAATAGCATTTCAATGCATTTGAATGGGAAAATTTGCTTTGACTTACGAGCGATTTGGCTTACGAGCTCCGTCACGGAACGGATTAAACTCGTAAGCCGAGGTACGAGGTACTATATATATAAAAGAGCCGTTGGTATTTTTTTTCCTTTTCTTTTTTTCTATTTTTTGTATACAAGATCGAGGCTCGTTTAAGAGCTAACATTGATCACAAAAAGACAAACTGACACATAAAACATATGATAAATGGAGCGGGAGACAAGATGGAGAGCAGGGAGATCTGTGGGAGGGAGAGGGCTTGGGGGGAGGAGGCATGGGAAGGGGGTGGGGGGGTCTGTGTGTTGCCATTTTTCTCAGAGATGGCTGAACGGATCTTCGTCAAACTTTCAGAGGTTCATCAGTGAGTGCCTGTGTGTGTTTTAGGCAAAAAAACAATATTTGTTTGGGGAAAAAAAAAAAAAAAAATCGCTTTAAAAAAAAAAATATATAAATCGCTCTATAGTGCCGAAGACTTTTTGATTAATGACAGTTATATACAAGTACACATTCGCATAAATAAATGCGAAACAATTACCAGACATTTGAACACAAATAATCAAAAACTATTCCGGAAGCGGGCGAAATTGGGGGTAAGGCTTCTTCTTCTTCCTGAACGTCATCAAACTTAACTCAGAAACGTGATCAACGGCACATTCAGCTGCATATATTCAACGAAAAGGTAAAATGATGTTTTGATATTTGTGATTGATTCTGATTTGGATGTAATTGCTTTTCCATTATATTTGCCCTCATTTCAAATACGTTGATGCTTCTTCCGAACTTCCGCTGAACTTGGGGACGACTAAGAAGAAGACCTTTGTTGGTCAGAAGCTTGTCGAGAATTAAAGATCGACCGTCCTGAAGCTGTGTCCGCGTCTTATTTAATCTCCCAATTATATATGTATATATATATATATATATATATATATATATATATATATATATATATATATATATATATATATATATATATATATATATATATATATATATATATGTATATATATATATATATATATGTATATATATATATATATATATATATATATATATATATATATATGTATATGTATATATATATATGTATATGTATATATATATATGTATATGTATATATATATATATATGTATATATATATATATATATATATATATATATATATATATATATATATATATATATATATATATATATATATATATATATATATAGTTGTATATATATATATAGTTATATATATATATATAGTTATATATATATATATAGTTATATATATATATATAGTTATATATATATATAGTTATATATATATATATAGTTATATATATATATATAGTTATATATATATATATAGTTATATATATATATATAGTTATATATATATATATAGTTATATATATATATATAGTTATATATATAGTTATATATATATATATATATATATATATATATATATATATATATATATATATATATATATATATATATATATATATAGTGCATTCAGAAAGTATTCAGACCCCTTCACTTTTTTCACATTTTGTTATGTTGCAGCCTTATGCTGAAATCGTTTAAATTCATTTTTTCCCTCATCAATCTACACACAATACCCCATAATGACAGAGAAAACAGGATTTTAGAAAGTTTTGCAAATTTATTAAAAAGAAAAAACTGAAATATCACATTTACATAAGTATTCAGACGCTTTGCTATGACACTTGAAATTTAGCTCAGGTGCCTCCCATTTCTCTTGATCATCTTTGAGATGTTTCGAGACCTTGATTGGAGTCCACCTATGGTAAATTCAATTGATTGGACATGATTTGGAAAGGCACACACCTGTCTATATAAGGTCTCACAGCTGACAATGCATATCAGAGCAAAAACCAAGCGATGAGGTCGAAGACTGCCTGCAGAGCTCAGAGACAGGATTGTGTCGAGGCACAGATTTGGGGAAGCCTACAAAAAAATTTCTGCTGCATTGAAGGTTCCCAAGAGCACAGTGGCCTCAATAATTCTTAAATGGAAGAAGTTTGGAACAACCAAGACTCTTCCTCGAGCTGGCCGCCCCGCCAAACTGAGCAATCGGGGGACAAGGGCCTTGGTAATAGAGGTGACCAAGAACCCGATGGTCACTCTGGCTGAGCTCCAGAGATCCTGTGTGGAGATGGGAGAATCTTCCAGAAGGACAACCATCACTCCAACACTCCACCGATCTGGGCTTTAGGGCAGAGTGGGAAGACGGAACCCTCTCCTCAGTGAAAGACACATGAAAGCCCACAGAATCTTTTTTCTCACAGTCTGAGAGTCCTTTAGGTGTTTTTTTGCAAACTCCTAGCGGGCTTTCATGTGCACAAGATGGCGCGGAATCATGCTCGTAGCCAGCCGCCAGCGTGAGGCAAGCAGGCAGGATCCTTCTTTGTTTCACTCGCAGCCTCCTCCATCTCCAAAGAACACCACCGTCAACCATCACCTCCTCCTCACGCTAAAACGTGAAAGTTGTCCACAACAGCTCCGTAAAAACTCTCCTCGCAAGTGCACACGAGCCAGATGCCATCCCGAGCCTGAGACAGAAAGCGTCTGCTCACCACGAATCCAGGACCAGAAGAGAATGAGATTACGGATTCTTCCTCTTCTCGAACCTTCCAGCTCTTTGACGTCATACGACCAATCCTGACGTCCCATTACATCAGTCCATAGCCATGAGCAATCGTCGTCTTTGGTGCGGGGCCTCACGACCTTGCTTGATGCCCAATGACGAAGGTCGAGGCGTGGCCTCCCCGTCACGAGTCGTCGGGGGTCCGAGTCCAATCTCTGTTTGGGAATGATCAGATGACGTCGGGGTTTATTTGCCGATTGGCAAATGTGCTGGTTTCTGTCGTGCTTGTCGGTGTGTTTGTGGAAATGTGCCGATTGCATGGCTGGCCGAGTGAATTTTATAAGAACATTAGGGAGAAATCACAGGGGCCAATTACACACGGGGGTTTATTAATCTTACGCCCTAGAACTAGTTAACCTACATGTTTACCCTGCTTATGTACATCGAAATGGGCTTTCTTCGTGTCACACGGTCCATGCTAAACTAAACATTCTGAACTTTCCTATGAGATTCATTATTTACCCCCACAAACGTAGCAATATATGTATATATATATATATATACGTGTGTGTGTGTGTGTGTGGTTTTGTGTGCAATTTGCTATTGTTAGCTGCTGTCTTTCACACGTGGGTGGGTTTCAAGAGACGGAACGGAGACGTACCACATCTCAAAGCGTCCGTGCATGCGTGCGTGTTTTGAGATCACCAGCACTTTCTTGGTGATGCTTTTCATCCTTACGCCCAATCTCTGGTGTCAGAGATTCTAATTCGATGCCTGAAATGCATGACGTACAACTCAAGGACGTTTCCCTCAGCTGTCACAGATGATTTTAACTTTTCACACCACTCTGACGTAAATAAGCAATAATTGTTATCACGTTTCATTTTTCAAATATGCTATTCTGTGTACGTTTCATTGCTTATGAATAACACCGAAGAGATGGATTTTTATTTTGCCAATATTTGCAATGAGTTAACATTTCATTGATATCTGATAAACATGTTTTCTTGTTATTCACGTTTTTTCGATGACTAATATTTATATTTTGCATCATCTACAAAAATCACTCGATGTCATCGTGTTCTAATTTTAAGAATACACATTTACCATTTAAAGATCTCCACATGCATATTGGCCCGGGAGCCAGGCAGGTATACATGGCAGGAATCTGTTCAGGGTGCCGGCGATAACTCGCCTAATCTTCGTGGAAGACTGTGGTATCTTTAACCTCCTCCAGATAATGCTTGAAGACGACGCACCCGGTTTAACGTCCATCCGACGGGCTGCACACGTTGTGGTGCAAATGCTTGGAAAGCACCAAGAGACCGTTTGAAGTCATGTCATGAATTGAACCCAGACTATACAACTCGAAGGTGGGTCGAGCCGCCCAAGAGGTACACACACTCACCACTTAAGCTCTCGAGCCTGGGTTCATTGTTCACAGGTGGGGTGATTCATCAATGTGTTCGATTCATCCCTCGATGGATGTTAAACGGTCGTCTGATCTGCCAGAATTACTTAGTGAATGATAAAGATCCCTTGATATCCTTCGCGAAGAGTAGGTGACCTATCACCGGCATCCTGAACATATTACAAACTCCTGCCCTAACCAGCAGAGGGCAGGCACTACATCAACGGCATATTGCGCCCTCAGCCAATGATGCTAGCCCCCAGCCTTGTGCTGCATTCAAACGAAGACGAAGAAGAAGAGCTCAAACCTGAGTGCACTCCCACTGCATCATTCTTACTAACAGATTTAAAGTGCTAACTTTGATAGCACAAGCTGAATGACTTCAAAGGGCCATGGTGGGGCCCCTGTCGTGACACACACCTGTCTGCATCACATTGCAAGAACCTGCTATTGTTGGAAAAGATTCGAACCTCTGTGGCCGGAGGCATTAATTACCTCCGCCACCAAAGGTTCTGTTTGTTTGTTTGTGATCAGGATATCTCAAAAGGTTCTGTTTGTTTGTTTGTTTGTGTTCAGGATATCCTAAAAGGTTCTGTTTGTTTGTTTGTTTGTGATCAGGATGTCTCAAAAGGTTCTGTTTGTTTGTTTGTGATCAGGATATCTCAAAAGGTTCTGTTTGTTTGTTTGTGTTCAGGATATCTCAAAAGGTTCTGTTTGTTTGTTTGTTTGTTTGTGATCAGGATGTCTCAAAAGGTTCTGTTTATTTGTTTGTTTTGTTTGTGATCAGGATGTCTCAAAAGGTACTGTTTGTTTGTTTGTTTGTTTGTGTTCAGGATATCTCAAAAGGTTATTGTTGTGGATTTGAGAATTGTTGTAAATATCACCCTGTGTAGTGTAATGAATCTTGTTGTAAATATCACCCTCCGTAGTGTAAAGGTCAAAGGTCGTCCTCCTAGTTAATCCATGTACATGCACGTAGCAAATCATATATCCTTCTAAATAGTTATTTCCTTATTATGTGTATTAGTTTAAGGCTGTGTCTTCCATTAATTGACACTGCATTGCACCGAATTCAAATAAGATAGGTCCCCTTTCGTTTCTCATCCCAGCGGTGTGAGTGGTTTTCTATCCCAGTGGTGCGAGTGGTTTTCTATCCCAGCGGTGCGAGTGGTTTTCTATCCCGCAAGACGCCATTGGCCATGTGCTCTGTCTCGGAGAAGAAGGGGGGAGGAGCCGCCAAATCACGGGCGTGGCTCGTCACCAGGAGGTGAAGCCAGGAAGCCCTCGCGCCCAACCAGGACTCAGTGGGTATGGCTTGGTAGGGCGAGTGATATAACCCGCAGCGCGACGCCCCCACCGGAGATGAGTGAGGAGGGGCGATCAGATAAGAAGGGAGAGGCACTCGGCAAGTTCACTTGAGTTTCAAAGGGGGTCACGCATCGCGAGCGAATGCTATTGAGAGAACGCACTGAGCCACTGAAGAGCGCGTTGTTCACGGTTATTAGAACTGTTCACTTGTTACGTACTCGGCTGAGCCGCGAGGGTAACCGCCAAAGCCGGCCTACCGTTGCCCTGTGATAGTTCCGCACACGCCCAACGACGCGCGGAGAGCCCCTGCCGTCTGGTTCATCTGCTTCGCGGTGCGAGTTTGGGACTGGAGAACGAGCTACCTGGATGCCATACCTGAACCATCTCCTCCAGCCAATCCTACCTGCATTCCCCCCCCCCCCCCCCCCCCGAGTAAGTCTGATTGTCGTCCGTCTTCTATGTTGTCCTGGGGTTTAAGTAAGCTTGTATAGGTAAGTAAGAATTGCACTGTGTCTTCTGGTCCTTCCCTCCTTCTGTAAATTATTTTCTTTTCTTTCCTTCTCCTTGGTTCTTTTGATTGTGTACATAATAGTTAGTAATAAATAATATTTGTATTTCCTACCTTCGTTCTTCTTCTTCATGCTCGTCCGGTCATCTTTGTGATTTCCCCATTGAAAGCCTGTGGCGCGATTTTGGCCAAAGTTTCAGGATCGGGTTTAGTCTCTGCTAATGGTTCGTGCCGCGGTTGCTAATCCGCTCGGCAATTAACATCTGTCCGCAGTCGCGAACGGGGTTGCGCACCTGCCTCTCCGGAGGGAGCTTGGGCAACTTCAGGACTCACGTCGGTCAGTCATACACAAGGGGATTAATCCCCCCTTCTTAAGGGAAAAAAGGCCGACGTAGAGATCCGTAACATTATGTTTGTTTGTTTGTTTGTGATCAAGATGTCTCAAAAGGTTCTGTTTGTTTGTTTGTTTGTGATCAGGATATCTCAAAAGGTTCTGTTTGTTTGTTTGTGATCAGGATATCTCGAAAGGTTATGTTTGTTTGTTTGTTTGTGATCAAGATATCTCAAAAGGTTATGTTTGTTTGTTTGTGATCAGGATGTCTCAAAAGGTTCTGTTTGTTTGTTTGTTTGTGATCAGGATATCTCAAAAGGTTCTGTTTGTTTGTTTGTTTGTGATCAGGATATCTCAAAAGGTTCTGTTTGTTTGTTTGTGATCAGGATATCTCAAAAGGTTATGTTTGTTTGATTGTTTGTGATCAGGATGTTTCAAAAGGTTATGTTTGTTTGTTTGTTTGTGATCAGGATGTCTCAAAAGGTTCTGTTTGTTTGTTTGTGATCAGGATGTCTTAAAAGGTTCTGTTTGTTTGTTTGTGATCAGGATATCTCAAAAGGTTATGTTTGTTTGTTTGTGATCAGGATATCTCAAAAGGTTATGTTTGTTTGTTTGTTTGTTTGTGATCAGGATGTCCCAAAAGGTTCTGTTTGTTTGTTTGTGATCAGGATATCTCAAAAGGTTATGTTTGTTTGTTTGTTTGTTTGTGATCAGGATGTCTCAAAAGGTTCTGTTTGTTTGTTTGTTTGTTTGTGATCAGGATATCTCAAAAGGTTCTGTTTGTTTGTTTGTTTGTGATCAGGATATCTCAAAAGGTTCTGTTTGTTTGTTTGTGATCAGGATATCTCAAAAGGTTATATTTGTTTGTTTGTTTGTTTGTGATCAGGATGTCTTAAAAGGTTCTGTTTGTTTGTTTGTGATCAGGATATCTCAAAAGGTTCTGTTTGTTTGTTTGTTTGTTTGTTTGTGATCAGGATGTCTCAAAAGGTTCTGTTTGTTTGTTTGTTTGTGATCAGGGTATCTCAAAAGGTTCTGTTTGTTTGTTTGTTTGTGATCAGGATTTCTCAAAAGGTTCTGTTTGTTTGTTTGTTTGTGTTCAGGATGTCTCAAAAGGTTCTGTTTGTTTGTTTGTTTGTGATTAGGATATCTCAAAAGGTTCTGTTTGTTTGTTTGTTTGTGATCAGGATATCTCAAAAGGTTCTGTTTGTTTGTTTGTTTGTGATCAAGATATCTCAAAAGGTTCTGTTTGTTTGTTTGTTTGTGATCAGGATATCTCAAAAGGTTATGTTTGTTTGTTTGTTTGTTTGTTTGTGATCAGGATATCTCAAAAGGTTCTGTTTGTTTGCGATCAAGATATCTCAAAAGGTTCTGTTTGTTTGTTTGTGATCAGGATTTCTCAAAAGGTTCTGTTTGTTTTTGTTTGTGTTCAGGATATCTCAAAAGGTTCTGTTTGTTTGTTTGTTTGTGATCAGGATATCTCAAAAGGTTCTGTTTGTTTGTGATCAGGATATCTCAAAAGGTTCTGTTTGTTTGTTTGTTTGTTTGTTTGTTTGTGATCAGGATATCTCAAAAGGTTCTGTTTGTTTGTTTGTTTGTTTGTGATCAGGATATCTCAAAAGGTTCTGTTTGTTTGTTTGTTTGTTTGTGATCAGGATGTCTCAAAAGGTTCTGTTTGTTTGTTTGTTTGTTTGTGATCAGGATATCTCAAAAGGTTCTGTTTGTTTGTTTGTGATCAGGATGTCTCAAAAGGTTCTGTTTGTTTGTTTGTTTGTTTGTTTGTGATCAGGATATCTCAAAAGGTTCTGTTTGTTTGTTTGTTTGTTTGTTTGTGATCAGGATATCTCAAAAGGTTCTGTTTGTTTGTTTGTTTGTTTGTGATCAGGATATCTCAAAAGGTTCTGTTTGTTTGTTTGTTTGTTTGTTTGTGATCAGGATATCTCAAAAGGTTCTGTTTGTTTGTTGGTGATCAGGATATCTCAAAAGGTTCTGTTTGTTTGTTTGTTTGTTTGTTGGTGATCAGGATATCTCAAAAGGTTCTGTTTGTTTGTTTGTTATCTCTGCCACCAAAGGTGGATGGAGGTTATGTTTTCACCTCTGTCTGTCTGTTTGTTTGTCCGTTTGTTTGTCAACAAAATATCTCACAATGTTGTGGACGGATTCGGACGAAATTTGGCAGAGATGTAGCGTATGTGACAAGGACGAAATTATTAGATTTTGGTGAAGATCCGGATTCGGATCCGGCTACTAGAAATTTAAAAAGTGATTTTTCACCATTGGAAGATCGGGACAAAAACGAAACATAGCAGGAGATCTCAAAAAGTTGTGGACGGGTTTGGACGAAACTTGTTGGACCGGTTGTGTGTGTGACAAGGACTAATCGATTACATTTTGGTGAAGATCCGGATCCAGCTAGTAGAATTTTAAAGTGATTCTTCACCATTGAGTGATATGGCCAACCAGGCGGAGGTATGCTCTCTACTGAGTGCCGTTATAGTTTTTCAGGTTATCCTTCCGGCTGCCCTTCTGTCCGTCCGCCTGGCTGTCCTTCTGTCCGTGCGTCCATCCGTCTGTCCTTCCGTCCGTGATAGGTTTTCGTAACCGCGATTACTTAAGAACGGCTGAAGGAATCCAAGTCAAATTTGGTACGAGTATGTATAATGATACAAAGATGAACTGATTAGATTTTGGGGTTAGGAGGTGGAGTGTCAGAGGTCATCTTAAGTAAAAATTATGTTGTTGTGCTCACTTGATTTTTCTTACTTTTTTAATGCTCGTGGAAGAGCTAGGACACAGAACAGATCAGGACACAACATAGCAAAGGGAACAGCAGGAGAAAGGGGAAAGCCAACAGCCCAACAGCAGGGCGGATGGGGGAAGTCGAAAGAGATGGACAACCAAGGGATGCAGGTAATGATGAGTGGTGGGGGAGAAAGTGAGGGATGAACAAGATGGATACATAAGGCAAGTTGTGGGAGGGGTGGGAAGTGGTTTAACGTGTGTAGAAAAGATCGTGGTTTTGGATGGGGAATGACTTGAGATGGTGGTGAACAGCAGTCTTGAAGACCTGGAGGGAAGAGTGAGATTAAAGAGAGTATGGAAGGTGGTCCCACAGGTGGGAAAAGGAGGAGTAAATGAGGGGAGGTGAGCAGCAGTTCACTAGGATTAAGGCAGTTTCACTAAGAGGTGGTTCTTGGTGGACCGTGCGCACGTACTGCAGTGCGTTATGTAGGGAGGACAAAGCACATAAAGGGCAGAGGGTGCACACTAGAAATGAGGCAAAAGAAGATAGACCTGTCAGTGATGGCGAAATGATAGGCCCATAGACTCAGCTTCATTTCGAGAGATTCCAGTGATCTTTAAAGACTTCATTTCTACAGCATCAAGCTGAGTAAGATGTGAGGCAGGAGAGCCAGGTCAGAAGGGAGAGCAGTACTCCATCAAGCTGGGGATGAAAGCTTTGTAGTTGGATAGGAGCTCAGACATGTCAAGGAAAGACTGCACGACGGAGGATGCCCAGTCGATCTCTGACTTTGGAGGCCAACTTTGAAATGTGGCTCATCCAAGAAAGATCATGGCTGAGAGTGAGGCCCAGAAGTTTGAGTGATTGAACCTCTTTGAGAGGGTTGTTGAGAAAGTAGATGGGAGGATTTTCCGTCCGGACCTTTTGGTGAGAGTGAGTGAGTGTGTGGGATTTCTCAGGATTGAAAGACATATTCCATGTGTTTGATCAGATTTTGATTTTGTCAACGTCTGAGGAGAGGGAAGAGGCTGCTGTTTGTCTGGCAGAAGGATGAGGGATGACAGGGCAGAGAGTGGAGTCATCAGCAAAGAGATAAAGATGATTTTCCAGTGAGTCAGAGAGATCATTGATGAAGACCAGTAAAAGCACAGGGCCCAGAACACTGCCTTGGGGCACTCCAGCCTTGACAGGGAAAGAAGAAGAAAGGGTTCTGTTGAGAGCCACATGTTGGCTACGAGAGTGGATGAAGTCAGTAAGCCAAGAGTGGAGTTTGCCTTGGATTCCATAGGCAGCTAGTTTGGAGAGCAAGGCAGGATGCTAGACTGTATCGAGTGCTCGGGATACGTCGAGAGAGACAGCCCTGATCTCTTGTTTAATATTGAGGACTTTCATCTGTTGATGGGAGAGTAGAAGCAGCATGTCCAAGGTGGAGTGACCAGTTCTGTATCTGAATTGAAGATCTGAGATGAGGCTGTTGGATAAAAGGAATTATTTTATGTCAACTGCGATGATGGATTCCATGACCCTGCTGATGGTTGGATGTAAGCTAATTGGTCTGTCATTGAGGGATCCGTTTTTGCACATTTTGTGTAATGCTGTGATCTTACCTGATTTCCAATCAGATGGAAGATGCCCAAGCATAAATGACATGGTGAAAGGGGCAGAGAGAGGATATACAAGGGCAGCGGAGTATGTCTTTAGGACGCCTGAGCTGATGCCGTCAGTCCAGATGCAGAGTCCGAGTCGAGGGTTGCCAGAAATGTTTTCAGCTTCTCAGGTGCAAAAAGGCACAGAATTCAGAAGCAGTTGGGTATAACTGAGAAGGGTGGGTACAGAGAGAGCTGCCAGGGACACAGGATTTGGAAGCAAACACACAATTGAGGCATTTGGCCTTCTCACGAGCAGAGTCGGCTGTGGTTCCATTTGAAGTGAGGGAACGAATGGAAGGGGAGCATACTCCAGAGACAGACTTCACAAGATGCCAAGAGGTTTTAAAGTAAGGAGACAAGTTGGAAAGCTCATTCTTGAGATTGGATAGTTGTTATCTGGCTCTCCTGAGAGGAGACACTCACTTGTTGTGGGATTTGTGGATTGATCTGTGGAATGATCTGAGGTTGACTTTTGTTGGATTTGCCTTCCAGAAGGAGAATGCATGTTGATTTAAAGCAAACTATCTCACCACAGGATTCAGAGTACCAAGAGCAAGAGGATGGGTAAGATAACTGAAGATGAGATGGAATGAATCTGTGCATAGGAGAGAGCACATTTCTGTGGAAGAATTCCCAAGCTGAATTAATATCAGGAGTGGTAGTTATAGGAGCCCAGACCTGAAGTTTGATGGCTGCTTGCAGTCCCTGCCAGATTCGCCAGCATTGAGGCTGTTCTCTGAGAATGATCATAGAGATGTTGACCTTCACAAGAACATAATCATATGAGCAAATTAGGGGAAAGGCCGAGCAAGATACTGTGGCGTGACTACCCTTGGTGCACACCTTAGGGTAGCACGGATGACCAAACGAGCTGTTACTCCAAGGCGTTCAGTTCAAATGGCGGAGAATACGCGTGGGGAAGCAAGAGGGAGGGGGAGAAACCAGAGCCTTACCTGAACGGCTTCCACTCAATGTCTCCACACCTGAAAAAATTAACTCGAACCAATCGGATTTAAAATGTACAAAAATAAGATTTATTTAAATAAATGCCGGTACAAAGAAAATGCGTGATAAACTAAATTCCTAAATGGGACGTCCGCACAAACAAACCCAAACACAGACGAAAGGGAAGGGTAACTGAAAATAAATATGCGTCTGTGTGCGCTTAGCTCTGATTGCTGGTGGGGTCTCGTCAGTAATCATGGAAATTGTCCGGGGCCGTGGCAGGAACCACACGTTCGTTGGCGGGAAGCAGGCCTCGCTGTGTGTTGCGCTCACTCCGGGCCTTGTCGTGCTGCAGCGAGCCAGCAGCGCTCGTCCACCCGTTGCTCTTGCTTGGAAAGCCGCGGCTCTTCCTCCTCACTACCACCAGCAAGATCTCCAATCATGGCCGTTCACGATCGCTCCCTTGAGCCCGAGAGAAAAAATGCCACCGTTCATAGGAGGTCCAGGCGAGAAAAAGCACAAGAGGGAACTCGGTCGGAGCGAGGAGAAAATAAGAAGAGAGCAAAATGTCCGCGAGAGCGAAAAGCCAAGAAGAACAGAGGAGAGAAAATGTCCGCTAGCACGTTGTTTTATCACCCAGGCTCTGATGTCATCTGGGGTGCTTCACCAATCAGCGAGTCGCTTCCTACCAGCCCTTCCCTGCTCCTATCAGCAAGTCTCATCTTACCCCGGCCTTGTGCCAATCAAAACCCCGACCAATCACTGCCCTTCTGGGCGTGGCCCTGGGCCCACCCGTCCTGTGCGCTTCCAAAGTCAATGTCATCAGCGGCAGTGCTCAATGTCCTGGCTTTTTAATTAAGGTGTTTAAATGCGCGCGATTGGCTAGTGTCTATGTTGTGCCTGGTGTGGTGCCAAAAGGGACATAGGAAATAAATTACAGAGGTAATGACATACAAGAGATAAATTACCCATAATCCCTGAGCTAATACCCCCCTGGAACCATAGCTCCCGCAAGGTTCATTGCAGGAGCTACCATCCTAGTCTTACCACTTACCGACTCGCACTTAATTAGCCTATGAAATAAATCAGGAGGGCTGTGGGAAGTGAGCCGTAGCTATAGTGGAAGATGTTTATTTTCGTGATATAGTTCTATCACGACAGAATCTTGTTTCTCACAATCTGAGAGTCCTTTAGGTGCTTTTTTGCCAACTCCAAGCGGGCTTTCATGTGTCTTTCACTGAGGAGAGGCATCCGTCTGGCCACTCTGCCATAAATCCCAGATCGGTGGAGTGTTGCAGTGATGGTTGTCCTTCTGAAAGTTTCTCCCATCTCCACACAGGATCTCTGGAGCTCAGCCATCGGAGACCAGCTCATCACCCAGCTCAGTCTGGAGACCATCGGGTTCTTGGTCACCTCTCTTACCAAGGCCCTTCTCCCCCAATTGCTCAGTTTGGCTGGGTGGCCAGCTCTAGGAAGAGTCTGGTTGTTCCAAACTTCTTCCATTTATGAATTTTATGGAGGCCACTGTGCTCTTGGGAACCTTCAATGCAGCAGAAATTTTTTTGTAGGCTTCCCCAGATCTGTGCCTCGACACAATCCTGTCTCTGAGCTCTGCGGGCAGTTCCTTCGACCTCATGGCTTGGTTTTTGCTCTGATATGCATTGTCAGCTGTGAGACCTTATATAGACAGGTGTGTGCCTTTCCAAATCATGTCCAATCAATTGAATTTACCACAGGTGGACTCCAATCAAGGTGTAGAAACATCTCAAAGATGATCAAGAGAAATGGGAGGCACCTGAGCTAAATTTCAAGTGTCATAGCAAAGGGTCTGAATACTTTTGTCAATGTGATATTTCAGTTTTTTCTTTTTAATAAATTTGCAAAACTTTCTAAAATCCTGTTTTCTCTTTGTCATTATGGGGTATTGAGTGGAGATTGATGAGGGAAAAAATGAATGTAAACGATTTCAGCATAAGGCTGCAACATAACAAAATGTGAAAAGGTGAAGGGGTCTGAATACTTTCTGAATGCACTGCACTTACCTATTCTCCTTATCGTCTACCCCCTTAAGCAAAATTCACATTTCAAATATTTACAATCATCAAAGTCCGTGATCCTAACTCCTGGGGCAGGAAGAAAAATATCAAAACACACAAAACAACAACCTTAACCACAACCTCAACCAAAGATGCAAAATTCAATACAACATTAGTACAACCCCTTCCTACAGACCATGTCCCCCGGTGGATGCCGCAATACCCAACGTTACCTGTGGGGCCATCCCAATGTACCCCAAATTCCCACGGGTCCTATCCTGGTGTTACAAGTGAGTGACATGGCTCGGTGGATTTCACCCACATTCATTCACACAGATCCCATAACCATTCACACATATTTCATAAAATCATCTAAGCACAAAATCATCATGGCATGTATTTCACCCTTCACCCCCCCTCCCAACCCCCCCCCCCCCCCCCCGCAAGACCATGGCATAGATGTAATACACGTGTGTGCGTTTCTGCTAGGCATCAGGGAGGTTCCGTACAAGCAAGATGGTGGGAGCGCTTCAGGCTGTGGTGCCCGCAGTCCAAAAACAAGTCGCCCGACTTCAGACTTATTAACCCCCCCCCCTCCCCCCCTTTAACTCATGGCCCCCTGTAAGCCAAACAGCTCCTTATGCTGTCGTCCCGCTGGGGAGGTCTCGACACCAGGCTCCGTCGCTTCAGGCTTCCACACAGCCTCACAGGTCGCCGAGGGTCTCTCCATACCGCAGGGCGCCCAAACAGACCTCTACACCGACGAGCTCCCAATTTCCAGACACCACTGGCTGCCAGGGGCAATTACCTCAGTGGGGGGGGGGGGGGGGGAGGGGGGCAGTCACCGCTCCTCCAGAGCTTGATCCGTACCTGCGGACACACACACCTTACCCACCCACAAAATCCACAAAAACATTTCCTCCCCCGCTGCCATTCAATTCTCAACCACATATTTCAATAAAAGATGTCATAAAAAGGTGCTGCCATGGCCTGCTTACATGTGAACTCCCCATTCACATTTTAACCACATTTCAATGACAATAATCACAACTCAGTCTCACGACCACACAGAAACACAACACCTCGACACATAAACAAACGCCACCCACAAGACACTTTTGTGCCACACATTCCAATCCCCTCACATGCTGACAAAGTTGCTGGAAGCATTATGTTTTCTGGTTGTCCGTCCGTCCGTGATAGGTTTTCGTTGCCACGATAACTTAAGAATGGCTGAAGGGATCAATGTAAAGCTTGGTTCAAATATACTGTATATAATGATGCACAGATGAGGTGATTAGATTTTAGGGTCAAGAGGTCAAATGTCACATCAGTTAAAATGTAATATTTAAGAACAACCAAATGTATTTAAATCAAAATTTGTGCAATGAAATATTTTTCTATAATGATGTAATAATGTGGGCGGAGGCATATCGGCCGACGTTGCGGCGTTGCAGAGTGCCAGTGCCGTTCTAGTTATATTAATCTTGCGCACGTGTTATAAGCAGTACAGCGACAGGGAGGGTCAATGGTATTTGTCCAGCAATGACATTCCATCGATATTTGATGAATCATATTTGCCCATATTATTTAAGCCTCGCAAAGAGCGTTATTATCCCCATAGTCGGCAGGCCAACCCCAGGGAATACGATTTAAAAAACTTTTGATGGCATTTTTTGTTAAAAGCTGACAACCGGGCTAGAAAGTATCAGTATGGTCCAGGCTTTCAGAAACACCCGGTTGCCAAAATGAGATTTGACCTTGAAGGTCAAATTTGGGGGGTCAAAGGTCAAAAGAGGTCAAATTTTCAAAAATTTTTATTTTGTCTTGTCCTTTCATATTACATCGAGTTTGGTATGAAGACATCTTCGAAAATAAATGCCAAATTCTCAATAATGTGTTGCTTTTTGTGTTACTAGGGCATGCCCGTACTATATCTATATCTAAAATTATATCCCCCCCCTCTATTTACATGAAATGGTTTGGTCCAAAGCGAACGGCTTGCGAGTACGGTGACAATCCCCCCCCTCTATTTACATGAAATGGTTTGGTCCAAAGCGAACGGCTTCCGGAGTTTGGTAAAGAAATCGCCATCGCGTGCACAAACGCCCAGGAAAGCGAAAGAATCGCAAATTAGTTTTAATTAGTTTTAAAACATAGTTTAACGCCAACATAGCGGCAACGCGGACCACCTCCTCCAAGAACTCCTGTTAAGCGTGTGCACGGACGAGAGAAGGCTCTGAGAAAGGAGACTGTCGATAAGTTGCATGATGTCGATCCCCCCAAACTACCTATTGGCACAAGAGTTGAACCCAGGATTCCGAATGCTTCTAGCATTGAACCGAATGACTGGTTCAAAAGTAGTCCATGTAGGAAGGCAGCAACACGAATGACTCACGTCTGGGTAATTTCCAGGATGGACACAGGTAATGGCTGTGCTGTTCCTCCATGGGCAGCATTCAACGAGTGTGTGAGTACCGTAGATCCACCAGTGACGACGGTGGGAATGGCACCGATCCTCAATGCTACTGCGGATGAATATGGGACCATCACCACGATCATAAACCGATTTGTCCAGCTCAGCAGATACCTTGGACAGCGCCATACCATCGTTTTCTTCGATCAGCCTCTCTATGCCAAAGCAAAGGAGATTGTGTGGGCTTCTGAAGAGTACAGCGAAGTAGTTGTCCTGCTTGGTGGTCTCCATATCTCCTTCAACTTCCTTCGGGCCATTGGTCAGCAAATGGAAAGTGCAGGCCTAGATGATGTGTGGGTGGAGTCTGAAATCTTTGGACCAAATGCTGCCAAGTCAATGATGGATGGGAAACACTATTACAGGGCTATTCAGGGACATATCTGGGCCTATGAAGCCCTTAGTCGGATCAAGTTTGAAGCTTTCTTGGATTGGCTACAGCGGCAAAATCCTGAACTCCATCAGGAACTGGTTGTGCTTCGATCAGCAGTATCAGCATTGTTCAAGAAATATGGTACGAGAACCCGAGATGAATGTCTGTTGAATGCTGTGACTGAATGCAACGAGCTCCTCGACCGTACAGAATATGTAGAGAAAGCTGACGAATTCCACGCCATGCTGAAGCAGAATCCCAACAATGCCTTCTGGTTGCAGTACCTTGAGATGGTGGAAATTTTATTATCATTCGTCCGCGCTAATCGAGATGGGGATTGGTTGCTCCATCTTGATTCATTTGCCGAAATGCTACCATGGCTGACCATATATGACCATGTCAACTATGCCCGGTGGGGTCCTGTTTACCTCACTGACATGAGAGGACTCGCACAGACCGCACCAGAAGTCCACGAAGAATTCCTGGCAGGGAATTTTGTAGTGAAACGACACGCAGGCAGATGTAACCAAGTTCCAGTTGATCAAGCCACTGAATGGATTAACAAGGTATGCAAGCTCTCAAATGGTATAATTGGCATCACACGGAATGACACGGCAAGAGACAGGTTCTGCACAACTTGGTCTGAAAGGTCGCAGATATCAGAGGACACCATGCGTCTATTCGGTCTTCGCAACGACGAATCGGACGAAGATTTCTCAACTCGTAAAGATGGTCTTCCATCCAAAATGACACGGGATTTGGATGCGGTGTCCAAGCTTGAGGCTCAGTTCCGACGATTCAAGGCGTTCACAATATCCGATCAAGACGACGCAACTCCCACTATTACACAGCTGAAATCACTGACTACCAACGACATTGCAACCGAAGAGATAGCTGCAGACCTCCTCACTGCCGACCAAAGGGGGAAAGATCTCGTGTTGAAGAATGTGAAGGAGAGATTAGTGGAGAAGTCTGTACCTTTTTTCGATCGACAGAAACGCCAGAAATCGAAGACGTTCGCAACCCTCTACGAGACACCGGTGCAGGATGGGAAGCAGAAGGTCACCAAGACAATCAAAGCGGACAGGCAACTGATGCAGAGATTGTTCAATGCGGCACAAGTTGGGCGAGAAGTAGATATCCACAATGTACTGAAGCATGAGCTGTTCGTTGTACCACTTAGTTTGGCTAATACGGATAAAAAGATGAGAAGTACCCAAAAGTCTGCAATGCTCCCCCTGCTAACCACTGGTCTTGGGATAGAGAAAGTCAAAGGGGCACCGGAGACCACAGGAAAAACCTGTATCATAATTGATGGCCATGCATTGATACAGTCCCTAGGAAAACCACCGAATTGCAAGACGTTTGGTGACTATGCCAAAACCTTCCAGAGGACCGTGTTGAAGCAGTTCTGTGGCACAGTGTCCAGGATCGACATCGTATTTGATCAGTATAGACTTCTATCGATCAAGTCGACTACACGAAGCAAAAGAGCTGGGCAAACGAGACCAATCCATAAGGTGATCAACCGGGATGATCTTCCACTTCCACAAACATGGAAGAACTTCATCGCCTTAGGTGAAAACAAAGAAGACCTTGCACTGTTCCTCAGTGGCAAACTGGCAACGCACACCGACACAGTCAACGAAGTAGTAGTTGGTGGCAGCACTCCAAACGGATTCTCAACGACAAGGGGAGTCATCCCAACTCTGAATGCAAACCACGAGGAAGCTGACACAAGGATCATCATCCATGCACTTGAAGCCATTGATGCCGGTTATGGAAACATAATTGTGAAGTGCCGTGACACAGATGTCCTGCTCTTGCTCCTTCACTTCACCAGGGACAAAATCTGCCATGTGTGGATGATGAGTGGCACGTCCAAGGAGCAAGAGTGTTTCCCAGTACACGCCATCAACGAGGCCCTCGCTCCGGCGGTTGTGGAGAATGTTCTTGGGTTCCATGCCATAACTGGTTGTGATACTGTGTCTTCATTCGCTGGTCATGGCAAAAAATCATGCTGGAATGTCTACTTGCAACACCCGGAACTGTTGCATGGCGTTGGCAGAGATGGACCATTAAGCGATGTCGAGGAGTTCGTATGTATGCTTTACAAATCTCCACACTCTAGTTCAGGGGTCGACAGAGCTAGGCATGACATGTTCCAGAAAGGGAAGAAGAAGGCACTTGAAATGTTGCCACCAACTAGTGACGCTCTCGAATTGCATATGTCGCGGGCGAACTACCAGGCAAAAGTATGGCTGCAGGCAAACAAGGCTGACGTAGTTGTTGCTGACCCCGAGGAGACTGGAGGTTGGCAGGCAACTGACGGACGATTAGAAGTGGTGTGGATGAGGACACCATCTGTTCCAAGTAGCTGTTTGGAACTAGTTACTTGTGGATGTAAAAGCAAGTGTCGCACACAAGCTTGCCGTTGCCACAAGATTGGACAACCATGCATGCCTGCATGTGGCTGTGATGCTGAAGGATGCATGAACACGACAGGAACTGATACTTAAGAGAAGTGATTTGGCGACACCTCAAATCGATGGAAGATGATGTCTTGTTTCTTCAAATGTAGTTGCCTAATGCATCATTTACATATTACCAACAGGAACAATTGATTCTTAAAGTAAAATTTGACTTTCGACTTTGAAATTTCACCTTTAAACTGAATGCATTTTATTATATTATGCGTATTCAAAGAGTAAAAAGCATTTACATTCATGAATCTATTCACATTTAGCTATTGTTACAGAAGTTTAACCCCTTATAACTCATTAAATATTCAATGGTTCATACCAGACTCGATGTTGTATGAAAGGACAAGACAAAATAAAATTTTTTGAAAATTTGACCTCTTTTGACCTTTGACCCCCCAAATTTGACCTTCAAGGTCAAATCTCATTTTGGCAACCGGGTGTTTCTGAAAGCCTGGACCATACTGATACTTTCTAGCCCGGTTGTCAGCTTTTAACAAAAAATGCCATCAAAAGTTTCTTTAAGGGTCTTGGCCTGCCGACTACCATGCTTTTTGAAAAAAAGAAATGGGGGGATATTGTCATTGGCTCCGTCTGCATGTCTGTCCATCCATCCGTCATGCTATCTCTTCCTAAACGATTGTGCAGAGATTCACCAAATTTGGGAGTTATGATCACCACCTGGGAAGAAATCGCCGTATCATTTTTGCCGTATCAGAGAGCAGTATCATTTTTGCCCCAGACCTCTGGGGCAGGGTCAAAAGGTCAAATACAAAAAAAATGCAATTATGGGCACATTTTAAAGCACTTTGTATATGCAAACAACATTGGACGACTGCATGCAATCTATAACGGTTTTTTGAGATTTGAACCCCGATTCATGCCCATTCATTCATGGGTCACAGGATTTGAAACGGGAAAAACATTGAACTCAAAATTTGATATTGGGTAATTCCTGGTGAAACCTTTTGCCATCTTCAAACTTTGCTTGAGGTGGGAAGCGTTGGGATTTGCGAATTTGCGAATTGGGAACACAAGCAAATTGGTCGACTTTAAAAAGGTAAACTTTCAGCACAACAAGTCTGTTGAACATCTTGCCACATTAAGCAGAGATGGCACAGCATGCGGATGGGAGCACCAACCAGGTGGAGCTGATGAGCGTGACGTAGGGGCGACTTACCTAGGTCAGGCATGGCATGGTGTCATTTAAAAATATATAGGCATGGATCGTGAGTTAGTCTCCATCAGCAGAGATTTGATACATTAAATTAACACTGTGTAATAATCAAATACATGATGTTCTGCATTAGTTGTATGTATGTATTATACTGTACTTGGTTTGCCAAAAGAGTGGATTAAATCCCACTAATTATGTTCGATTCAAACTATTAGTTACCTCTTATTATGCATTTGTTTTAGATATTTTCAATTGTAAATCTGTGCAATAACAGGATCATTTCGATTTTAGAACATAAGCCTTATCAGCAAAATATTCGCAGTTGTGAGTGCTGCATCTGCCTTCTTCCCAGGGCTGCGTTGACCCGGAGGGCTCCCTCCTGATGAGAAGCATTGCAATGGATCGACCTCACAAACATTCCCAGCACGACTACAACATATTGCTTTTAATATCCCGTTAAATCTCATCTGCTGCAGCTTTTGCTATTGGATCTCACAGCGTTTGTCCATTATTTTCGGGCTCTTTCTCTGTCGCTGTTTCTCTCCCCCATCTGTCTGTCTCTGTGACTCACCCCCTTCCCCATCCCTCCCCTCTCTCTCTCACTCCCTCCCCCCCTCTCTCTCTCTCACTCCCTCTCCCTCTCTGTCTCTCTCTCACTCTCTCCCCCTTCTCTCACGCTCTCTCTCCCCCCCTTCTCTCTCACACTCTCACTAACCCCTTCTCTCTCACACTCTCTCTCCGCCCTTCTCTCTCACACAATCTCTCCCCCCTTCTCTCTCACGCTCTCTCTCTCCCCCCTTCTCTCTCACGTTCTCTCTCCTCCCCTTCTCTCTCACACTCTCTCTAACCCCTTCTCTCTCACACTCTCTCTCCACCCTTCTCTCTCACACAATCTCTCCCCCCATTCTCTCTCATACTCTCTCTCTCCCCCCCCCCTTTCTCTCTCACGCTCTCTCGCCCCCTGCTGGCTGTTTGTGTGTTGGGCATGGCAAGATGGCGGCTGTGTGCAACTGCGCTGTGTTGTGGTGAGTCCTCTGTGTGGTTTTCTCCTCTCCTGCCCTCCCCTCTCTCTCCTTTTCCATCCTGTGTGCTTTGGCATTTTGTTTTCATCCGTTCTTCACCTTTGTCTTCCAGAGAGAGAGGATTGAGAGCGGGCCCATTTTGGGTGCGGCCCACCGGCTTTGACCACACTTTGTAAGCCTTTTTTGTGCTTATAATGCACGTTTGTTATTTATTTTAGTTCGATTTATTTCGGTTTGGTACCTTCTTGTCCGATTCGGACAGGTGGGGGGTTGTGGGGGGGAGGGGTTAATTCGCTGGTATGGCGATTACACACTCTCGGTTAGAGGCGTTCAACAATTTAACGAGGAAGCATGCATTTGTGTGTGTTCCACCAGAAGGAGTCCTCACTGAGGACTGTGGTACTCGCAGTGGGGAATATAATCGGATGCGAACATGTCCGAGCTGCCTCACGAATGAATCAAAAAGTTATTGTTTTTGTAAGAGGAATAGCACCTGGGGGCGCTAGAGAGCGAGTGTGGGTGTCGGGGCGGAGGGAGCTCCATCTTGTCGAGGGATGCAAACCGAGGAATAAACGTTGCTCTGTGTATGTGATCCCGAACAAGTTGTCCATGAGTCTTCTATCCAGCAAGACAAGGAATATTACATGGTGTCAGAAGTGGTTGGAGCAATCATTTTGAGTGGCGTCAACGGTGGATACCAAACAAAAGGGTGAGAAGCTTCTCCTGCCTTGTTCTGAGGTACTCGTGTTCGAGTAGACGTTTCTCTCTGGGGGATGCGTTTTACCCCTCTCATTAATTGGGTGTAAAAGCCTTTTTTTGGAGAGTAAATACCCAGAGTAGAGGTGTTTATCTTGATCACTGAATGTTAGAGGTTTGGTGAATTTATTATGGAGTTGTTTAAGCCACCACAACAACTTGATTTGGAGGCCAGAAACCTACCACAGGCATCGAGGCTGTGGAAGGAAGAGCTGTTATTGTACCTCAATTTAGCCATGGTTGCTCAAGATGATAACACTAAAATCAAGATGTTATTGTATCTGGTTGGCAGTAAAGGGTGGCAGTTGTATCAGACTATAAAGCCAAGTGTGGAAACGTTTGAGAATGTGTTAAAGACATTTGATACACACTGTAAACCACCCAAGAATGAGACGGTGGATCGCTACAGATTCTTCACAAGGAATCAGGAAGAGAGGGAATCATTCGAGGCATACCTCACAGAGCTCAAGTTACTGGCAATAAATCGCAACTTCGGAAATTTGCAAGACAGTCTGATTCGGGATAGAGTGATCTGTGGAGTCAGGGAGTCAGCATTGAGAGAGAGGCTCCTCCGAGAAATTGACCTCACAATGGAGAAGTGTGTGCAGATTTGTCGCGCATCGGAGTTGTCAAAGAACCTGCTTGGGATCATTAATGGACAGGCGGTGAATACAGTGAATCACATGCCCACGAGGAGGAAAGGTAATGGCACACAGAAACCATCTTCATCGGATGATCAAGCTCGCTCAAAGTTACACAAGTGTCGCTATTGTGGAACCGCACATGAATTCGCCAAAGAGAAGTGCCCAGCACATGGACGCAAGTGCCACAAATGTGGTAAGAAGAACCACTTCTCATCTCGATGCAGAGGGAGACCAGTCCACATTGTGGATCAAGCAGACGACAGCTCTAGAGAGATGTCTGAGTATGAACAGATAAAGGTCATGACATTAGATCCAGAGAGAGTGGACATGGAGCAAATTAACAGCCTGGAGGAATCAAAATACCCAAGGCAGATCTATGTGACAATGGAAGTAGAAGGAAGAGAGGTCCGCTTTCAGGCTGACAGCGGTGCAACATGCAATATTATTCCAAGGAAGTATGCCAGGAAGCTGTGGAGGACTAACCAAGTTTTATCCATGTACAATGGTACGACGGTAGTCCCACTGGGGAAATCCAACCTCAAGATTAAAAATCCAAAAAATGTAAGAAAAGACAAAGCAGAATTTGTAGTAATAGGAGAGGACTGCATACCAATTCTTGGAAGCAGCGTAGCACAGCAAATGGAGTTACTAACAGTGCACACAGAGAACCTGAGGAGCATACATGCCAGAAAGGAAGAACGTTTCCCTCTCAACAAGAGACATCTGCTGGAGGAATTTGCAGATGTGTTCGAGGGGACTGGAAAGCTGGAAGGGAAATACCATCTGATGCTAGAGGAGAGTAAGAGGCCTGCAGTGCATCCACCAAAGTGTATTCCAATTGCGTTGAAAGGAAAGCTGAAAGCATTAATTAGACAAGCTGACTTAGGCTGGGATAATAGCCCCTGTAGACTTGCCGACTCCCTGGGTATTCAGCCTTGTGTGTGTGGAGAAATCCAACGGGAAATTGAGAGTTTGTTTGGATCCGAGAGACCTTAATCAAGGACTGAAGAGATGTCACTATCCAATGACTACAATTGAGGACATACTGACAGAATTGAATGAGGCGAAGGTGTTCAGCATATTTGATGCCAAGAATGGTTTCTGGCACGTTGAACTAGATGAGGAGAGTTCATACTTGACCACGTTCAACACCCCCATATGGTAGATATAGATGGCCAAGGATGCCATTTGGGCTCTCGACGGCCCCGGAAAATTTCAGAGGAGACAAAACCAAACACTAGAGGGTTTGCAGGGAGTGAGGTCAGTAGCAGATGACATCCTGGTGTTTGGGAAAGGAAAGACACAGGCAGAGGCAGAGCAAGACCATGACAGGAAGGTGAGAGAATTGATGGAGAGATGTAGAGAGCGAGACCTGAATGTGAACAAGGAAAAGGTGAAATTCAAACTCAAATAAGTGACCTTCATTGGTCATGTCATCACTTCAGAGGGTCTGAAACCAGACCCAGAAAATGTGAAAGCAGTTGTGCAAATGCCAAACCCAACTGATGTGCAAGGGGTACAGCGATTCATTGGGTTTGTCAACTATCTTAGCAAATTCCTTCCAGGCCTTAGTGACAAGTGTGAGCCCCTACGCAGACACACAGAAGGATGTCACCTGGTGGTGGTCAGACGTACATGAGAAAGTTATGCAGGAGATCAAGAGGCTGATTACTGCCGAACGAGTGCTCAAGTACTATGACCCATCGAAGGAGCTGACACTGCAGGTGGATGCTTCTGACACTGGACTTGGGGCTACACTGATCCAAGAAGGACATCCCATAGCATATGCCAGCAGGGCTCTATCGGATGCAGAAACCAGGTATGCACAGATAGAGAAGGAGCTCCTTGCAGTTGTGTTTGGTTTGGAAAAGTTTCATCTGTACACGTATAGGAGACAGGTGAAGGTGCAATTGGATCACAAACCGCTGGAGATCATTGCAACAAAGCCTCTCCACAGAGTACCAAAGAGGCTGCAGAGAATGCTTGTGAGGATGCAAACATACAATGTTGAGATTCACTATCGGCCAGGCAAAGACATGCAACTGGCTGATACGCTTAGTAGAGCCTACCTCAAGGACCCAAGAGTCGACAAGGAAACGGAGTTTGAGATGGTAAACATGGCAAGACATGTCCCAATCTCTCAACCATTAATGAGGGAGATTGAAGATCATACCAGACGAGATGGTATCATGAAACAACTCAAACTATTGATACAGACAGGATGGAAAGAGACACAACATGAGGTTGAGCCAGTCCTTAGACCATACCTCCATGCAAGAGACGAACTGAGCACTCAGGGTGACCTGATCTTCAAGGGAGAAAGAGTTGTGATTCCCACATCAAAAATGAAGGACATGGTGGAACAAGTTCACTCATCTCATCTGGGTGTGAACGGATGTGTATGAAGAGCCAGAGAATGCATTTACTGGCCCAGAATGAATGCTGAAATTAAAGACTTTGTTCAGAAGTGCGAGACCTGCAGGTCTTTAGAGAGAGACCAGCCAAAGGAAACACTTCAACCCCATGACATTCCAGAGCGGCCATGGGCAAAAGTGGGAGCAGACCTCTTTCACTTGGATGGGAAAATGTACTTAGTGACAGTGGACCACTTCTCAAGTTTCTGGGAGATTGACTTCCAAGAAAACACCCTCTCATCAACTATCATTCGCAAACTTAAAGGACAATTGGCGAGATATGGAATCCCAGACATCCTGATCACAGATAATGGGCCACTGTTCACAGCCGAGGAATTTGTGAGATGCTCAAATAAATGGCAGTTTGATCACCGTACATCGTCACCTCATTTCGCTCAGAGCAATGGAAAGGCCGAGAATGCAGTGAAGATTGCAAAGTCACTGCTGAGGAAGGCAAAGGCAACAAATTCAGATCCCTACTTGAGCATGCTTGCCTCCCGCAACACACCGACAAAAGAAATGTGGAGCAATCCTGTACAAAGACTGATGAACAGACGAACCAGGACCTTACTTCCAATTTCTGAAAAGCTCCTAAAACAAGAGGTGCAGAAAGGCGTGGGAGGTCAACTTAGATCAACTAAAAGCAGACAGGCATACTACTATAACAGAGGTGCCAAAGACCTACTGCCATTGAGAGTTGGAGACACAGTGAGGGTGAGGCCGACATCGGATAGACATCAGACATGGCAGAAAGCAGTAGTAACTGGGCAATCCTCACAACCACGATCATATGAAGTGATGACCGAGGAGGGTGCGAGGTACAGGAGAAACAGAAGACATCTGAGAAAGACGGATGAAACGGCTCGTCAGACGGAAGCAGATGTTGGGATATCAGAGGTTTTGCCACAGGCCCGGCAGATCGACAGAAGGCCTCCAGAGGACAACAGCCGGTGACAACGAGATCGGGGAGAGAAGTTCGTCAACCCAAGTACCTCATGGATTACGTGCAAGAGTAAAGAATACTGTGTCGTGGGTTGTGGGAAAGTGTAGTATATCATACTGTAGTAATGTGTAGTGTACATTTTGTTGTATCCACTGAATAATCCAAAGGGAACAATTGGGGCAGAAGTATGTTGTTGTCGGGGTGGAGTAGTGAATACGAACTTGTGATTTGGTAAATGCAGATGGGTCTCAGTAGACTGAGTAGAGTGAACATATTGGAACAAATTATGAAAGGAGGGATGTAAGAGGGATAGCGCCAGGGGGCGCTAGAGAACGAGTGCGGGTGTCGGCGAGGAGCGAGCTCCATCTTGTCGAGGAACGCGGACCGAGGAATAAAGGTTGCTCCGTGTATGTGAACCGGAACAAGTTGTCCATGAGTTTTCTATCCAGCAAGATGAGGAATATTACAGTTTTCTTGTCCGAAGAAAATTTTGTTCACTACATCGTGAGTGCAGGTTTAACCACAGAGAGTGGTGTTTTTATGTTAGCGTCCCCCATGGATACTCCAGCGATGAAAATCGTCGTATCAAATGTACCACCGTTTATATCAAGCGACAAACTGATGTCAGTCCTTTCTCGTTATGGAACAGCTGTGTCGAGAATGTCCATGATCCCCCTGAAGAGCCAAGACGAGAGGATAAAACACGTTATGAGTTTCCGTCGCCAAGTTTACATGGTACTTCCCGATCGTGGCGACGATTCAGGGTTAAATATTTCACTTAAAGTAAAATCCGACGATCGGGAGTATCAAATATATGCCTCGTCAGCCTCACTAACGTGCTTTCACTGTGGAGCCTTTGGTCACGTTAAACGTTTCTGTCCCAAGGTTTCGTGTTCAAAGTGTGGGGAAAATGGTCACGTAGACACCGATTGTAAAAAGGATAAGAATACTCGGGTTCCAATTGAGCATGCTTGCTGTTTAATTGAGGAATTAAACTGACTGAAGAGTGAAGTTAATCCTGAAAGTTTACCGGTTCCTGTTGTTCCCTCCTGCAGTGAGACGAACGATAGCAGCATCCCTGTGCATGTTCCCACATGTTCCTAGGCTTGCAAACGATCGTACCTCACTTCCTGTTACAGAAACCGAAGCGACCCCAACTTGTACAACTTTTGCTGCCATTTCCTCATGTAGTGAAGGAATGGAGGAGGATCCTATTATTAGTTCTAAAAAACGAAGGGCGTCGTTTGCTAATTTTTCTACCAGTAATCCAAAAAAGGTGGTATTGGAGAAGGCCAGTGTAGCTGAACACACACCTCAATGTGTTCCTAATGCTTCCATCGGGTTTGGAAAAAAGGATGGTGAATCGGGTGCTGCAATTGAGGATAATATGTCCGAAAGTTTGTGTACCAACTCTGTGGATATAAATTGCTATATGGGTTAAATATGTGGCAACGCTGAAGATGTTGATAAACCCTCAAACGAACCCTTACGATCATTAGTCACTGTGAACGAGCAGACAGTGACTGACTCATCCCTCCACAGTGCTGCTCTACCGATGCAGATTCAAAACTGTGTTACTGAGTCGCGTATTGATTCGGAAGAATGTGCTCCACAAGAGTGTGAAACCGAGGTTTCAACTTCTGACGAGCACAAAGATCACCATGGCAATGCTGATCGCACAGTGGAGCTCTCCAGCGAATCCCCAGAGATACTGACAATTCCCATAGTGACCACGGAAGCCGACAGCCTTGATCCTGGAGGGACCTTGTCAGACTTGTCGAAATCTCATGAGGATGACGAGGTGCCCGAGTTGTCTCGGTCTCAGTTGAGTCAGCCAATGATATCTCCTCAACTCGTACTCTCTTTTCTGAATGAAACCTATAGACAGCGAAATGTAGTTATCAGGGATACATTTCCTGATTTAGGTTCATTCATTCAATCAGCAAAGGAAATAACAAGAAAGGGCAAAGAATTTCCACTAACAAGGTCACAATTTCACCGACTCAGGAAAATTATTACAAACGCCGGTCTTGAGATTTCGCAACACCCAATCAAGCCTTTTGATAAGGAATGAAGCAAATTACCTTTGGCACCTTGAACATTAACGGTGGAGGTGCAAACCCAAACCGCCAAACTCAAGTGCAAAATTTGTTTCGGCGCAAAAATGTCGATGTACTTTTATTGCAGGAAACACACATCACCCAGAATGTAGAATATGATTGGTGTCGTCTTTTTGGGGGACAGTGCTTTTTTAGCAACATGTCTTCTCTTTCGGCAGGTGTTGCTTACATACTTAGACTAGGGCTAGTACCTGAGTCAATCCTCTTCCAGGAGATGTTAAAGGCCGGTTCAGCTCTCGAGAATTCGTGGTTAATAATTTCCATTTCACATTATTCAATGTGTACGCACCTAGTGAGAGTACAGAACGGAAAGCTTGCTTTGCGTCTGTGATTAATCACCTGCAGACAGTTGATCTAAACCAATGTGTGTGTATTGGGGGTGATTTAAACTGTACCTTTGAACCTGTAATGGACAGGAACTCGGCAGAACCTCATCCCGAATCATGTATTGATTTATCCCTTTTCCTTTCTCGGGTTGGTTTGCTAGATGTATGGAGGGTACTTTTCCCCAATGAACCTCAGTTTACCTGGAGCCGCATCACCAGAGGAAGAGTGTCCTTTGCGAGACTCGACCGATGGTAAATAAACTCACCTTTTAGAAACGCTATAGTCTCTCCGGATTAATTCCTGTCAATATTCTCAGACCATCATTTAGTAACCATGGGGTTTCTTTTTCCTCAGTCAATAAATAAAATTGCATTCTGGAAATTTAATACCAGTCTTCTAGAAGATGGTCTATTTAAAGAAGCTTTCCAAGTTTTCTGGGCGAATCAAATCCAAAGAAAGCCCTCTTTTTCTTCAGTAAATCTTTGGTGGGACAATACGTAAACCCAGATTCTGGTGTTTTGTCAACAGTTTAGAGCAAACATTACAAATGTTAAGAATGCAACAATGACTTGTTTGGAAGCTGACATTGTACAGCTCAAAGGTAAACTGGCTAAGAAGTATAATGCAAGAAACTTCCAGTTATTACTAGAAAAGAAGACTCAGTTGAGAGAGTTAATCCAGGAGAAAGCAGCAGGGTTGTTGCTCAGACGAAGGGTTAAGAACTTAAAGGTTTTAGATACCCCTAGTAAAGCTTTTTTTCGACTGGATTCTGCCAGTAAAGCACCCAAGAACATTTTTTCTGTAATTAATCCTGGCGGAGCTGTTGTTGTAAATCCCAGAGACAGACGGTTATGTGTTCAAGACTTCTTTTCCAAACTGTTTTCAAAACAGGTTGTTTGTGATGAAACAATGAGACTTTTAACCTCTCACCTATCCTCATTAACTGAGCCCCAGCACCTGGATATGGACTCGCAAATTATGCTCGAGGAGTTAATGCAAGCCCTGGCTGGAATGGACTCGGGAAGAGCCCCTGGAATCGATGGACTGCCGGCTGAATTTTATGTGGAATTTTGGGAACTGTTCGGTCCAGAACTGCTGCATGTTCTTGAATCATCACTGACTCATGGAGAATTGCTTTTAAGTTTGAGAAGAGCGGTGATGTCCCTTCTTCCAAAGGCTGGTGAGTTGCAACACATGAAGAATTTGAGACCTGTTTCTCCACGATGCACTGATTACAATTTTTATCTTGCCAAAACGAAGTTTTTGCAAGATGTATTAGTCAGCTTGTATGTTTGTTTGTGGTTAATCATTTTTTTTTTCACGTTTAGATCACTCTGTAGACCACAGTTATTATTGGAAACTCCTGTAACTTCGCATATCAGAGTCCTATAGAGATACCCTTCAGCACACAAAATTTTGAAGGTCAAGGTCAAAGGTCAAGGTCACTTTGTGGTCAATCATGGAGGTCGACGAAACACTAATTTTTTGAGTAACTTTGATCGGATCGTCTCCAAACTTCATGGGAATCTAGTATATGGTCCGGCGCTCAGCTGATTAGTTTTTGGTGGCGATCGGCCTTGACCTTCATGGTTAGCGCTGGAGGTCGAAAATTATTGACCCCAAGGTCAAATTTTGAAATCGTAGGTACCATATCGAGTAATACCTCATATGAATGCCCTTGATGAGTGCTTCCCAGATCTGTAAACAGTTTGACGCTATGACGTCATTTGATGACGTCATGACGAAAAAACGGAATTTTCACATTTTGGCAAGATACGGTTCACCCTGTGGGTGACATATGTTCATTTTTTTTTTTTTTTGGCGAATCGAGTTTAAAAAGTAATTAGCGATTTGGTTCACCCTGATCAGAGTTATTGTATCCCAGGTAGATCCATGTATGATAACATATTTTTCATTAGAGATCTGATAGATGGCAACTGTGTGCAGAATGACTTTGGTATAATTTTTCTTTATTTAGAAAAGGCTTTTGATAGCATCGATCACGTCTTTTTGGATCATGTGCTTGAAGCTTGTGGATTTGGAGATAATTTCAGAAATTATATTGCTTTATTGTACAACAATATATTCAGTTTAGTTAAGGTGAATAATGAGCTTTGTTCTCCCATACAGGTTCAAAGGGGGGTAAGGCAAGGTTGCCCTGTCTCCGGCTTACTGTTCACCCTTCTAATGGAATCACTTCTCGTGTTACTAAGGAATAATGTTTCTGGAGTGATTATATCTCCTGAATATCCTTCAGTTGTTGTATCGGCGTATGCTGATGATGTCACAGTCATTGTTAAAGACAATAACGACATTGCAGCTCTTGCTGAGTGCCTACATTTGTTTGATTTAGCTTCCTTGTTGAAGTGCAACTGGGAATAGATCAAAGCTTTATGTGTTCCCTCTGTCAAGAATCTAGTCGCCTTCTTTTTGTGGCACAGATTCATCTGCCTGCAACCACCAGAAGGCTTGGTGAAGGAAGTGCAAAGGCAACTGTTCGATTTATTTTGGGGAGGTCATCACTGGTTACGGCCAAACGTTGTATGCCGTCCATTGGCCGAGGGTGGCCAGAGTATGGTCGATGTCAGGAGCCGTCTAATGGCCTTTCGGCTATGCTCTGTGCAAAAACTGTTGGCGAAAGAGCAATTACCAAACCATGTCTTGGCCACCCACATTTTGCGGCAAGCAGGCTGGCTGGGATATGGCCGTGAATGTTTCTTGGTCCTGCTTCAACAAGTTGACATACGAGTATCTTCTCTTCCTGTTTTTTATCAGAGTGTGTTGAATGTTTGGCAGAACCTCACAGTGTGCCGTCCAGAAGACAACTACGACATCCATATGTTTGCACAAGAGCCTTTGTTCTGCAATCGGCTTTTCCCAAACATACCCAAAAGTAGTGACCTCTGCCAGCATTTCATAATTGCCGGCATCACAAAAGTATGGCACCTCCGGCATGTTTCGGGTTGCGGGTGGAAATCAGCTCGAGAAGTAGCCGAGCTCGCAGGAATTTGGTCCGAAAGAGTGACTGCAAAAGTGTTGAGAGAGGTGATACGAATAGGGGTACGGCTGAGAGTATGCTGGTCCCACGAGCTCGAACCATTGCACGATGAGTGGGTTTTTCCTGGGTTATCGGTGCACTTCAAGTCGGAAGTCTTACCCCCGGTTAGCATGGGGTTCAGCCCCTTTCAAGAGACTAGCAGTAAAGAGTTATACAAGTCATGTGTCAAGTTACTGCTGGGGGATACGCCGCTAAATGGAGTAATCCGGTGGAAGAGACTGTTGCCTGTGGGACCCCCATCTGAACCTGTATGGGACTCCATGTATAGCAAGCTCATAAGTAAAAGATCTGGTGACCTCCAATGGAGACTGATCCACTGGATAGTCCCCTCCAATAAGTTAATCAACCATTTCTCTCCTACATCCACGTGTTGCCCGTTCTGCATATTTACGGAGGACGTGTTCCACGCCTTCATTAATTGTGTGAGATTGGTTCCTTTGTTTCAGTGGTTTAATTTTGTGGCACACAGAATGAATGTTGTTTTCTCGTTGTGTCCTTTTATTTTTGGCTTTAATGCCAAGTCAAGCAAGGAAAATATGTTAATGAGGTTTCTTGTTGCAACAGCCAAGCTGGCGATATATCTCTCAAGAAGGGGGAAATTGAACGGTAAACCTGTCGGGGAATGCAATGTAATGTTGTTTTTCAATGCCCTCGTGTCAGCAAGACTTAAACTAGAGTTTTGTTTCTGTAAGGATGCAAACAATCTTGATGAATTCACCAATACCTGGTGTCATGAAGGGTTGTGTGAGGTTCGTGAGAACCAACTGGTAATATTTTTGTAGTTTGTATAAATTTAATGGTTTATTTTGGTAATTTGCTGGTCGTGGTACTTCTGGAACAGTTTCGTTTCATTACTCCCCCCAGGGAGTAATGCATTCGATCGTGTCCGTCCGTGTGTGTGTTCGTGTGTTTGTGAACAAGATATCTGGAAAAGTTCTGAACGGATTTGGATGA
Source organism: Myxine glutinosa (assembly GCF_964187855.1). Classification (NCBI taxonomy): domain Eukaryota; kingdom Metazoa; phylum Chordata; class Myxini; order Myxiniformes; family Myxinidae; genus Myxine; species Myxine glutinosa. The sequence goes on from NC_136273.1 coordinate 22,915,473, forward strand.
AAGTTGGTGGGATGATTGCCCTTGGGATAAGGAATAATTGATTAGTTTTTGGTGAAGCTCAGGATATTATTCCGGATCCAGGAATTTTTTGAAGGATTTTTTACCATTGGAAGATCGGGCTCAGCAGTGGCCACCCACGGTGGGAGTATGCGCTCTACTGAGTGGCATTCTAGTTGCTTTCATGTATTTATGGTTGGTGTAAATATATATATATATTTTTTGTATTCTTTTGATAATAAAAGGACTTCAAAAGTCAAAGGTCTCTTGCTCTCTCTCGCTGTTTCTTTCTCTCCCTCTCTTCACTCTATCCCTCTCTCCTCCCTCTCTTCCTCTCTATCCTTCTCTCTCTCTCCCTCTCTCTCGCTCTCTATCCCTCTCTCCTCCTTCTCTCGCTCCCTATCCCTCTCTCCTTCCTCTCTCGCTCTCTATCCCTCTCTCCTCCCTCTCTCACTCTCTATCCTTTTCTCCTCCCTCTCTCGCTCTCTCCCTCCCTTCAATCCCTATCCCTATCTCCCCCCCTCTCTCGCTCTCTCTTTCTCTCCCTCTCTTCACTCCCTATCCCTCTCTCCTCCCTCTCTTGCTCTCCATCCTTCTCTCCTCCCTTTCTCGCTCTCTCTCCCTCTCTTGCTTTCTCTCGTCCTCACTCCTTCCCGTCCCTTTGAATTCTCCCTGTGCATTCTCTTCATCATTATGTGTGTAGATTTATCGAAAGTTATTAAATGGTCCTCGAATTACGTATTAATTACATAATTTAATGGCACTTTGTTTTCCGCCACCAGTTATGTTTTCGCCCCTGTCTGTTTGTCTGTTTGTTTGTTTGTGCGCACGATATCTCCAAAAGTTATGGTCGCATCCAGATGGAACTTGCTGTGCAGGTTGGGAGTTTAACAAGGACGAATCGATTCGATTCTGGTGAAGATCCAGATCCAGAGACGATAATTTTTAAGTGATTTTTCACCTTTGAGTGATTGGGCCAAAAACGATTTATAGTAGTCGATTTGATATTTCCTGAACCTAGAAATGTTCTTTCCTATGAACTTTTTTTGTTGATTTGTACTCCCATAGGGTCCTAGAACAAATTCAGCTTGGTTGCCCAAATTGCAAGTTTGGGCAACTTTGGTAATTTGCATAAATCCAATATTGCCGTCGGGCGCCATTTTGAAAATCTAACTTTTAAACCACTTTCTTTTTTTTCTTTTTTTTCTTCTTTTTTTGTATACTGAATCGAGGCTCGTGAAAGAGCTGACATTTACTTCACAAACAAATCAACCAGACAAACAAAATATATAAAAAGAGGGAGTGGAAAACAAGATGGGGAGAGAAGGGGAAGCACACAAACACAACATTTGAGAGCAGGGAGATGTGTGGAAGGGAGAGGGCTTGGGGGGAGGAGGTGTGGGAAGGGGGGGGGAAGGGGGGAAGGGGGGGGGGACTTGCCCAATAATGATATGAAATACCTCTTTTAAGGGGTTTTGGGGTGTGTAGAATCTATTTATTCTGTTATTTTTTCAATTTAAGGTCAGGTTCAGGTGCTGAAGGTCATTTCAGGTCAAGGTCAAATTTGACCTCTCGGTGGACAACAGATGAAAAGTTTAACAAAATTACATTTTAATAGTTTATTCATGTTCATGCCACGGAATGGATAATCATGTAACATTTGACACATTTGTCTTTGAGAAAGTAGTAATAATTCATATTTGAAAGATCATTATAGATATTAGCCGAGCTTAGATGACATTGAAACTAACACATTGCTTTGACCATTCACATTTCATGATGAGGAAAACTATTGCATTAAGTAATTATGCATAAACGTCATTGTAAGGATGTTACAAGGCTTGGCATTACTGCAGATAAAAGGTGGTTTTAAACAATATGCTATAACCGTAATGAAGTATATACCGGGTATCACCTAATAACCTTCATCTCTACTCCCACTCATCATGGTCTTCATCCTCAATAACCTCATTGTCTTCAGAATCAACAATACCATCGTCAATATTCTCATCGTCTTCACTCTCCTGATCCACACCCTCTTCAAAATCGTCTCCTTGAACATCCTCCCTCTCGACATCAACGTCATCTCCAGTCTGAGCATCTCGTTTCTTAGTGTACGGATTGCAGCATCCCTCTTGACCAGAGCAGTTACAGTATGACGTGCATGAAAGAAGTTGTTTGTGACAGCCACATGCCTCGGTCCTGCACTTCTTGCCATGTGCCCTACACTGACACAAAATCACGTCAATCAGATCTGGTGGAGCTGGGTCACCCTGAGCGATGACAGGAACGGGGATGCCATCCCGGATCTCCCATCCAAAGCGAGTGATATCGGCTGACTCGTCGGGTGGGGCTTGGTGATCTGCAGCTTTCCACAACATGACCTGCAGATGAGCCCGCAGCACATGCTGCAACAGGTTGGCAGATGTTGGAGGCAGGGCCATGATTTTCGGACTTTTCTCCTTTTTGGTGAAGAGTGTGAAGCGGGCAGACTCCATGGATGTTCCTGGTGGTTGACCATACAGAGCAACGAAGAAGGGTTTTGCTGCTTCCATAATATTTGCCTGTGTGGTGCCCACCTTACCCAGGACATCAGCCAAGCCTGGAAAGTCCCCATCAAGCAAGATGTTTAGTGCACGGATCTTCCCTTTGGCATATGGATATGATGTTGTGTCGCACCCGCTGAGGGCATGCGTGCCAAGCAGCTGCAGACATTTTGGCCCTAGGTCAGCACAGGTGGCTTTGATGTCCAGCACTGTCCGATCCCACTGCTCCATCTGCACCTCGCATTGCAGCTTCGCCCGATGCACCCAATAGACCAGTAGGACAAACACGTCTGTGTCGTCACAAAGCACACGGATCACGCCATGGCCACGTCTGGCAGCCTCAAGGACATAGGAGATCATGGTGACGTCTGCTTCGTCATGACCGAACACACCATAGTCCGGAGTCTCCATCGCCGAATTGTCTCCTAGATTGAAGGTACACAACACGCTCGCCAGCCTCCTGTTTGTTATTCTTGCTCTTCAGGATTGCATCTCTCTTGGGCAGAGGATTGGTGATGGAGAGCTCATAGTCGGTGATAACTTCACCAGCTCGCCGCATTCTATCATGATCCTTGGCACAGACGACATATTGGTACTTGTCGAAGACAACGACCTTCTCAGTACGATCTGGATATTGACTTAAACGACTCTGGATGGACTCAATCAGATCTGAGGGACTGCCACCGTGTGGCCAGACAATATGGTAGAACAGCTGTGAAACATCCACGATAACAATGTCAGGAGCAGTTGGCAAGATCTCAAGCACACCGAGGCGTTTGACCTGACTCGACTTGTTGCCTTTGCGGAGACAACCATAACCATCGATGAGCGATGAAGGTACTACACACAGTTCGTAGGCAAACAGAGGTTCAAGCTCCAACTGCCACCGCTGACCAATCATCAATAGCTGGAGAAAAATGTTCTCAAGGTCTATTACTGGCCTTTCATTGTTGCGCTTGACCTTATTCTTGAGAACATCCATCGTCTTGATGGGGCTGCTGATAGATTTGTAGAACCCATCAGGGAGACTGGCATTGAATTTTCTCTCCATCTCTTCTCCAATCACAATTGAATCCACCACATTCACATCAGCGGAGGAAATTTGACCAGTGACAGGATTGTACAGATGAGGACGGTGATCTTCCAGTGGATGTGGGCACTTCTCCACCTCCGCATAAATGAGACCCCTATCATATGTATCCAAGATGCGCCGATATACCCAAACTTACAGAACTTAGCAAACTCGTTCAGTGCATCCGCCATCTTTCTTTATCCGTCCTGGGGACTAGAAACTAGTTATTGAACAAACCACAGGCAACCCACTCGGCATTTACGAAAATGACACTTAACCTGGCCTTTTGCACCTGATCTTCACCTTGAATTGAAAAAATAACAGAAGAAATAGATTCTACACACCCTAAACCCCCCTAAAAGATGTATTACATATCATTATTGGGCAAGCGGTTTAAAAGTTAGATTTTCAAAATGGCGCCCGGCGGCAATATTGGGTTTATGCAAATTACCAGAGTTGCCCAAACTTGCAATTTGGGCAACCAAGCTGAATTTCTTCCAGGACCCCATGGGAGTACAAATCAACGAAAAAAGTTCATTGGATAGAACATTTCTAGGTTGGGTATTGAGTACATAGGAACGTCAAACCGACTATAGCATGATATTTTAAAAAGTTATGGATAAGTTGTAACTAAACTTGGGGGATGAGTTGGTTTGGTGACAAGAACAAGCCGATTCGATTTTGGTTCAGATCCGAATCCAGATCCGGCCGATCATTGGGATACAAAACAAACTGTTCAGCTTGGCGGAGGTGTGCGCTCTACCGAGTGCGGTTCTAGTTTCCTCCTCGTATACCTAAGGAGTGTGCTCCTGAAACTTGTGTGTTCTGGAAAGTTAACCCTCGAGGCCCAGGCATGTAACGATGTAATCAACTAATGGATATTAATGTGAAACGAAAATCACATTTCAAGATTAAGTGACAACTAGTACATCTTATCGTTATCAATCTTTTCCTTTTCTATCCTAGCACATGATTAAATAAATGCATCATCAAGCACCAAGTGCAATGAACTTTCGTGAAAGTCTCAGTGGAGGCCGCCATGTCTTGTCCGTGATTGGCTCAAACGTAAGTGACGTCATCTATGTGCTTCGCAGACAATTTGCATGATGTCATACGAGATTTGCATCCATGTTAAATAGCAGTATAAATGTTGAACGTTAAGGGTTTTGCAGCACAGCTGCTGAGGCCAAATGAAGAACGACGATAGATCGTTGACGACACTCTCGGAGGGGGTCATCATTATTTGGAGCTGTCTCTTTATGCTCGAGCACTTCACCATATGGTCCTGCGGGCTCAGGTCTGGCCTTTTTCTCGGAAACGAGACCTGCACCAGGCTTAGTCTGAAAGGTGTCCCTGATGATTTGTGGTCGCTTCTGACTGATGGAATTTTGCGCAATCAAAGTCGATTTAAGTGTCGTCATGGCGGTTCATTACTTGTCTCTTTAGGCACAGCTCAGGTGTAGCCAACGAGGGGCTGACTGAATCTGGGTAACTGTCTAACCAGAGCCTGGATACCTGGGAGGTTAACAACTCCACGCTACCGTGCTATCAGATATTCAACCAAAGAGAAAAGAAAACATCGTGTCTCGAAACAGCAATTAAACGTTGTTGGCTTCATTACTCTCCTCGGAGGGGAAAATAAATAATTAGCATCACCCACCTGACAGGCTATCAAATGCTAACCCAGCTGTTCCACTGGCAAATGATGTTACCCTCAGGTTTGGGAGATTAGGCCGAGTTGATGCGGAGGTGATTGTCATTAACGACTCTTGCATGCCATCTGGATGTCGGTGACTCGAGGACTTGGACATGTCTGACACCTGGCGTGCTTTTCTACACATGAGACGGTGTCCGCGTGGTGTCCGATTTGTGTCGTTGTCGCGCCCTCTGCTGATCAAACCAAAATTCGCTTCGTTACCGGGTGGTGATCCGAGAAAAGATTGTGACTGTCCATATGGAGGACGACAGGTGATGGCAATGCGCTGTCACCTTGAATTGTAGAACACGGTTGGATTGGACCTGCACTGGGAGGAGGAAAAGGGTACAATGGAGTGCAGGTGAGCATGAAGCCTGCATTTTGGTTCAGGTGAAACTTGTAGAAACAGAAAACCTGACTTAAAGCCAAAGGATACCATGGATGGAAAGGTGCTGATAGAAACCCATAGGCCCTGTGTGTTGAACTCCTCATGTCTGATGTTAGTGATGTTCAGTGTGTTGTCTCCACAACATCCGGGAGTGAAAGATGTAATACAGGAAGGCTGGCCCAGAAAGGAGATCAATGCTCCATTGTCTTTGGTACACGTACATTGTAGGGTGTGCAAACTTATAGAACCTACCAAACAAGGAATTGGTATAGTACACAAGAGATGTACCTGGGAATAATCCAGCATGAGATGCATACCTGGGAATAATCCAGCATGAGATGTATACCTGGGAATAATCCAGCATGTGATGTATACCTGGGAATAATCCAGTACATAGTGTATACCTGGGAGTAATCCAGCACAGGGTATACACTTGGGAATAATACAGCACAGGGTGTATACCTAGGAATAATCCAGCACAGGGTGTATACCTAGGAATAATCCAGCACAGGGTGTATACCTGGGAATACTCCAGCACAGGGTATACACTTGGGAATAATACAGCACAGGGTGTATACCTAGGAATAATCCAGCAGAGGGTGTATACCTGGGAATAACCCGGCATGAGATGCATACCTGAGAATAATCCAGCATGAGATGTATACCTGGGAATAATCCGACATGAGACGTGTACCTGGGAATAATCCAGCACAGGGTATACACTTGGGAATAATACAGCACAGGGTGTATACCTAGGAATAATACAGCACAGGGTGTATACCTAGGAATAATACAGCACAGGGTGTACACCTAGGAATAATGCAGCACAGGGTGTATACCTAGGAATAATGCAGCACAGGGTGTATACCTAGGAATAATGCAGCACAGGGTGTATACCTAGGAATAATGCAGCACAGGGTGTATACCTAGGAATAATGCAGCACAGGGTGTATACCTAGGAATAATGCAGCACAGGGTGTATACCTAGGAATAATGCAGCACAGGGTGTATACCGAGGAATAATACAGCACAGGGTGTATACCTAGGAATAATACAGCACAGGGTGTATACCTAGGAATAATACAGCACTGGGTGTATACCTAGGAATAATGCAGCACAGGGTGTATACCTAGGAATAATGAAGCACAGGGTGTATACCTAGGAATAATTCAGCACAGGGTGTATACCTAGGAATAATACAGCACAGGGTGTATACCTGGGAATAATACAACACAGGGTGTATACCTTGGAATAATACAGCACAGGGTGTATACCTGGGAATAATACAGCACAGGGTGTATACCTGGGAATAATACAGCACAGGGTGTATACCTGGGAATAATACAACACAGGGTGTATACCAAGGAATAATACAGCACAGGGTGTATACCTGGGAATAATACAGCACAGGGTGTATACCAAGGAATAATACAGCACAGGGTGTATATCTAGGAATAATACAACACAGGGTGTATACCGAGGAATAATACAGCACAGGGTGTATACCAAGGAATAATACAGCACAGGGTGTATACCAAGGAATAATACAGCACAGGGGTGTATACCTGGGAATAATACAACACAGGGTGTATACCTAGGAATAATACAGCACAGGGTGTATACCAAGGAATAATACAGCACAGGGTGTATACCGAGGAATAATACAGCACAGGGTGTATACCGAGGAATAATACAGCACAGGGTGTATACCTAGGAATAATACAGCACAGGGTGTATACCTAGGAATAATACAGCACAGGGTGTATACCTAGGAATAATACAGTGTTACGGATTCGTCACTTCCGTTGTGGTGGTTTGCATCGACTGTAAATATTTCTGATTCCATGTACTATTATTGTTTTCAAAAGGTTTATTGTTCATGAACTGTTTTCAAAAGGTAAAAAAGTTAATGTTAAAAGAAACAGGATACCGGATCGGGAACCGGATGACGAAGAGGAAGAAGAGGAAGAGAGGGCGGAGCGAGGGATTCGGACAAGAAAGCCGAGCCGCTCCGAGTTCTGAAGCGAACGTTGGCGAGAAAGAGTCACGAGTGAACTTTCGGGATTCCCGGGAAAGGGATTCCTGCGACAGAGTTGTCATCACTGTGACCGATCAACCTGCATGTCAGGTTTTTGGCGGTGGATTCCGAGGAGAATTATCGTCGGGCCGTTACGTCTCAAGAATGGGTCGTCGGCCATTTTGACTCGTGCGCTTCGCGCGTTGGGCAAGGTTTCTTTGCTTCGTCAGCCGTTTTCACCGCTTTCAGACGTATCTGGTGTGTGTGTGTGTGTGTGCACCATGGCTTTTGAAGATTAATTGGCGGTTCGCCGACTGTGAGCCATGAAAGTCTATACCCGAGGGTGTGATTTCCCAGTCGCCTTGAGGGCGCCTTTGTGTAGCTTTGGGCTGTGTGACTGTACTTGCCATCTGCACGGGATTCTGGTCTCGATTGGACATCGTTCTGGCGATCGTTGGAGCGAATCGACTTCGGCTTGAAACCGGAATCAACTAGGGTTTGAGGCCGGGAAAGAGACATTGGGAATGTTCTGGTTTCACTCACTTGGAGCACAGTGAGTTATATATTACGAAACTGATGGTACCATCATAGGATATATTGATTGTACTTTTGATTACGATTATTGTTGTACTGTTATTCTTGTATGTTAATTCTTGTATGATCTTAATACAATATCTGTTTGTGAGTAACAATTGGTGTGGCTTCACCATTGATCTTTGACATACGGAATAACACATTTTTCTGCCGTGACTCCTCTCGGGGCTCGGAGGTACACCAGGACCAGGGGGTCGGGGAGGAGCTCGTAACAACAGCACAGGGTGTATACCAAGGAATAATGCAGCACAGGGTGTATACCTAGGAATAATACAGCACAGGGTGTATACCTAGGAATAATGCAGCACAGGGTGTGGTGTATACCTCAGAATAATACAGCACAGGGTGTATACCTAGGAATAATACAGCACAGGGTGTATACCTGGGAATAATACAGCACAGGGTGTATACCTATGAATAATACTGCACAGGGTGTATAACTGGGAATAATACAGCACGGTGTATACCAAGGAATAATACAGCACAGGGTGTATACCTATGAATAATACAGCACAGGGTGTATACCAAGGAATAATACAGCACAGGGTGTATACCAAGGAATAATACAGCACAGGGTGTATACCAAGGAATAATGCAGCACAGGGTGTATACCTAGGAATAATACAGCACAGGGTGTATACCTGGGAATAATACAGCACAGGGTGTATACGAAGGAATAATACAGCACAGGGTGTATACCAAGGAATAATACAGCACAGGGTGTATACCTAGGAATAATGCAGCACATGGTGTATACCTAGGAATAATGCAGCACAGGGTGTATACCTGGGAATAATCCAGCAGAGGTTGTATACCTGGGAATAATCCAGTACATAGTGTATACCTGGGAATAATCCAGTACTTAGTGTATAGCTGGGAATAATCCAGCACAGGGTATACACCTGGGAATAATCCAGCATACCTTGGGGATAATCCAGCATGAAATATATACCTGTGAATAATGGATCACAGGTTGTATATCGACGAGGTCCTGCCAGGTTCCAATAAAAAATTATTTCAAAGGTGTTTTGGTTAATTTGTTGGAACCCATCTGTGGATCGGTCCCATCGGCCGATGGGTCTGACCCGTTTGCGGATCCGCAGATGGGTCGCCCATCGGCCGATGGGCGACCCATCTGTGGATGCACGAGAAATGACAATGCAGACCCATCGGCCGATGGGTCTGCGCCATCTGCGGATGTGTTGTTCACCTTGAAGGAATGTGTTGACAGAATGGTGCTCTTCAATCAGGTACACAGTCATTGGAATTACATGTGGTAGGAATTTAACAGAGATGATTTTTAAATGTTTTATTATCTATTTCTACCCGTCTATTTATACATGACAGAATGGTATTGACAAAATGTATAAATAGACGGGTAGAAATAGATAATAAAACATTTAAAAATAATCTGTTAAATTCCTACCACATGTAATTCCAATGACTGTGTACCTGATTGAAGAGCACCATTCTGTCAACACATTCCTTCAAGGTGAACAACACATCCGCAGATGGCGCAGACCCATCGGCCGATGGGTCTGCATTGTCATTTCTCGTGCATCCACAGATGGGTCGCCCATCGGCCGATGGGCGACCCATCTGCGGATCCGCAAACGGGTCAGACCCATCGGCCGATGGGACCGATCCACAGATGGGTTCCAACAAATTGCTTTCGACGTTCATACACTGAACACAAACCATATATCAAGGGACACCTGATGATTAACAATCGTTTTTATTATAAACGAAATTATTTTTCCAGGTATATGAATGGAAAACGAACCACACGGTAAGAGTCAGAATTCATTAAGCAGATTGTAACAACAATGGATTGTGGAAACAAAAGGTAGACAAACAATGGGACGAATCCGTAAATTGCAGGTTCATTCCAATCTTCTTGAAGTGGAAACAAAGGTGATAATAGTCGTTTTCTGTTGTGCAGTTGGAAGACAAGAAAGTATTTTTTTTTAATGGGATTGATTTGTTTGAAGATGAAAAATTGATGTTCCCTGAACTTTGTTTCACAACAAGACGTGAACGATTTTTTACCTCCGAGATGCCATGAGATTTGCTGCACTGCCTTGCCTGCCCGTCAGGTAACAAGGGATGTGCTGAGAGTATAAAGCGGATCTCTTGTGATTTTTTTTGTTTGGTTGTTTGTTTGTTTTGTATACAAGATCGAGGCTCGTGAAAGAGCTAACATTAATCACACAAAAAGTCAACCGACACAAAAAACACAAAATAAGGGAAGCGGAACACAAGATGGGGAGAGAGGGGGAAGGACACAAACACAACATTTGAGAGCAGGGACATCGGGAGAACTGTGGGAGGGAGAGGGCTTGGGGGGTGGTGGGAGAGGTATAAAACATATGGACACTGCAAGGACTTCCAGGAAAAAATTTGGAATTTCAAAAAAGTGCATCTGGGGTGAATTAGCCGGGGTAGAAAAGATCAAGGTTTTGGATGGGATGGGAGAAGATAAGAGATGGTGGTGAACAGCTGTTTTAAAAACCTGGAGGGAGGAGAGGGATTGAAGAGAGTGAGGGAGTTTGTTCCAGAGGCGGGAGAGAAGAGGAATGAAAGAGTGAAGGTGAGCAGAGAGCCTAGATTTTGGCAGTTTAACCATAAGAGGGTTGCGGGCAGATCTTGTGCGACCTGAAGGAATATTTGGCGGACAGAGAGGGGGGGGGGAACAGTATTCCATTGAGCTGCGGATGAAAGCCTTGTATGTGGTGAGGAGCTCAGGTGTGCCAATGTTGTACAGCCGCGGTGTTTAATGTACACTAAACCTCGTGGGGTTAAGTAATTACTTCAATCTGTCTGTGTCTATAAATGCCAGTTTATGGCCGAGGAACAATTAGATTTAAATTTAATGTTATATTTCGAACACGAATTGGAAAACGAACATGTGCTTTATCAGAACAGTGGATGTGAATTTGTCCAGACTACGCATGCGCAGAGAGGAGCGAGATAATATTTTTACTCTGTCTGTCTGTATGGCTTAAAGCAAAATTCAAAATAATCACAAACAGGAAACTTACTATTTTTAACTCTTGGATGCAGGCGTCAAAAATCCTACATAAACGCAGCCATTGGGCCTCGCACGCCCAACGGATGTATTCGTGTAATGTTTTTTTTTTGTTTTTTTTAATAGATTTTTATTCTTTCATAACATTTTTCAACCCAAGTCGATGCTCATGGATGTGTATTTGCTCGGAAAATGTGAATGGTTGATCCTATTAGTTGGAAGAAACCCATACAAGTAATGAATCTTTTTTTTTGCAAAAAAAAAAATTTGTTCGTGATTTTTCACCTTTTTTTTCTCTAAAAAGTTGAGGCTCATGGAGGAGTATTTGCTCAAAAAATATGGTTCATTAATCCTTTTATTTAGAATGTGTATGTCCACAACTGTCAAAAATCCTACACCAATGCAGACATTGGGCCTCGGAGGCCCCACAAATGTGTTCGTGTAAAAAAAATTAATTTTCATATTTTTGTCACTGAATTATTTGTAACCAGGTTATAGGAGCATTAATGAGGCTCATATCAAGAAAATAATGATATAACATGGTAGTACAACAACATTTATGCGGGGCCTTGAAGGCCCCAGGCCTGCATTCGTATCGGATTTTCGGGTTATAAGTGAAGAATGAAGATTTTCCCACGAGCCTAAATGATTTTTTTTTATGTCACTGAATTTTGTGTAACAACATGAAAGTCGGTGAAAATGAGGCTCATTCCAAAAAAAACATTGTACAGCATAGTTTTTGCAACAAAAAAAACCTTGTGGGCCTCCGAGGCCCAATCACTGCATCCAAGGGTTAAGGATGTCATAAAGGACACAAACAACAGGCACAAATAACTCATGTATTTGTTAAACAAGTTGGTGTAAAAGACGATGCTTCAACAGCGGTAAACTTTCGAAAATTAATTTTCTACAACCTTCAAAATCTTTATTTTATTTCAATATACAGTGACCTGCAAAAGTATTCACCCCCCTCCAAAGTTTTCACATTTTGATTCCACTTGAGCTTATTTCATGATGCTTTCAGATTAAACTTAATATTTATAGTCTTCATAAACTACTCCAAAGTGCGAAAGTTAGAAAATGCAGATAAAATGTGAATAAGTTAGATTAACAGAGAAAATCAGATGAATCTCAGTTGCATAAGTATTTACACTCTTTGCCTAATTAACCCTAAATCAATTCAGAAGCAAATTATTTGTCTGAAAGGTTACAAAATAAGTGTAATACATTTCACCTGTATGTAGTCAGTGGTTTAAATTAAGAATTAATCTCCCACATTTATCTGAGTTGTAAGGTGCATCTATCTCAATCGGTCAACCAACAAGGCACACATGAAGACCAAGGAGCTTTCAAAAGAAGTCAGACATAAAGTGGTAGAGAAGCACCGTTCAGGAGAGGATTATAAGAAGATTTCAAAGTCACTCATTATTCCCTTAAGTATGGTGAAATCCATCATTAAGAAGTGGAAGACGTATCATACCACCCAGACTCTACCCAGATCAGGTCGTCCGTCCAAACCCAGCAGCCAGGCAAGCAGGAAACTTGTTTGGAATGTCACTTTAAATCCAACATTGACTTTGAAAGATCTGCAAGGCCCTATGTCTGAGATGGAGGTCAGTGTTCATCAATCAACAATATCCCGTTCCCTTCACAAAGCTGGCCTCTATGGAAAGGTAGCAAGAAAAAAAGCCATTACTGGAAAAGACGCATCTAAAAGCTCATATGGAGTTTGCGAAAGAAGCTTCTTAATGATACTGCAGGCATGTGGAGAAACGTTTTGTGGTCAGACGAGACAAAAATTGAACTTTTTGGTGAAAATGCAAAGCGTAATGTCTGGCGCAAGACGAACACTGCACATCACCCAGTTAACACCACCCCTACTGCCAAGCATGGTGGTGGCACCATCATGTTATGGGGCTGATTTTCATCAGCAGAGACTGGCAAGCTTGCCAGGATAGAAAAGACAATAGACGGTGCAAAGTACGGAAAAATCCTTGATGAAAACCTACTTGAGTCACCCATGAATCTGAAATTGGGTAGGAGATTCACATTTCAGCAGGACAATTATCCGAAGCTAAATATACACTGGAGTGGCTGAATAAGAACAAAATTAATGTTCTCCAGTGGCCCAGTCAAAGTCCCGACTTGAACCCAATTGAACATTTATGGCGAGACTTGAAGATTGCAGTCCATCGACGATCCCCATCAAACTTGGCAGAACTAGAGCAATTTTCACGTGAACAATGGTCAAAGATTTCACCATTTCATTGTGCAAAGCTGGTGGAGACCTACTACCCCAAAAGACTAATTTTAGTCATTGCTGCAAAAGGTGCTTTCACCAAGTACTGACCTAAGGGGTTGAATACTTTTACAATCAGTGTATTTCTGACGTGTAACCTCCTTCAAATGTATCAGTGTATAGTTTGATCTCTTCATTTATGAAGAAAAAGGTTCATTTGGAAAAATTGTTTCTACACAATTTGTAATTCATCTAAATGTGGCAGTATTGGTCGGGGGTGAATACTTTTGCAGGCCACTGGACTTGAACACTGTAGAACACAAATCACTTTTTTGACACTTTCAAAAACCTTTAGTTTCGCAATATTTGAACAAAATACTATCTCTTTTTACATCCTCTCAACCAATCAAAGTTGCTACTTGCAAACCCCACCCATGTCCTTGTTTCTCAAGCTTTAAGCATGAGATATTTCAATCCAATTTGCAGGTTCATTCCAATCTTCTTTAAGTGGAAACAAAGATGACAAAAGTAGTTTTCTGTTGTGCAGTTGGAAAAAGAAAAAATGTATTTTTTTAAAATGGGATTGATTTGCTTGAAGATGAAAAATTGATGTTCTCAACTTTGTTTCACATCAAGTTGTGAACGATTTTTACCTCCGAGACGCCATGAGATTTGCTGCACTGCCTGCCCGTCAGGTAACGAGGGATGTGCCGAGAGTATAAAGCGGATCTTTTGTGATGTTGTGGAGCTACGGTGTTTAATGTACACTAAACCTGTGGTTTGTTATTGGGCTGTGCGGGGTGAGGTATTCTATGAACTCTCTAGTTGTTTATTTATTTATTTTGGTCGAAGGCCTCGGAGAGTTTAGTCTGGTGGGCTTACATCTCGATAAGACAATCAGTTGTCATATTGGTGCTTCACAGAGGCAGGACGTTGCATCACAAAGTACGCCATTCCCCTGAAGCCGTTAAGCATGGTGTTAAGTATGGTGTCTGCTTGCATTGTTGGTGGTTGATGAAGATGTCACGATGATTTATTTTTTTTGCGAGAAATAGGCGAATTATCACCGGCACCCTGAATAAATTACAGGCTTATGTCCAAACTAACTTAATTTAATTGTCAGGCATGGCCAGACAGGTGAAAGACTTGAACTAAAAAGGATCCCCAGCCGACCCCACAAAAAGGTGGCAGTATTTGGGGCCGTTGTCGCAGGAGGAGATTTTCTGTACTCCTTACCTTTGTTTGCACCTTTGTTTAATTTTAAAATATTGATTCAATACAAGGCACATTTTTGAAATTCCCATAAATACATGGGTCTTTCAGAAGAGAGTCAAAGTTATGAAAAAACTTAGTGGATGAGTTGGTTAGGTGACAGAAACAAGCTGATTCGATTTTGCTTGAGGTCCGAATCCATATCTGGCCTATAAGTGGGATACAAACCGTAAACTATTCAGCCTGGTGGAGGAATGCGCTTTACCGTGTACCATTTTAGATTTATTATGGAAGAGGAAAAAAGGTGTTTCCTTACTAATCATAAATACTCATATATTTTAAAATATTAATAATAACGTCGGGCATCTTGGACAAGACTAGAGTTTGCATCTCGTTCTGAGAATCTTTTGAACATCACTTGCATAATAATCAAAGTAATAACTAGATGGTATTCATAGAATACTTACCCTGCACTTTCAACTTGTTGCGAGCCAACTCTTCTGTTTTTGAACATTTTTTTTCTTTGATCCAATAAGGCTGCCAGACCACGTGAGCCATGACATCATAAATTATATTCTCTAATATAATTGTTGCATAGTTCACGCTCAATACATTTCAAACTGATCAGACTAAGCGTTGTCCCTGTCGAATTATGACGTCATAATTATGGCACCAATGACGTCATCATTAACAACACCTATTCCCCATATGGAGTTCTTTACAATGAGCCATGTTTCATATTTTTTCCATGCAGCGGTTTTGGAGATATAGAGGTGCAACATTTTTCGGTTTTTCCAAGATGGCGCCTGTACCACATGACCTATGACGTCATGATTATCATTAAAATATTCTACATGAGGAGGCGTTCCCATGGTGAAAATTTCGTGCCCATCAGACCAACAGTTGCTGAGAAGAAAATTCACAATGATCGGATAAGTGTTGTACTTGTCGAATTATGACGTCATAACGAAGGCATCGATGACATCATCATTAACATATCTTATTCCCCAAGGGGAGTATTTGACAATGAGCCATGTTTCAATTTTTTCCATGAAGTGGTTTCGGAGATATAGAGGTGCAACCTTTTTCGATTTTTTCCAAGATGGCGACTGCACCACGTGACCTATGACGTTAAAATTATCATACAAAAATTCTACAGGAGAGCCGCACATATTCTGAAAATGTTGTGTCCATCGATCTAACAGTTGCAGAGGAATTTTTGTTTTATTCATACTGATCAGATCAAGCATTGTACTTGTCGAATTATGACATCATAATTAAGGCACCGATGACATCACTATCAACATATCTTATTCCCCATGGTGAGTACTTGACAATAGGCCATGTTTCGATTTTTTTATATTGAGCGGTTTGGGAGATATAGAGGTGTAACGTTTTTCCAAGATGGCGTCCGTACCACGTGACCTATGACGTCATAATGATGAATAAAAACATTCTGCATGCGGATGCGCTTCTTTGGTAAACTTTTCTGTCAATTGGACCAACGGTTGCCGAGAAAATGGATTTTTAAAATGCAGACACGTACGGCACACATGGCACACGTACGTAGCTGAATGCTTAACCACGCTTTTCGCTTTGCGAGCGCAGGGTAATAATAAATGTACCAATCAATGCATTCACACCATCATTTGATATGGTGGATGGCCTTCAGAAAACACCACTAAAGGAGAGGGGTCAGATGTCAGTTTGAACCCAAGACCACTTGATTCTAAACCAATTTCAATACCACTATCCTTCCGACACCACATCTCATTGAATCCCCGTCCAATGGGCATTCACACAAGGAGAGCGGATTTAAACATGAAAGGTGAAAAAAATAATTCCATGATGGGGTTATTACCCCTCACAATCCCCCACTTATTGTACCCTCCAACTATACTACAAACTGGTCATTATATGATAAATAAGTAGAATTCATATTCTTGAGTATGCACAACTACCCTTCTCCTATTGTCCCCTTGTGAGAATCGACAGGCTTGCCTCAATCTGAGTTAGCTACACCTGTTCCAACAGCCAGTCCTCTGAGCCTTACCCAATCCAAACAATGGCAAACTCCAAACCCAGAGGCAGGTGTTTACCTGCTTGGCCGACTTGCTGACCTTTGCTCCCTATCAGTAAGTCAGGGGTGCCTGGCCCTGGCTCCGATAAATTTACAACTTTACCCTGTCCCAGGTATCTTATGGTTACCTTGATTCTGACACAAGAGAACAAACATAACCTCTGTTGTGATGCCATTAATCAGGAAGCCAAACTGGGGAGTTTTGTCTCTCCGAAGTGTACGTGTTCGTCTTCTGAACATCAGTAACTGAGGCTGGATATGGTCCAAGGCAGTAGAGAGGTCGACTTTCTTTACTCTACCATAAGGGTTTAGTTTACTCCACTTCACTCTACCATATGTCTTGTACTTGGTCCATTTCACTTCCTTGTCGCCTTCTTGATTATTTTAGTTCTCACGAGAAGTGCCCACTCTCCTGAAGAACCACCTGAAGTGTTTCTCAATTTTACAAGTTGCCCCAGAATCGAATTGATGCCTCGCACATTGACTATTTGGTATGTGAGGGTGTTCCTAGGTCTTTGGTAGAGAAGGAGTGTGGAGCTACACATTCATACCCACTCAAAAAGGCATCATATCCACCCAGTGTTCCCCACAAGCTGAAAAGTGAACAATTACGTTTGTCCTCAACAAATATCATCTCTGAAGTGGACGGCAAAGTAATTTGGTCCTGACATAGGACCAGTCTGGACCCATGCAATAAATGTGGACCTAACTGATCTTGTCACATCCGCTAAAGAGCGACCCACTGGTCACTGCCCGTTCGCTAAATGGGAAGCAACCACTCATGGCCTGTCCACTATACATGTGGACCCATCACGTATGGCCTATATTCACCAAGTGGTGACCCACCGCTCCTGGCCTGTTCACTAAACAGTGACCGAACCGCTCTTGGCCCATCCACTAATAAGGGATCCATCGGTCACTGCCCGTTCATTAAATGTGGACTTGACGCTCATGCCCTGTCTGCTAAACAGGGACCCAACTCTCTAGTTCCATTCACGAAAAAGAGAGCCACTTCTCACAAATTAGGGAACAACCACTTACTGACACACTCGGATCCAAAACCATCCTATGGGCTCTTGAGGAGCTCTTGAAATGATTTGATGAGGCAGCCATCTTGCAATTTGTCTAGCTTTGAATGAAACTTTACGGGAAGACTTTCTTCTGAATTTGCACCATTCACTCACCGAGATAGCCCTTGTAATCATTTTGTCCATCGTCGTTCCCATTTGATTGGCTGTTGGTGTGCGGGGTAATGACCACACTGGGTCGGGTCTATCAGTTTCTCAGGGATCGATTTCTTGTGAAAATACAGAACGAAATTCCCAACAACCATGAGAGCAAGTTTCGGTTTGCTGGCCTCGGGTTCGATTCGGTAGCCTGCCGGCCTATCGGCTCTGAGACAGGCAACCAATTTATCTGATTACAAGCTCTGAGTTGTTAAGTTGTTGTGTTAGATCTTTCGCTGATGATCCAGCCCAAATTGGCCATATGTGCTTCGTTGTAATAATGTTGCAGCAGCAAATGGACAATGCTGGCAGCACTTTCCCACTGCATGAGGATTAATAGCTTGCCAGACATTATCTCTTCCTACCAAGACAAATGGGACTTAAATATGCCATAAAACAGCCCTGAGAGCTGCGATCCGATAAGGCCCTTATTACGTTCTTCGGGCTTAATCCTCCATGTAAGCCGAGGGGACTATGAGCCGCTACCTCTCTGAGCCATCATTGTGTCCCACATCATTCTACTGCTGAAGGATGCAATATATGTCTTCCTCTTTGTTATAAACATTGTGTAAGGTCCCTTAAGGTGGTGTTCCTCGTTTGTATTGTTCCAATGTATTACAGTGTTTGACAGCCATATGGATCTGGGAATCCTATGAAACCGGTTGTGCCTGCTTCCCCTTCTTTGGGCCAAGTAGGTGGATTGGTGGGGTACTTAAGGTTGCTTAACCTGCTTGGCACTTACCCTTATAACCAAGGAAGGTGAAGTAGCTCTTCCTAGATAAGGGAACTCATTTTCCCTTTGAGTGATCGAATAGGTTACATCAAACCTCATTTTTCCTAGTGGCTCCTGTGTGTACTCCAATGTGCCTTTCCGGTGCGATTCCAGCAGGGAGCGCTACCTCTTAGACGAACCACGTCGAGAACCTCAACTGAATGTCGAGCGATTCCAAGTGTGACGAATGATAATGAGGATTAAGAAACGAAGAAAATGTGTTTGCTGTTGAGACTTATTCCTAATGGCTTTTTGCTCCAGAACTCACTGTGTTTGCGGAACTTTGGCCCGTGAGTCGCGTGTCGAACATTTTTATACATTAGAAAGGAGGCGATTACGAGGAGATCTCCTCGAGATGTTTAAGATATTGAAGGATATGGAGAAAATAGGTGCCGAAGAGTTTTTCAGAAGACCAGACAGTGATAGATCCAGGAGCCACAGCCTGGGAGTAAAGATGATGAGAGTTAAGAGGGTAGTCAGGTAGGGGTTGTTCACTCGGAGAGTAGTTAATGCATGGAATTGTCTCCCTGGAAAGGTAACGGTAGCAGAAACGGTAGATAAGTTGAAATTGGAGTTAGATAGGTACCTATAAGTATCTGGAGCAAAGCTAATTAAGTAAATAAACTTCCGTGTATCTTGCACGAGCTTCTTTGGTCCTTCTCCTTTCGGTAGTGAAGACCTTTCTTTGATTTCCATCCGCCGGCCGAGCAGGCACAACATGGTAAAGGGAGCGATTTGCCTTAGTGGAGATGCCAGGGTGGGCTAACTCTTGTGCTAACAGAGCCAGTCGCAGGCACCGTGCCCTCCCCGCTGTGTTTGTTTGTTGAGGAGACACTTGTAGGCGGGAGTTTGGGTATGGAGGGACAGTGGGGCGAGGAGAAACCGCAGAGATGGTGAGGGGTTTGGTGCCAAGCTGGCTGCCTGTTCTGATAAGGCATGACAGGGTGACAGCTTGCATATTGGAATGAGGAGTGTTAGTTCTTCCAGGCTTCACATGATCAGCTGTTTGAGGGCACGGAAAGAAAACTGTGGCAATTAGAGACAAGCATTCCACCTATGACGTGACGGAAATACAGTTGTTCGAAAATGTGGGCCTCACATCGAGTTCATTTACATGCAAAGCAAGTGTCATGTGACTGGTCATGTGATGAGGGTGATATAGGTAACAGGAATATAGGAAGGCAATCCATTGGCTTCCATTTGTCCTTGTAAACACAGACAGCTAAGTGATTATGCTTGTGTCTTGGTACCGAATTATACAGTTTCCACCAATCGTCAAATCTACGGTGATGCCCACCATTATTGTCCCCCGTCGCACCGCGGAGCAAAAGGGGGACCATGGTTTTCCCCTCCATCCGTGTGTGCGTGCGTGCGTGTGTCCGTGCGTGTGGATGTGCGTGTGTGCGTAAGCGAAGGACCGAATTCTCATTTGGTGTGTGGGTGTAACTGGGCATATGGAAGAACCCTATTGAAAATTAGGTCGCCACGTCAAAATCCAAGATGGCCACCGCCATGTATGTCTGACACCATGTATGTCTGAACCCTGTGAGCGGAATATCCTGAAAAATAAGCGAAGTACCAACTTCTAATCTGGTTTGTGGGTGTATCTAGGCATAAGGAAGAACCCTATTGAAAATTGGGTTGCCACCTCAAAATCCAAGATGGCCACCGCCATGTATGTCTGAACCTTGTGAGCTGAATATCTTGAAAAATAAGCGAAGTACCAACTTCTAATCTGGTGTGTGGGTGTATCTACGCATAAGGAAGAACGCTATTGAAAATTGGGTCGCCACGTCAAAATCCAAGATGGCCGCCTTGCGTCTTCCACTTTGTCAACTCACATAACTTCACCGACGGGGGACCTAGGCGTAACGCTTGTTAAAATAACATCAAGAGAAGCCCACAACCAATGAAACTTACTCCTCTTTGCCTTTCTTCACTTTACTCAATCCATCACAAGCTGATTTCCCATCTCTCCCCACTTCTCGCATACACACTAACCCTCCTTTCTCTCATCTGTCATCCTCTCTTCTCTCACTTTTCTCATTTTACTCCCTTCCTCCCAAACGGACACTCCCCCTCCCGCCACCTCCTCCCAGCCACCTTATGTACACAACAAATATATAGGTGGGCCCAAACCAGAAGAAGGCTTTTGTTTTATAGCATGACAGCTGATGACTCTGTATTATTGATAATGTAATAATTAACAAAAGAAGGCCTTACCTGACGTCAGGGAAAACCTTAATTCTTTAAACAAACTATCGTATCGGGATCACGTATTGTGTATGACAGGCTTGGTCATGGTGCTCAGTGCATTGAGATGCTCCTGTTCTCGAATATTGAAGGACAACTTTCCGTAGGCCAAAGATCCGCAGGCCAAGGATCCGCGGGCCAAGGATTTGCAGGCCAAGGATTTGCAGGCCAAGGATCCGCAGACCAAGGATCCGCAGGCCAAGGATCCGCAGGCCAATGATTTGTAGGCCAAGGATCCGCAGGCCAAGGATCCACAGGCCAAGGATCCTTGGCCTGCGGATCCACAGGCCAAGGATTCCCAGGCCAAGGATCCGTAGGCCAAGGATCTGCAGGCCAAGGATCCGTAGGCCAAGGATCCGCAGGCCAAGGATCCACAGGCCAAGGATCCGCAGGCCAAGAATTCACAGGCCAAGCATCTGCAGGCCAAGGATCCGTAGTCCAATGATTTGCAGGCCAAGGATCCACAGGCCAAGGATCCGTAGGCCAAGGATCCGCAGGCCAAGGATCCGCTGGCCAAGGATCCATAGGCGAAGGATCCGCAGGCCAAGGATCCGTAGGCCAAGGATCCGCAGGCCAAGCATCCGCAGGCCAAGGATCCGTAGGCCAAGGATCCGCAGGCCAAGGATCCATAGGCCAAGGATCCGCAGGCCAAGGATCCGTAGGCCAAGGATCCGCAGGCCAAGGATCCGCAGGCCAAGGATCCGTAGGCCAAGGATCCGTAGGCCAAGGATCCGTAGGCCAAGGATCTGCAGGGCAAGGATCCGCATGCCAAGGATTTGCAGGCCACGGATCCGCAGACCAAGGATCCACAGGCCAAGGATCCACAGGCCAATGATGCATCCATTATCTGTGGAGTGTCTCTTCAGCTGAACACGTTTTGTTAATTAGACCATGAGCGCATGCGAAGCGTGTCCTAAAAATGGAGTTGTGTGCTAAAAAAAAGAAGCGGGTTTAAGCAATTCGTTCACTTTGTCTGTCTGTCTGTCCAGAAACGTCAGTTTATAATCAAAGAACAACTCTATTTCAATGGAATGTTATATTTTGAATATCAATCGGAAAACATAAGTGTAGTTTAGCAGTACTTTGGCTCTGAATTTCTCCCGATCGCACATGATCAGAGAGTGCGGGTCGGGGGTAAGATAGTTGTTTTTTTACTCTTTCTGCATGTCTGACAGTCAAACAAAATTGAAAATCATTCCAAACAGGAAACTTACTGTTTCTAGCGACGTCATAAAGAACAAACAACAGGAAGAATTAATGTGACGTGTTAAATAAGATGGTGTAAAAGACGCAGCATCAACGGTGGTAAACTTAGGATTTTTTTCTTTTTTTACAACTTTTAAAATCTATATTTTATTTACAATGAATTATATACTTGAACACTGTAGAATTCAGATTACCTTCTTAGCACTTAAAAAAACACTTCCATTTAGCAGTACTGGGATAAATTATTATGGATTTTACATCATCACGACCAATCAAATTTACTGCTCATAAGACCCCGCCCGTGTCTTTGATTCTCTAGAATGTGCGGGGTAAGGTGTTTTCTCTAGTTTATTTAATTTGAAGTGGTGGTGGTGGGGTGGGGGTGCTGCCATTTTGCATTAAAAACAAGGTTTTGTGTCATTATTGAATACCTGTTTTATAAACGTTGTTGAGAGGGGGGTGACAGGCCTGTGTGATTGTGGAAGTAAATTAATGTTCGTGTTTGTTAGCTAGTTTATAAGGTGAATGTTAATCGTTCGTTTTTAACCCAAAAATAAAAACGACATCTGCATTCGACATTTTCCTTTTGTTGGGCCATGAAGACACTTCAGACAGTGCTAGATGGGCAGTTGAGGTGGTCCAGGGCTTCCAATACAGGCAACTTCCTACAGATAGAGACACTTCCAATATGGGCGACCTCCTCTGGATAGAAACACTTCTAATATGGGTGAACTCCTCCGGATACAGACACTTCCAATACGGGAGACCTCCTCCCGCGAGAGACACTTCCAATATGGGCAACCTCCTCCGGATAGAGACACTTCCAATGTGGGTAACCTCCTCTGGATAGACACTTCCAATATGGGGGTCCTCCTCCGGCGAGAGACACTTCCAATATGGGCAACCTCCTCCAGATAGAGACACTTCCAATGTGGGTGACCTCCTCCAGATAGAACACTTCCAATACGGGGGTCCTCCTCTGGATAGAGACACTGCCAATACGGGCGACCTCCTCCAGATAGAAACACTTCCAATATGGGCGACCTCCTCCAGATAGAAACACTTCCAATATGGGCGACTTCCTCCAGATAGAAACACTTCCAATATGGGCCACCTCCTCCAGATAGAAACACTTCCAATACGGGCCACCTCCTCTGGATAGAGACACTGCCAATACGGGCGACCTCCTCCAGATAGAAACACTTCCAATATGGGCGACCTCCTCCAGATAGAAACACTTCCAATATGGGCGACTTCCTCCAGATAGAAACACTTCCAATATGGGCCACCTCCTCCAGATAGAAACACTTCCAATATGGGCGAACTCCTCTGGCTAGCGACACTTCTAATATGGGTGAGCTCCTGAATTTAGACAATTTCATTAACCCCTCGTTCACGTTATTTGACGATGCCAGACACTCTGTTAATTATGAGGTGAGAGCTTCAAGCGAGGTAACCGGAAATAAGATGCAAGTTTGAATTCCACCGATCGTACTCCATCACTTCCATTATTCGTGCTGTGTTTTAGTTTTGTTTTATTCTTCATCGATCAAACTTGAGGGAGCATCAATGAGGCATTTGGCAAAGGGATTTTGACCCTCATTTCATACGTCATGCGATGATTTCCTGATTCGAAGACAAGGTCCTTCCTATCGACCGAGTTGTAAGTACAAGCATGAGCGTTGACCGCCAATCGGGCTCCACAGCTGGTACGGCTGTGCCTCAAGGTGGAGGAGGTTTCGTGTTTGTGCTGACCGGTAAGATAAGGCCTAAAACCAAAAAAAAACAGATCCAACAAAGGGGACATACTCACTTTCTCCCTCTCTGTTTTTCGAGTCGTTCTCCAGAGCGTATAAACAGCAGCTCCTTTGAACGTAAAGAAAACCCCCCTGCTGAACTTTTCTCCCCTCCTTGTGGGCAAAAAAGTTTTCATAACGATTGCATTGTCACTGGAGCTGTTTGCGACAATCTCATACGAGATTAGATTCCGATTTTGTGTTATTGGAGCTAACCCTGCCTTACGTCAGGACTTCTCACGACTTCGGCGCAGAGAGCGCAAGAGCTTCGTGCTCGAGATAACTCAAGCTCTTAGTGGGAGAATTGACGGCGGTGGTTTATTATCCCCTTGATTTTTCATGTTAGGCCCGCCAGAGAGGAAATGTTCCCACATCTCTCCAGATGGCTCCATCAAAGGGGCAAATTGTCCTGATGTCTTTATTTCTTTTTCCATCTTTTTTATGGCGCATGACTCCCCATCCCCTGGTTTCATTCGTCGATGTGCATAACACGTGCCGCACGCAATGTTGTTGTTAAGTTTTACGAGTTTCTTTTTATTTTATTTTTACTGTTTGTCATCGGTGGCAAATGTTTGGCAGTTATGACTCTTCTGTAGACTGTAGGTTTAGATGGAATGACCGCATTTCACAAAATAGATAATGCCGCAACACAGCAAGACCACCAAGCTTGACAGATAAAACAGAGGAACAGGAAATGCTTAATTTTTTCGTATTAAATTATGTTGATGCAGAGAAACGGTTTTTTTATACAGAATCGTGGCTCGTGGAGGAGCTAGAACACAGAACGGATCGTAATCAAAAGGTCAAAAGGATCAGCAGAAAGAGAAGGCAGAAAAAAACCAACAGCAGGGCCGATGGAGAAAATAGATGGATACAGAAAAAACTAGAAAGGCACTCAGTAGAGAGCATACCTCCGCCTGGTTGGTCATATCACTCAATGGTGAAGAATCACTTAAAAATTAAATAATTCTGATATCCGAATCCATATTCAGATCTTCACCAAAATCTAATAGATTCTTCCTTGTCACACACACAACCGGTCCACTAAGTTTCGTCCAAATCCACCAATAACTTTTTGAGATATCCCGCAATGTATAGTTTTTGGCCCGATCACTCAATGGTGAAGATCATTTTTAAATGAAATAATTCTCATATCCGAATCCATATTCAGATCTTCACCAAAATCGAATCGATTCTTCCTTGTCAGACACATAACCTGTCCAACAAGTTTCGTCCAAATCCACTAATAACTTTTTGAAATATCCTGCTATGTATAGTTTTGGCCCTATCTCCCAATGCTGAAGAATCACTGTAAATTTTTAATAATTCTCATATCCGAATCCATATTCAGATATTCACAAAGTCGAATATATTTGTTCTTGTCAGACACCCAAGCGGTCCACCAAGTTTTGTCCAAATCCACCAATAACTTTTTGAGATATCCTGCTATGTATCGTTTTTGGCCCTATCTCCCAATGGTGAAGATCATTTTAAAATGAAATAATTCTCATATCCGAATCCATATTCAGATCTTCACCAAAATCGAATCAATTCTTCCTTGTCACGCACACAACCGGTCCACTAAGTTTCGTCCAAATCCACCAATAACTTTTTGAGATATCCCACAATGTATAGTTTTTGGCCCTGTCACTCAATGGTGAAGATCATTTTAAAATGAAATAATTCTGATATCCAGATTCAGATCTTCACCAAAATCTAATAGATTCTTCCTAGTCACACACACAACCTGTCCAACAGGTTTCGTCCAAATCCATCCATAACTTTTTGAAATATCCTGCTATGTATCGTTTTTGGCCCTATCTCCCAATGGTGAAGATCATTTTTAAATGAAATAATTCTCATATCCGAATCCATATTCAGATCTTCACAAAAATCGAATCGATTCTTCCTTGTCAGACACATAACCGGTCCACCAAGTTTCGTCCAAATCCACCAATAACGTTTTGAAATATCCTGCTATGTATAGTTTTTGGCCCTGTCACTCAATGGTGAAGATCATTTTAAAATGAAATAATTCTCATATCCGAATCCATATTCAGATCTTCACCAAAATCGAATCGATTCTTCCTTGTCAGACACACAACCGGTCCACCAAGTTTCGTCCAAATCAACCAATAACTTTTTGAAATATCCTGCTATGTATCGTTTTTGGCCCTATGTCCCAATGGTGAAGATCATTTAAAAATGAAGTAATTCTCATATCCGAATCCATATTCAGATCTTCACCAAAATCGAATCGATTCTTCCTTGTCAGACACATAACCGGTCCACAAAGTTTCGTCCAAATCCACCAATAACTTTTTGAGATTACCTGCTATGTATAGTTTTTGACCCTATCTCCCAATGGTGAAGATCATTTTAAAATGAAATAATTCTCATATGCGAATCCATATTCAGATCTTCACCAAAATCGAATCGATTCTTCCTTGTCACACACACAACCGGTCCACTAAGTTTCGTCCAAATCCACCAATAACTTTTTGAGATATCCCGCAATGTATAGTTTTTGGCCCTGTCACTCAATGGTGAAGATCATTTTAAAATGAAATAATTCTCATATCCGAATCCATATTCAGATCTTCACCAAAATCGAATCGATTCTTCCTTGTCAGACACACAACCGGTCCACCAAGTTTCGTCCAAATCCACCAATAACTTTTTGAGATATCCTGCTATGTATCGTTTTTGGTCCAATCTCCCAATGTTGAAGACTCACTTAAAAAATTTAATAATTCTCATATCCGAATCCATATTCAGATATTCACAAAGTCGAATATATTTGTCCTTGTCACACACCCAACCGGTCCACCAAATTTCGTCCAAATCCGTCCACAACTTTTTGAGATTACCTGCCATGTATCGTTTTTGGCCCAATCTCCCAATGGTGAAGAATCACTTTAAAAATTCTATTAGCCGGATCCGAATCCTGATCTTTACCAAAATGGAATCATTTCGTCCTTGTGACATACGCGACATCTCTGCCAAATTTCGTCTGAATCCGTCCGCAACTTTTTGCGATATTTTGTTCACAAACAAATAAAACGGACAAACAGACAGGGGTGAAAACATAACCTCCATCCACCTTTGGTGGTGGAGGTAAAAATATTGGGAGGTGTTTAACGGGTGTAGAATAGATCATCGTTTTGGATAGGGGATGATCGAAGATGATGCTGAACAGAGATTTTAAAAATCAAGAAATGGACAGAGGAGCGACATTTTCACGTTATGTCCACGATACTTCCCCAAGTACCGGGGGAGGTATATCTAAGTGCACGGAAAGTTTGGCAAGGTACCAGTCGTCGCATTCCCATTGTTTGGATAAGAACGGTAGTTTCGGTGACAACACCCGCTGTTGACATCCAGTATTTGGCTTCTGCAAACGGAGCAGGAAGGAGAATAAATGAGCTACTCGTGCAAGCGTTCATGTGAGCATGTCCGTGTGGCTGCCGGCCCAAGTACACAGACACAGGGTTTGAAGCAGTGCGCAGGATGACGCATCGCTCCGCCATTTCCATTACTGGGGTCGTGGTTAAAAGCCGGAGCTCGCAGTAAAGCAGAGCCGCGGTGCTGACACTTCCCACAGCCCGTTGCCGTTCCTCCGACGCACCCGCACACCCTTTACAGGCCCACCTCTTTCTCACCCTCTTCTCCTGCCTCCACCCTTGCTATGCTCCAGACGTGGCCCCGAGCGGTTCAAAAGGCCCGACCTGTCGGCCATGAGGCCCATTGCTTAGCTCGACGTCAGGTTTTTGGGGTTTTTTTTTTTGCCTTCTCCTGGCAGTTGATCATGCCTTGCCTGAGTGGGATCGAGCCCCAAAGCTGGCTCTCACTCAAACTCTAATCTTAGATTCAGGCCTTTCCTTGACCCTAGTTATAACTACAGCCCCTCACCACAACTACCAACTCCAAACTGCAGTAGTTGTGCTTCACCTAAATTAAGTCGTAATCTGAAGGCCAAGACATTACCTTCGCCCAACTCACAAGTTCAGCTCTATCAGAACATAATTCTAGTAGTAGCTGTGGGATGTGTCACGATGCATGTTAAACTTCATTCAAAGATATCCAAAGAAAGCACGAGTGTGTATCCCGCATTGGGAATGCTGGAAAACGACAGCCACCCTGTGAGCAGTTGGCCGCCGGCGGCCGACTTCCTGCGGCCTGATAGGGCCTGGACAGCCCGGAGCCGAGATTTCCTCAAGGCTCGACATGTCTCCCACCAGGGGCAGTCGGTGGTGGTCGCTATATACTCGTGTTATCAATCCGCTGATAACCGAGTTTATTTTCAGCTCGGCCTCGATCTCCTCCGTCCTCCGCTACCCGTGTCTTGCTGCATGCACGTCCTGTTACTCCTCTCAATCTCAACAGCATCCTTCCCTGGAAACAAAGTATCCACAAACTCTTCCCTTTGTCTCCGTCAGTCAGACGGTCTACTACATGTGGGTGGTTCAAAGGTTACCTGGCCTCTTGTTTATGCTTTTAATTAACTAAGGTAGTCTGTTTGTTACAACAACAATACTCACATTGTACAGTACTTTTCAGGGTTTTGAGACACGCTCGGCCTATTCAGCGTATAAATCTTTAGGACGTGACGTCGTAGCCATTGCAGGACATCATTCTTAAATTGCCTTGTTCGTCAACAACACCAAGTAGTACAGATGTCCTAGAAAGTGCAACTACAGTTCTTTATAATTTTCAACAGGCTCTATTATTTTTGCAACCAGAAATTTAATAATTATTCTCTAGCTGTCCACCATCATTGTTTTCTCCCCCAGAAATTTAATAATTATTCTCTGTCCAACATCTTTGTTTTCTCCCCCAGAAATTTAATAATTATTCTCTGTCCACCATCTTTGTTTTCTCCCCCAGAAATTTAATAATTATTCTCTGTCCACCATCTTTGTTATCTCCCCCAGAAATTTAATAATTATTCTCTGTCCACCATCTTTGTTTTCTCCCCCAGAAATTTAATAATTATTCTCTGTCCACCATCTTTGTTATCTCCCCCAGTAATTTAATAATTATTCTTTGTCCACCATCTTTGTTATCTCCCCCAGAAATTTAATAATTATTTTCTGTCCACCATCTTTGTTATCTCCCCCATAAATTTAATAATTCTCTGTCCACCATCTTTGTTATCTCCCCCAGAATTTAATAATTATTTTCTGTCCACCATCTTTGTTATCTCCCCCATAAATCTATATAATAATAGCGTAAGGACTCGACTTTGTTATCCCTTTTACGCCGCACCCAGTGACCCGATGCCCACGGCACGAATGGATTTACGATCTACGAACCGCGCTCTTTGTTTATCACGTACAGCCATACTCGGAAAATCTGAATTCGCCGACGTTGGGGCCCAAAAGCATCCGATTAACTGCCGATACGACGCCATCTTACGGCGCCATCGTATTGGCGTCTGCTGGGCGAAGGCGAAGCAAGCTGTCCGCTGATTGGACAGGCGAAGGCGAAAGCAAGCCGTCCACTGAGTGGACAATCCAGAGCATGCATTTGTGTCGGTGTCGGCGATCGTTGTTCATATACGCACTATTCATTCTCATCTTTCTTCCTAACTCTTACTCGGACAAGCAAATCCCCTATGCCATCCATAATGGTACACTCTATCCATACACCACATCCCCCCTTCCGTGGATATTCCACGGGTTTCGGCTAGTTTAATAATAATTCTCTGTCCACCATCTTTGTTATCTCCCCCAGAAATTTAATAATAATTCTCTGTCCACCATCTTTGTTATCTCCCCCAGAAATTTAATAATTATTCTCCAGCTGTCCACCATCTTTGTTATCTCCCCCAGAAATTTAATAATAATTATCTGTCCACGATCTTTGTTATCTCCCCCAGAAATTTAATAATTATTCTCCAGCTGTCCACCATCTTTGCTATCTCCCCCATAAATTTTATAATTATTCTCTCGCTGTCCACCATCTTTGTTGTCTCCCCCAGAAATTTAATAATTATTCTCTGTCCACGATCTTTGTTGTCTCCCCCAGAAATTTAATAATTATTCTCTAGCTATACACCATCTTTGTTTTTTCCCCCAGAAATTTAATAATAATTCTCTGTCCACCATCTTTTTCTTCCCCAGAAATTTAATAATAATTCTCTGTCCACCATCTTTTTCTCCCCTAGAAATTTAATAATAATTCTCTGTCCACCATCTTTGTTTTCTCCCCCAGAAATTTAATAATTTTTCGCTGTCCACCATCTTCTTTATCTCCCCCAGAAATGTAATAATTATTCTCTGGCCACCATCTTTGTTTTCTCCCCCAGAAATGTAATAATTATTCTCTGTCCACCATCTTTGTTTTCTCTCCCAGAAATTTAATAATTATATTCTGTCCACCAACTTTGTTATCTGCCCCAGAAATTTAATAATCATTCTCTGTCAACCATCTTTGTTATCTCCCCCAGAAATTTAATAATCCTTCTCTGTCCACCATCTTTGTTATCTCCCCCAGAAATTTAATAATCATTCTCTGTTCGCCATCTTTGTTTTTCCACCTGAAATTTAATAATTATTCTCTGTTCGCC
Source organism: Myxine glutinosa (assembly GCF_964187855.1). Taxonomy (NCBI): domain Eukaryota; kingdom Metazoa; phylum Chordata; class Myxini; order Myxiniformes; family Myxinidae; genus Myxine; species Myxine glutinosa. The sequence goes on from NC_136273.1 coordinate 22,946,166, forward strand.
ATCTTTGTTTTTTCCCCAGAAATTTAATAATTATTCTGTCCACCATCTTTGTTTTCTCCCCCAGAAATTTAAAAATCATTCTCTGTCCACCATCTTTGTTATCTCCCCCAGAAATTTAATAATTATTCTCTGTCCACCATCTTTTTCTCCCCTAGAAATTTAATAATAATTCTCTGTCCACCATCTTTGTTATCTCCCCCAGAAATTTAATAATTATTCTCTGTCCACCATCTTTGTTTTCTCACCCATAAATTTAATAATTATTCTCTGTCCACCATCTTTGTTTTCTCCCCCAGAAATTTAATAATTATTCTCTGTCCACCATCTTAATTTTCTCCCCCAGAAATTTAATAATTATTCTCTAGCTGTCCACCATCTTTGTTTTCTCCCCCAGAAATGTAATCGCCGGCGAAGCCGGTGTTGTGAATGATCGCGTACGTATTATGTTGAAAAGCCAGATTTTGCTGGATCCCTTGAGAATTTCGAAGCTTTGACGCACCAAATCGCTCAATGGAGGCCGCCATCTTGCGGATGCGGAAGTATGCATAACAAATTGAAAAAAGTTCAATAGGAGTTTGTTTCACCCGTCTTTGTTTGATTCACAATCTTATGCACCTCTAATTTGTAATTAAAATACTTTAAGACCAACCTCGTTCCCCGGGCCCACACGGGCCCTGGTTATCTTCAACGAAAATCGTCACCAAACACCGGAACCAATGAGATTCAAGCATTTGAAAAAATATTTCAAAAAAGCTTTTTACCACATTTCGGACGCTGAAAAGGGCGTCAAATATTCTAAAATTGACGAATAATTATTTTTTAGAAATCTCGCGGCCGTAGGGCATAGTTTTTCACGGCCGGAAATATCCGAAGTTGAGACGGAATTCACCGAATTAATCAAGAAGGAAATTTTATAAATTTTAATCTCTCTCATCCAGAATGCAAATGGTGTCATTTTGAACGAGGTACGGTACCTACTACACCTACCTACAACCAACTACCTAACCTACTGATGCCACAGTGATGGGTAAAATAGTGGCAAGAGGCTTTGGCTTCGCCGGCTCATTGCGGCTTTGCAGTCGGGTACTAGTATTTATTCTCTAGCTGTCCACCATCTTTGTTTTCTCCCCCAGAAATTTAATAATTATTCTTTAGCTGTCCACCATCTTTGTTTTCTCCCCTAGAAATTGAAGAATTATTCTCTAACTGTCCACCATCTTTGTTATCTCCCCCAGAAAGTTAATAAATATCCTCTGTCCACCATCTTTGTTAGCACCCCCAGAAATTTAATAATTATTCTCTGTCCACCATCCTTGTTATCTCCCCCAGAAATTTAATAATTATTCTCTGTCCACCATCCCTGTTATCTCCCCCAGAAATTTAATAATTATTCTCTGTCCACCATCTTTGTTTTCTCCCCCAGAAATTTAATAATTATTCTCTGTCCACCATCTTTGTTTTCTCCCCCTGAAATTTAATAATTATTCTCTGTCCACCATCTTTGTTATCTCCCCCAGAAATTTAATAATTATTCTCTGTCCACCATCTTTGTTTTCTCCCCCAGAAATTTAATAATTATTCTCGGTCCACCATCTTTATTATCTCCCTTGCCCCCATCTTGATTTTAAGCAGGTTCATTAAAGTAGGAAACGTGTGATTATATGGCTATTGATTAGCAACATCATAAAGATAAATTCTCTCACAAGTAATTAATAAATCTACTTACATTATAGGCCTACTCTGCCTTTTACAAACAAAAGTCCGGGTCAAACTTGAACCATGCGCCCTCGTATAGTCTCAAGTTGGCGAAGCATGCACAAGCTCATTGGTTCTTTTGCTGGATGGATATTGATGCTCATGTGAGAATTAATGAATCAGGGCTGGCAGGATGAATGAGATGTACACACACTCGCCTCCAGGCTGTCAGGCCTGGGTTCGAGTACCGACCGAGCTATAAACGTCATCCCGGTGTTTGGCGGGTAAGGTGATTCATCAATGTGTTATGGATGATAAATAGGCTTCCTGTCTGCCGGCATTATTGGTGGATGTTAAAGATCCCATGGTGGGCTCGTGAAGAGTAGGTGAGCGATCGCCGGCATCTTGAACAAAATACAAATTCCTCAGGCCTGACCAGCCGATTCGTGAAAGTCTTGAGCCAAGCTTCCCCAGGCCGACCCCACAATAACGTGGGAATAAATGTGGCCGTTAAGAAGAAGAAGAAGAAAGACGTAGTGAAACAAAGCAAATGGACAAATACAAATATTATTTGAACTTTGGGATTACCTACTTCACGTTTCCATCTGAGCTGATGTCTCATTATGCTCGGAACCCATGGGTTCACATTCAATATACAACATGGATTTGTCCATTGTTTATGTATGTCAGTGTCCTGCATGTGATTTATGTACAAGCTTTACTATGACGTTTCATCATCATCATGATCATTGTACTATACTCTTGACAAAGAATTGGTATCGCTCAGCGGTTTGGTTACGCCGAGCGGTTTGGGTTGCGCCGGATGATTTGGTTACGTCGGTTGATTTGGTTATGCCGGGTGATTTGGTTATGCTGGGAGATTTGGTTGCGCCGGATGATTTGGTTACGCTTGGTGATTTGGTTACGCCGGATGATTTGGTTACGCTGGGAGATTTGATTGCGCCGGATGATTTGGTTACGCCGGGTGATTTGGTTACGCTTGGTGTGTGGTTACGCTGGATGATTTGGTTACGCTGGATTATTTGGTTACACCGGGTGATTTGGTTACGCTGGATGATTTGGTTACGCCGGGTGATTTGGTTACGCTGGGAGATTTGGTTGCACCGGATAATTTGGTTACACCGGATGATTTGGTTATGCCGGGTGATTTGGTTGTGCCGGGTGATTTGGTTACGCTGGGAGATTTGGTTGCGCCGGATAATTTGGTTACACCGGATGATTTGGTTACGCCGGATGATTTGGTTGCGCCGGGTGATTTGGTTACGCCAGATGATTTGGTTGCGCCAGATAATTTGGTTACGCCGGGTGATTTGGTTACGGTGGATGATTTGGTTGCGCTGAGCGATTTGGTTACGCTGGATGATTTGGTTACACTTGGTGATTTGGTTACGCCAGATGATTGTTACGACGGGTGATTTGGTTATGCTTGGTGTTTGGTAACGCCGGATGATTTGGTTACACCAGATGATTTGGTTATGCCAGGTGATTTGGTTACGCCGGATGATTTGGTTACGCCGGATGATTTGGTTATGCCAGGTGATTTGGTTACGCCGGATGATTTGGTTACTCTTGGTGATTTGGTTATAGTGGGTGATTTGGTTACGCCGGATAATTTGGTTACGCCGGGTGATTTGGTTCCGCCGGGTGATTTGGTTATGCCAGGTGATTTGATTACACTGGGTGATTTGATTACACTGGGTGATTTGGTTATGCCGGATGATTTGGTTATGCCAGATGATTTTGTTACGTTGGATGATTTGATTACGCCGGGTGATTTGGTTATGCTGGGATATTTGGTTGCGCCAGATTATTTGGTTGTGTCGGATTATTTGGTTACGCCGGATGATTTGGTTACACCGGGTGATTTGGTTACGCCGGACGATTTGGTTACACCGGGCGATTTGGTTATGCCAGATGATTTGGTTATGCTTGGTGATTTGGATACGGCGGGCGATTTGGTTATGCCGGGTGATTTGGTTACGCCGGATGATTTGGTTAGGCAGGATGATTTGATTAAGCCGGGTGTTTTGGTTACTCTTGGTGATTTGGTTACACCGGATGATTTGGTTACGCCGGTGATTTGGTTACGCCGGGTGATTTGGTTACTCTTGGTGATTTGGTTACGCCAGATGATTTGGTTACGCCGGTGATTTGGTTACGGTGGGTGATTTGGTTATGCTTGATGATTTGGTTATGCCAGGAGATTTAGTTATGCTTGATGATTTGGTTACGCTGGTTGATTTGGTTACACTTCGTGATTTGGTTATGCCGGGTGATTTGGTTATGCTTGGTGATTTGGTTACGCCGGGAGATTTGGTTACACCGGGAGATTTGGTTTCGCCGGATGATTTGGTTACACCGGTGATTTGGTTACGCCAGGTGATTTGGTTACGCCGGATGATTTGGTTACACCGGGTGATTTGGTTACGCCGGTGATTTGGTTACGCAGGGTGATTTGGTTACGCCGGTGATTTGGTTATGCCGGATGATTTGGTTATGCCGGTGATTTGGTTACGCCGGTGATTTAGTTACGCCGGGTGATTTGGTTACGCCGGGTGATTTGGTTACACCGGATGATTTGGTTACGCCAGGTGATTTGGTTACGCTGGGTGATTTGGTTACAGTGGATGATTTGGTTACAGTGGATGATTTGGTTACGCCGGGTGATTGGTTACGCCGGATGATTTGGTTACGCCAGGTGATTTGGTTTTTCTGGGCAGTTTGCCATGGCTTTTCCAGTCACAAGAGGGATTTGTAATTTGTTCAGGCTGCCTGTTCAGCTTGCCCACTCCTTGCAAAATACACAATGGCATCTTAACGTCAGCAAGGGTGTCTAACGTCGTCCTTTCGGTTGACGGTTCACATCTTCATGCATTACCTGTATGTAAAATATCAGGTTGACAGTTTATTTCTGGGTCAATATTTGAACCCCAGTTGGACAGGTCAATGATGAGTACACATACGTCTTGGGACTCTGGGTTAAGTTGCCAGCCCACCTGTGAGCCTTATATTATTGTAAATCATGATGAGTCTTTCATGGCCACGATTATTCCCACCTCATGAGGTTGGCCAGGGAACGGTTTCCCCAGGCATTCCACGAACCAGCTGGCGTGATGTTCCACCGAGTATGTTTGTGTAGGAATTTGTAATTTGCCCAAAGTGCCAGAGATACCTTGCCTGCTCTTCACGAAGGACACTGTGGGATCTGTAACATCCACCAACTAATGCCGGCTCATGGGATACCCAGGTTATGGTCCATCCGAGGGACACATTGATGATGATGAATCACCATACCTGTGAAAAACCAGGATGGCATTTTACAGCTTGGTCGAGATTCCAACCCAGACGAGACAGCTTCGAGGTGAGTGTGCGTACCTCTCGGTTACCTGGCCAGCCCATTATTGTAAAACAGATGTTGTTTTTTTGAAGGGGGCGGGGTCCCAGACAGCCAATCAGTATTAGGACAGAACTCGTGTTTGGACAGCAGTGTTGGCTCGCAATTGGACCAATACCTGTCTGGCTTTGATGGGCTTTGGTGTGCTATCTGTGGTTTGCATGCAAACATTGGGATAGTGGACGGACCTACGTGGGATGAACAACTGAACAAGGCTAAACAGTAGTAAAGATCTTAGATACCGTCGGCGTAGAGTTTGATACGACCTGATAACCATTTTGAATGATGTCGCATACAGAAGAGGTGGTTTTTGATGAACATATAAAGGAAAGTGCACAGAGGAGAGAAATGATGATACCAATCAATTAATTAAAACGAGCTTTAATAATATCGTCCATTGTTTATATTGATGTGACTGCTCAATATACAATAACAAATATTTGTCTGTTTTTGGTGAATATTGTGCCGTCATTGAGCTTGAGGCTCCAGCTCTGCCAGAGACTAACCATGGTCAGAGATGACGTCTGATGTTTTTCGATATATATTCTTTACAGGTATTTTTTTTGTTTGTTTAACCTTTCATCACTATCATATCGTAGTGTTGCGAAACAAGCCCCTTCCAAAAAATCTCATGACTTCTGATTGAAATATGATGAAACCCATAATATCTCCTGCTGAGAGTATTTTGCTTGCAGAGGTAGGAGAACCTTTCAGCACAGTCATATACAGTCTTCTTCTTCTTCTTCTTCTTTTTCTTCTTCTTGAAGTCATATACAGTCTTCCCCTATCCAAAATCTTGATCTTTTCTACCCCCGTTAATTGACCCCAGATCCACTTTTCTGAAATACCGACTTCTTACCTGGAAGTCCTAGCTGTGTCCATGTGTTTTTCTTTCCTCTCCCCCACCCCCTTCCCATGCCTCCTCGCCCCAAGCCCTCTCCCTCCCACAGATCTCCCGATGTCCCTGTTCTCTGCTGGTATACTTGTGTGCTTCCCCCTCTCTCCCCATCTTGTCTCCCGCTCCTTTAATTTCGTCGTATGTGTCCGTTTTTTTTTTTTTTGTCATTAATGTTAGCTCTTACAAGAGCCTCGATCTTGTATACAAAAAAAAATAACTGATTCCAGAATGGTATCTATCTTCGTGGTTATAGCGAATTAGAGGAGACCGTCTCAGAAAACATGTAGATGTTGAGCAAGTATTTGGCCTTAAAAACTTTGGACTATGTCGATGAACCAGATAACTTGAATGACTTCCTTCTTCCACTTTTATTACACAGAAAAAAATCACATTTTAATATGTGCATAGTCTCTTTCATTTCCTTGAATGAAATCTTTAACATTTTATAACAGGCCCCTTATCCTGAAGGGTCATTTTCAATGGAATGGGAAATGTTATCTGGTTTGGAGTTCGTCAGACCCATCGTGGAGTTCTCACCTTTTATTGAGGGGACATTCTCCTGTTGATGTTGAAGACCCTGCGGTGTTTTTGCAAAATGTCGGCCTTTTGGGGGGGTTTTTTAACCTCGAAAAACTTACAGCTGGTATCTTTATGGGTCCAGGGAAAGGTTCTTTCCTCGTTATGACTTCGTTGACTTGGGCCATTGCCAGGCAGGCCCCACGAGGCTTAATGAATCTCCAACAGGAAATCAAATTACATCATACTAATATTCTCATTTACTTCCTGTTCCTCTTTAATTCCTCCTTTTTTGTAATCTCTACAGAATCCTTCTTTCTCCTTGTATCTGGAACCTGATGCCAAGTTACTTTTTGGTTTGCTCGAAGGGAAACCTCGACCGCTTTGCTTGGTTTGCCTTCAAGATCTCAGTTGCTTGAACGGAAACCAAAACCCACATTTAAAACCAGAACCGCACTAGATCTGATCACGATTGGTTCTCTCGCTTTGCATCATTGGATTTTAAATCACAAACTCAAATACGCAATTTCGTGTCTGTCTGTCTGACATACATTCGGTCGTTACTAGTCCAATCTCAACCAAACTGGACGGGAAGACTAAGGGTCACCCGATGGAGGTTGTAGCGACTCCATTCCCCTCTCTCCCTAAAGGGGTTGGCCTCCTTGGGCGAAATCAGTGTTAAGATAGCTAATCATGACGTTTTTCCAAGGATGCTTCGAATTACAAAAGTAACAAGAAAGAGCAATCGGAGATTACAAACCCTTGCCAGGATGTATTTTCAGTGATTTTTAAGGTTTTTGTGTTGAAACAAATATGGCGGCCGAACCACGTGACCGATAACGTCCTCCTTTTTTTCTCTAAACTAATTTATTCCTAGATTATGCTCAAGAAATTTCATCTTGATCGGATGAAGTTTTGTACTTGTCGAATTATGACGTCATAATGGAGGCACCTATGACATCATCATTAACATATTTTATTCCCCATGGAGAGTTCTTTACAATGAGCCATGTCTCAATTTTTTATATTCAACACTTTCGGAGATATGGAGGTGCAAAGTTTTTCGGTTTTTCCAAGATGGCGACCGAACCACGTGACCGATGACGTCATCATTATTATTTTTTTCTCCACCAGTTTATGCCGACATGGCGCTCAATAAATTGCATCTTGATTGGATGAAGTTTTGTACTTGTCGAATTATCGAATTATGTCGTCATAATGGAGGCCTTGGGCCTAGAGAGTTAAAAATTGGGCACAGTCTATTCCAGGGCAAGGCAAATATGTGTGTAAAGTATGGCGATTCGATGTGCAACGATGTAGACGTAGTACTGCGCACAAACAGACAAACAGACAGACAGACAGACAGAGAAGCCAACCAACCAACATACTTGCCGGAATCTTTTCCGGCAAGTAACAAATGGACTCAAATGCAATACCCTCTCCTCAGGCTTGGGTAATAACTACACGAATGATAATAGCTTAATATTAATGCTGTTACAAAACAATATTAATACCAACAAGAGTGAGAATTGTTTTGCCGTACATGTCCTCTACCAAGTTTCAGTTTAATATCGGTAAACGCATCCCTTTATTTAGGCGGTGTATAATACCGCGTTCGGTGCCGGACAAAAAAACCCAATGTACATACATGAAGCAAAAACATGCGTACAGCTTATGAGCATATATAATAAATACATCGTGGTTATATTCCTGGGATCATTCCAATTGCACTGGGCCATGGACTAACTCCCAGGCCTAAGGCCTGAAGCCTGCCGATCTGTGCTGCTTCATGGAATGGCGGCACATGATTTTAATTGGCGTGGAGTCAGGGCAGGTGAAAACTGACCCATGTATAATATATGATATTTTTGAAGTTTAAAAAGGGCATAACTCTGTGAAATATTGGGAAAACGCCATGAAACTCAAATCTGTTCTGTAACTTATAGTAACTAGATGATATTCATAGAACACTTACCCTGTGTTCGTGCGATCAGGAGTTGGTGCGAGTCAACTCTTCTGTTTTTGAACTTTTTTTTCTTTGATCCACTATGGCTGCCAGACCACTGAGCGATTACATCATAAATTTATATTCTCTAATATAATTGTTGCATCTATCACGCTCAATAAATTTCAAACTGATTAAGCAGGCTAAGCGTTGTTCCTGTCGAATTATGACGTCATAATTACGGCACCAATGACGTCATTGTTAGCACCTATTCCCCTTGCGGAGTTCGTTATAATGAGCCACGTTTCAACTTTTTCCATTGATCGGTTTGGGAGATATAGAGGTGTGACGTTTTTCCAAGATGGCGTCCATACCACGTGACCTATAACATCATAATTATAAATAAGGAAAATTCTACAGGCGTAGGGACTCCTATGGTAAAATTTAGTGTCAATTGGACGAACGGTTGCCAAGAAAATTTATTTTTAAAATGCAGACACTCCACACGTACGTACACAACCGAATGCCTAATCCTGATTTTCGCTTCGGGAGCGCAGAGTAACAAAGCCGTGTACAAAGTTTCAATTGAGTATGTTAAGGCGTATGGGAAAAAAAAAGTCTAGAAAACCACAGGTGGGACGGAAGATGGATTTTTTTTTTGTTTGTTTTTTGTATACAGAGTCGAGGCTCGTGAAAGAGCTAACATTTATCGAACAAACAAATCAAACAAACAAGCAAACAAAGTATATAAAAAGGGGAGCGGCCGACAAGATGGGGAGAGAAGGGGAGGAAGCACACAAACACAACATTTGAGAGCAGGGACATCGGGAGATGTTTTTGGAGGGAGAGGGCCTGGGGGGAGGCAGGATATGTATAAAACGCAAGGACACCAAGGATTTCCAGGAAAGAAGTCAAAAGTCACCTCAAAAAAGTGGATTTGGAGTGAAATTAACGGGGGTAGAAAAGATCAAGGTTTTGGATGGGGGAAGATAAGAGATGGTGGTGAACAGCCGTTTTAAAGACCTGGAGGGTGGAGTGGGATTGAAGAGAGTGAGGGAGTTTGTTCCAGAGGCGGGAGAAAAGAGGAATGAAGGAGTGAAGGTGAGCAGAGAGTCTTGATTTTGGCAGTTTAACCATAAGAGGGTTGCAGGCAGATCTTGTGCGACCTGCAGGAATATTTGGGGGACAGAGCCCAGAGAGAGCTGGGGGAGCAAGGCCGGAGAGGAGTCGGTAGAAGACGGAAAGACCACCTACCTGCCTGCGGTGATTAAGTGAAAGGCCCTCAGAGATAGCGTCATCGCGGGAGATTCCAATGATTCTGAAAGCTTTGGTTTCAACAGCGTGAAGACGAGCTAGGTGTGAGGCAGGAGCACCAGCCCAGAGGGGAGAACAGTACTCCATTGAGCTGCGGATGAAAGCCTTGTATGTGGTGAGGAGCTCAAGTGTGCCAAGGAAGGACTTCGCACGACGGAGGATGCCCAGTCGGCGACTGGCTTTGGAGGCCAGCTTGGAAATGTGGTTTTCCCAGGAAATATCATGGCAGATAGTGAGACCCAAAAGCTTGAGTGACAGAACTTCTTGGAGAGGATTGTTCAGAAAGTGGATGGGAGGGTTGTCCAGTCGGTCTTTTCGGAGAGACATCGTAAGAGTGTGAGATTTGTCAGGATTGAAAGACATGTTCCACTTGTTTGCCCAGTCTGTGATTTTGTCCAGGTCTGCAGAGAGTGAGGAGGCTGCAGACCGCCGATCTGAGGGATGAGGAATGGAGCGACAGAGAGTGGATGCATGGAGAATGAGGATGATGATTTCTGAGGGATGCATGGAGAATCAGCATTCACAAGAATCAGTATTCACACCTTCTTATGCCCTCGTTACTCTGCCCTCAGGGCATGAGATGGAGTGAATATCATCACCTTATTTAACACGTTACATTAGTTATTCGTGCCTGTTGTTTGTGTCCTTTATGATGTTGTTAAGAACAGTAAGTTCCCTGTTTGGACTGCCAGACAGGTAGACAAAAAGAAATCTCACTCCTCCCTGCAAATGTGGCGATCAGGAGGAATTTAGAGCCAAAGTACTGTGGTTCACTATGGTTCACTATGGAACTCAACCACAGATTAATTTTCCGATTAATTTTCCGAATCGTGTTCAAAATATAACATTGGATTGAAATTACGTTGTTCTTCGATCATAAACTGACGTTTGCAGACAGACAGACACAGACAGACAGAAGTGAAAGAATTACTTTACTCCGCACACACAGGGTAAATATGATCATAGGATACGCCCCTTTGTGTCCTTCGTGTAAGATTCTCCAAAGGATGAAAGTGATGTGGTTCATGTGGATTCTGCATGACAATTGGTGGAGCCTTTTTATAATGTCCATTGATACTCCTTGATGTGCAGTTTGTTTATTTGCAGGAAGTGGATAAAGGATAAAGGACTGTACGGTAAAACAGAAGGATGACGGTGTGAGTTGGAAAAGAAAGCCAAGTACAATATAAAGATGAAAACAAACATCGAAGAGCAAAACAAAGAAGGTTTTGGAGAATTCTGAGCATGAGGATAAAGATGAGGATGGAGTGGAGAAGAGACTCGTTGTTTGGAAGGAAATAAAAGGGGGGGGGGGGGTTCTAGACTGGAAAGAAAGGAGAGCATAAAGAGGTCGGGTGCCCGTGATTGCCGCACAGTCGATGTGAGCGGGTGCAGAGCAGGCAGTGATTGCTGCTAATCGCACCTAACGAGGCTCTCATTAGCAGGCCCGGGCTGAGGAACGTGAGGTAAGAGGAACCAGGGGAATGGGCCCGGTTTGTCTGCTCTCTCACCATTCTGATCCGAGAGACGTCTGCGTCTCCTTAGACCCTACCTTCGTCTCTAACACGAGCACATGTCCGTGATCTACCTCTGAATCCCCCACAGAAGATTGCTGAATTGATAGAAAGGCTGACATGTCTGACCTGGGCCTTGCTACAACCTTTGCAATTGGTCAAGACCACTGTCATGAAATTGAGTCTGATGTCCTCACTTGGTCTACTCAGGTTCACTATGGTTTAAGGTAAAACCTTATTTGCTCACAACCAGGTTAAAGATGGACCTACCGATCTCTTTTCCAAACGTAAGAACTTGGGAGTAGGAAACTGTGATAGGACGTTGTTGTTTTGGGGGAGAATGCAGGCAGACGGCTTTCAATAAGCACAGCAGGCTGAGAGAGGGAGGGAAGAACAGGAGAGAAAGAAATGTCCTCCATAGGCCGGAATTCTGATGGTAGCTTCGTCCTCCAAGGCCTCGGCTCATGGCGGCCCTTCACCATTTTGACAATGGATTTCGACTATCCCAGGTAGATTCACTGCTGGCTTAAGGTGATAAAATGCCGAGTTGAAAATAATAATGATCAGAATCATGGACCAGAGACATTTTTAAGCATCAAGATTTTTTTTTTTACGACAGTAAAATACTTGTTCTGCTATGAAGTAGGCGACAAGGCCCCGAGCTTGAAGTCCTACCTTCCCATGGCCCTCAATCCTTCTGCCTTCCGCCTGCTCCCACCAAAACGTAGAAAGGCCACTCTGGCGCCCTGGCACTCCCAGCCACATCCTTCCCGGGGAATTTGGCCAGGCTCGATCCTCGCCGCCAGCACTGTGGCCCTGCCGCTGGCCCTCCCAGTGAGCAACACAGCGTCGCCACTGTCAGGCAGCAGATAAGCACGTTCATTGACACAAGCAAGATGCCTTCTTCTCTCTCCTCTTTCCTCTTTTCTCTGTTCCATACACCTCCGCTCCGCCATTTTACACGATCATCTCCCTTTATGGAAATGATTACCAGTGCAGGTAATTCCTTTAAT